>NC_091290.1:45471616-45782626 GCF_032444005.1 Ranitomeya imitator | reverse complement strand
ACTAATGTGAAAATCACAGATTATCTCAAGGAGATGGTAAATGAGACCTTAACAAGTTTAAGTCACTTTTAATGTACAATCCATCTGTTAAAATCTTGAGAAATGCAATCTAAAATATAATTATGGAGAAATGTGGCCGGAGGTCAGGAGAACTCCTCACACTTCTATCAGACACAATCTAGCCAGTACCATTTACCATCCGGCTTACGTTATGTTTTATCTGGAATTGCAATCTGATATTATTTGGTCCGTCAATCCTGCTGAGCCCCAATATATGTATAGAAATGTGGTTACAGGACACCTACAGACGGAATTGTGGCCAACGACTGACATATCCCCTGTATAGCTATACAGTGACATACGTAAGAGGTCGGCGTCTGGCAAAACTGATATATTACCGTATGGTGATGTGAACAGCGTCCCAAACCAATCAATTCAGCCAAGAACCGTGCTTATTTTATAGGGAACATCTTCCCCTCATAGAAAGCATCAAGTCAGCTTAAGGAGAATTCTATGCCAGTCAATGGTCCACTGGGAATTTAAAGGGAACCAACACCAATGACGCCCATCGGATCGGACCGCCCCGCAGGTGTGTATAATAAAACTTATTTTATTTCTCTTGCTGGTCAGGTTGGGGACTGACAAACAGCATTATAGAATACTGTATATCAGCTCTGAAATGTGATGGCCGTATCTCTTATCAGCCAAAGCTGGTGGCAGGTTCACTTTATATATGCAAAAAGCCTCTTTAAAGCAGAAGAACTGATTTGGCTGGGTGAGAGGCCACTGAGAGGAGCTCCAAGGGATAAAGTTTCTCCTTGTGGAGAGTGCCAAGTCGATGTAAAGAGACTTATAGGCCATGAAATATTTCAATTATCATTCACCAACTTGCTACTTTCTCCACAAGGAGAAATTGTATCCCTCAGACCCCTTATCAGAGGTCTCTCACCCAGCAAAATCAGTTCTCTTGCTTTGCACTGATGTAGAGAAAAGTTTCTGCTTGTTGAGAGTGCCAAGTTGATGTAAGGAGACTTATAGGCCATGAAATGTTCCAATTCTCATACACCAACTTGGCAAACAGATAAATCAGTTTCTAATCCAAAGTCATATGGAGACCCTCTTTAAAAGAGTTGACAGATGGTACAAGAGTCCCTATCCTCTTCCTCTTTGAAGAGGCTTTTTGCTTATTTTACAGACATAAAAAGATCTTATGTGTTATGAATAGGTAATTCAGAACCACAATGGACCTTGAAGTTCAGAGCACACAAGTGACCTGACAAAAACCACAAAACATAGGACGAGCTCTGAGACGTGGAAACTCTGCTGACCGCAATCCCTAAACCTATCAAACCACACTAGAGGTAGCCGTGGATTGCGCTCAACGCTCCCTATGCAACTCGGCACAGCCTGAGAAACTAGCTAGTCCTGAAGATAGAAAAATAAGCCTACCTTGCCTCAGAGAAATTCCCCAAAGGAAAAGGCAGCCCCCCACATATAATGACTGTGAGTTAAGATGAAAATACAAACACAGAGATTAAATAGATTTAGCAAAGTGAGGCCCGACTTACTGAATAGACCGAGGATAGGAAAGATAGCTTTGCGGTCAACACAAAAACCTACAAACAACCACGCAGAGGGGCAAAAAGACCCTCCGCACCGACTAACGGTACGGAGGTGCTCCCTCTGCGTCTCAGAGCTTCCAGCAAGCAAGCAGAACCAAAAAAGCAAGCTGGACAGAAAATATAGCAACAAAAGGACACAAGCAGAACTTAGCTTATGCTGAGCAGACAGGCCACAGGAACGATCCAGGAGGAAGCAAGACCAATACTAGAACATTGACTGGAGGCCAGGATCAAAGCACTAGGTGGAGTTAAATAGAGCAGCACCTAACGACTTAACCTCATCACCTGAGGAAGGAAACTCAGAAGCCGCAGTACCACTCGTGACCACAGGAGGGAGCTTGATCACAGAATTCACAACACTTATGTTATAGAATAGGTATTGCCTTGTACATTTGTGTACTGCATGACCTGTGCAAGTGCAAGCTGTGGAATATTGCCTATGGCAAAAAATGCTATCAAAGTTTATAGAAACTTGTAAGCAATGATGGGTCACGTCACCCAATAGTCTGCATGTAGCAGCTCATACGGGGGGCATTCCTCTTTAAGAGACATTCCAGTCCAGATGGTAATTTGAAGGCATATGATAAAAGGATATTAAAGTATTAATTGTACTAATCTGATGAAACCTCACATCTATTTTAGCTATATTTTTGTATCAATAAATATTTGATTTCCTTGTGAGAAGTACTGCAAACATGGAGACAAAATAATATGCAGACTTATGATTTTGAGAAAACCATCCATTTATCATGCACCAATTCTATGCAGCTGTCAGGAAATGTTGAGAGTTGTAGTATCATCATGATCAGACTGAGACAGATAGGGAGCAATGTGCAAGAACCATATATGTGGTGGCACTCAGGTGTCCTTAGAAAACCCATCCCCATATAGGCGGGTTCAGCCAACAGTCCAATGTGTAAGGGGACCTCCCGATGGGCCCCAGGCAGTTGATTTTGGGGCACATAAGGATCCGGCGTGCTGAATTTCAGTAGCCAATTATTTTTTTTCCCTTGGACAGCCACTCTCTCATTGAGAACATAAAAGTGCTTCGCCAAGCATAGATTTCTTGTGTATGGGGGAGTACGAGAGATAGAGGCAGCTGTCTAATGTGTATCACGGGTCCTAAGACCTTATGAAAACTTTTGAAATCCCCTGTCATGACTGTAATCTCTTTTATAAGCCGGTTATTAAATGTATCCCTTTATGACCTGGATAATAAGCTCCTTGTGATATCACGATTATACAGCCATCATGACTTGGATTTTCAAAGTAACTACACCAGCCTCATGAGGTCTAATAGATCTATTGTACTGTGTACCCAGTTTGTAGAGTGTAATTTAGTGACAGTTCTGCTTTAACAAAGCTCACTGGACAAGAAACAACAACCAAGAATATATATATATCCATATGAGACTATAAAAAAAACCTCTCATTTATTTATTGATTTATTAAAATCATTCACTCTGCATTTTAGCTTTATCCACAAAGTGAACATCTTCATAGAATGACTTCCCATCATGACACAATTTAAAGTATATGGCTGAGGAGCATAAATGTAAAGAGCACCAATGCCCAGGCTTTAAGGAAAGAAAGTTGGAATGGCATCTTGTCTTCTTACATAACATTGGTATAAAAAGAATAAGAAAGTATTGCAATGCAGACGTTACTAAAACACACTTGCAGCTTCGAGACAAGCATATGTATCTTCACCAATGACCTGCGCTTTCAGTCCACCCCGGACATGGCTGTGCGCTGCAATCAAAGGCTTGTACCTTGGCTCTAGAGGATATCATTTTGCTGGTGATTGAACAGAGCTGTGCCTTCTCCACACAAGTGATTACGGTGGGCAGAATATCAGAATCTCTGATGCCATTGTTATAGATTGGACAAAGCCCCATAAAGCACAAATATTCCTCCGCTTTACCCAGTATGTTATGGCACCGTGCTTAGTGGTATTTGTTTTTGGGGTCATTTTCTCTGGATATGTGGATGTACATGACTGACATTCTGAGGTTCTTTGGTTCCATATGTAAGATTCATATATTACAAAAATGCGGTGTTTCCTGACCCAATGTTCAGTACTCAAGAAAGGAAGGTGTTTTTGTACGAATTGTATGAGATATACTGATAATATGCTATAAATGTTTACCATTTTAAGCTGTACTACCGTTCTTGAAAATGGTAAAAATGGTGCCATCTGACAGAATGCTCCTCAACGTTCCTTCATTATAGGCCCCCATATACATTAGATAGGTATTGACTGATCATTCAGCCGCCAACTTTCTCTTCCAACTTCCCTAACACACAGGAAGAATTTGCTTTGCTGAGTGATCCTGTGATCTCTATGAGAGAGCCGTTGACTTCTCCGGCCACGGCTTGAAGAGGCACCACATTAGGCCTTCAGCTGATCCTACTGATATTGCCTGGTCTAGATGACCTTATTCTAATGTGTGGGGACCTTAACACTAGGACTACTGGTATAGTCATTTTGACTACTTTCTTGCAGTAGTTCTAGTCAGGGTTCACGAGTCCAGTAGTCCTAGTGTTAAAGAATACTTGTTACCAATCTGGGGCAGCGCTGTTTATTAAAGAAACGATTGGGCAACATCAGACTAATATTTTTTCTAAATATCACTTATTAGCAAAAGTGGTCGGAAAGGTTTGTAATGGACCCCCTAAAAGACCCAACTGTCTTGTAAATCTCCTGTCCAAACTTCTGGGTTGTCAGAACCTGGTATGCAGAGCGGCATCCCACAACCCTCCGCAGACCACCTTACCTTTCGACCTTTCGAGAGTTGCTTAGTAAAGGATGCGGGTTAGTGCAAAGAGCCAGCAAGCATGGCCACGGAGGGTTGTGGAATACAGCTCTCCATCACAGGATCCCACAACCTAAAAGTTCGAACCCAACTTTTTCTAGAAAGTGGGGGGCATTAGGGACCCCTTTTGGTAATAAGAAAACTCACCAGTCTGAGGCTGCACCCTTTTGTTGTTGTTCTTTTTTATGAAAAGGACAGTCCCAGACTGGTGATAGATATTTTTTCAGGGATTCGAACCACAGATTGAAGTTTGAAAGTGGCATCTGCTATTTTGTTCATCTCTTGAAGATATGGCAAACACTTGAAAAAAGTGCTGAAAAATATGTTTTTAAAGAGACAATGAAAGAATGAACAATGGATCAGATCTATTCATCTTACGAGTGCTCTTTAAATTTGCATTAAACTTGAAGGAAGAAATCGATTTAGCAGCAATAAATAGACACATTTACATACCTTTTTATTCTTTTCCTTGATGAACGTCTTTTCCTCCGGCACTCTCTACCTCTTCACATCGAATGTAAAATCCACTTACAGCCTTTGTCTCAGTTTGTCAGGGACCAAAATCTCCAAGATTTCTTTATCCACCGCGTTTGACAGATTCTATCAAAAAAACAGAAATCTGAAATTCAAAATATGTAGAGGAAGGAAAAGCTCAGATTACAGCGTTAATCCATGATGTAGCGCAAAATGCTAGCAGCTGGACTGGTCTCTCCGAGGATGATGTTCCCCTGCACAAATTACAAGATTTCCTTATAATAGACCAAGAATGGGACTCTTTATACAAGTAAGGGGGAGGATGAGCAGAACAATGGGGGGGTGTTCAGTGATCAATTATATGGAGCAATGGAGGACAGTTACAAGTAGTCTGTGGTTACACTGGATGTGTGGATTTTATACACATCTCCACCATTATTTACAGCTTTTTGAGAAATGCAATGTATATATTCAGTCTACGGAGGTGGCCTATACACAACAAACACAATCCTTAGTTACAAGGAATCAGTATTTGGTTATAAATGATTAGCCTTAAGATGAATCACCCTACAAAGTGACAGATTTGTATAGTAACAGACCCTCATTAGCTCCATAGAGGTACGCCGACACGTGGCTGCAAGGTTCCTAATGTGCCAATAATCTTATAGGAAATAAAGCTGAATACAAAAAGTACCCTAGATTAAGATGGAGAAATTAAATCGTAATACCTTTGGGTAGAGAAAAGTGTATAAGCTACGATGTATGGTAAAACCACAAACATGGTCGCATCTGTTCGTATAAGATGCAGGTACATATTCACACAACAGCTATTAACAGACAAAACTTAGAATAAAAAACAATAAATAGATGCCTTGCAGTAAGTAAATAGTAAAAACACATGCAAAACACAGAGCACATAGTTGACTTTTTTTTTTTTTTTTTTTAAACAAAAGCGTGAAAGCCATCTAGTCGGGACAAGGTGTGCCCAATAAGGATGGTCCTACCCGTAGCAATAACCTCACTATGTGCGCCCATCACCCTGTCCCTAGTTTACCCGTCGTTCTTGTTTGGGTTATTGTTTGTAGGTACTTACAGGGAACACCCCACAAGAATTGTCATTTTGGAGATGCTTTGACCCCCTCATGAGGTCATCACAATTTGGCTCTTGTCAAAGTCACTCAGATCTTCACTTCTCACTCAATATTCCTTCTTTTAATAAATCAACTTCAAGAATTGACTCTTGATTTGCTGACTAATATGCTGCACCGATTGACAGGTGTCATTGTCACAAAGTAAGCTCACTCACTTTCCAGTGGGTTTTAATGTTATGGCTGATCAGTATACAACAGTGGCTTGCTAACGTATCCCCCCTTCCATGGCTTTTTATCTATTTTGCTACATTACAACCTGTGTTTAAATATTTTTGTAATCAGATTTGTGTGTGATGCATCAGCACTAAATAATCTAAGTTGGTGAAGTGAGAAAAATATGGGCATAAATTAAATTTATGGTATCAAATAACTAAATATTCGCATGTGCATATGCATTCACCCCTTTTGCTATGAAGCTCCTATAAATGTCCAGTGCAAGCAATTACCTTCATAAGTCCCATTCTTAGTAACAGGACATCTACCTGTGTAAAATCTAAGTGTCACATGTCGGTCAGTTTATACACTTACCCTTTTCTGAAGGGTCACAACAAGATTAAGTAAGAGGCACTACTAACCACACAACACTATGAAGACCAAGGGAATCTCCAAACAAGTTTTTGAGAAGTACAAGGCAGGGTTGGGTTATAAAAAAAATAGCCCAATCTCTGATGATCCCCCAGAGCACCATCAAATCCATTGTAATCAAATAGAAAGAACATGGTACCACAACAAACCTCCAAAACTCTCAGCCCGGGCAAGGAGGGCATTAATCAGAGAGGCAGCACAGACATGTAAAGGTAACCCTGAAGGAGCTGCAGAATTCCCAGGCAGAGACTGGAGTATACAACCACAATAGGCTGCACTCTAGAGTCAGTCTTTATGGAAGAGTGGCCAGAATAAAAGCTTTTACTAACACATAAAAATTGTAAGGTCTATTTGAGTTTGCCAAAAGACACTAGTGACACGTCCCATATGTATGGAGGAAGGTGCTGTGGTCAGATGAGACCAAAATTTAAGTTTTTGGCCACCAAGATAAATGCTATGTCTGGCGCCAAACCAATAAATTTTTTCACCCCAAAAACAACAACCCCACAGTGAAACATGATGGTGCCAGCATCATGCTGTGGGGATGTTTTTTTGGCAGCAGAGACAGGTAAAATGGTCCAATTCGAGAGGAAGATGGATGCGAAATACAGGGATATTCTTGACAAAAACCTGTTTCAGTCTGTCAGTGATTTGAGACTGGGACGGAAGTTCACCTTCCAAAAAGACAATGACCCAAAGCAAACCGCTAAAGCAACACTCAAGTGGTTTAAGGGGAAATGTATAAGGGTATGTTTTCACTTTCAAGAAACGCTGTGTTTTTGACGCAGCGTTGAGCCGCAGCGTCAAAAATGCAGCGTCCAGATGTTACAGCATAGTGGAGGGGATTTCATGAAATCCCGTCTCCACTATGCATTAAAAGACACATGCGGCAGACCCGCGAAAACGCACATGCGGCGCGTCTTTTAAGAACGCAGCATGTCCTTACATTGCAGAAACAACGCAAGGACAGCGCAGGTGACCTGCCAGTGACCTCAGGTGCAGATTTGGTCAGGATTTTACCTGCATAAAATCCTGACCAAATCCTGATGCAATCCTGAACGTGGACACATACCCAAACTGTTTTGGAGTGGTCTCGTTAAAGCCCTGACCTTAATCCAATTGAGAATCTGTGGTCAGACTTGAAGATTGATGTTCACCAGAAGAAACCATCTAACCCGAAGGAGTTGGAGCAGTTTTGCCTTGAGGAACAGGCAAAAATCCCAGTGACATGATGTGGAAAGCTCAGAGACATCCAAAGCGACTTCGAGCTCGCTGCAATTGCCACAAAAGAAGGCTCAACAAAAGTACTACTTTTACGGGGGGTGACTAGTTATGCACATTGAAGTATTCATTTATGTTGTCCTATTTGTTGTTTGCTTCATAATACAAAGAAAACCAAATGTTCACAGCTGTAGTCATGTTCTTCACATATACTGATGCAATCCCTCAAAAAACAGTAAAATTCCAGGTTGTGAGATAGTAAAACACAAAAAATGCCAATGGGGAGGGTGAATAGCCACTGAAATAATGCATGTATGATAGTGCAATAGTAGTCTACAATTTATATTATTTTACATGTAAATATACTCCTTAATATTGAAATTGCAACCAAAGAAGGAAAAAGTCGTGGAATGATAGAAATTACCTGATCAATAGACACATTACTGATATGCAAATGATTAAAATAGAAATACAATTTTTTTCAAACCACAGCAATTTATTCAGTATCGAGTTTGAGCGACATGTGCAGAAATCTCCGCACTTACAGCCTTGGCTTCCTGACATGCGCCGTACTAGTACTGCTGCATCGTGCGGTGACCAGGTGAGGATGGCTGCTGTTTCTAACAGCAGACCACCCAGGCACGTCACCACAAGGGGCTGATCCGCCACCCCCCGCATCGGCGATCGCTGTGATTGGCTGGTGAACTTTCACCAGCCAATCACAGGAAAGCTGACAAAGTTTGAAAAAAAAAATGAAAAATGTGACAGGCAGTGATTGGTGCTGTGTGACGTAGCACCAATCACAGCTGTCACAGTAGGTGGGGTGATCACCACGTCACCTCACCTGATTAACCCCTATGGCGCTGATTGGCTGAACAATAGCTTCTAGCCAATCAGCGCCAAAGGGGTTAATTTAAAATAGCGATCACCGCCCTGCACGCCATATTTCTCTCAGATTTGGCATGCAGAGCGGTTGTCTAAGCCCCTCTGTGTAGCTGAGTGAAGGAATCCATTAGTGGCCAGTGTGATCAACCCGGCGATCTCCTGCCTCCTGCTTCAGCGTAGTGATCCAGCTTCCTGCTCTGTGCTGTGCTCTCTGCTGCCATCTGCCTGCTGTGTGAGGCCTGTGATCACAGCAGCAGCACCTTCCCCAACCCTTTCCCATCCCCCCATCCCTGTTCCACCTGGGGGTTCAAAGTGCTCACCACACAGCTACATAAGTTCGTTAAAGGGTCTAGTTTCCAAAATAGGGTCACTTGTGGGAGTTTTCCAATGTTTAGGCACATCAGGGACTCTGCAAATGCAACATGACGCCCGCAGACCGTTCCATCAAAGTCTGCAATCCAAAACGGCACTCCTTCCATTCTGAGCCCTGCCGTGCGCACAAACAGTGGTTTTCCCCCACATATGGGGTATCGGCGTATTCAGGAGAAAATGTGCAACAACTTTAGTTGTTTATTTTTTCCCGTTACCTTTGTGAAAATAAAAAAATTGGGGCTAAAATATCATTTTTGTGGAAAAAAAAAATGTGATTTTTTTCACGGCTCTACGTTATAAACTTCTGTGAAGCACCTGGGGGTTCAAAGTGCTTACCAAACAGCTAAATAAGTTCGTTAGAGGGTCTAGTTTCAAAAATGGGGTCACTTGTGGGGTTTTTCCAATGTTTAGGCACATCAGGGGCTCTTCAAACGCAACATGGCGCCCACTCTCAATTCCAGACAATTTTGCGTTCAAAAAGTCAAAAGGCGCTCCTTCCCTTCCGAGCCCAGCTGTGCGCCCAAACAGTGGTTTTACCCCACATATGGGGTATCGGCGTATTCCGGAGAAATTACTCACCAACTTTAGTGGATCATTTTCTCCTTTTACCCTTGTGAAAATAAACAAATTGGTTTTGAGTACCTTGAGGGGTGCAGTTTTTGGAATGGTGTCACTTTTGGGTATTTTCTGTAATATAGACCCCTCAAAGTAACTTCAAGTGTGAGGTGGTCCCTAAAAAAATGGTTTCCTAAATTTTATTGAAAAAATGAAAAATCACAGGTCATCTTTTAACCCTTATAACTTCCTGACCAAAAAAATTTTGGTTCCAAAATTGTGCTGATGTATAGTGAACATGTGGGAAATGTTATTTATTAACTAATTTTTGTGACATATCTCTCTGATTTAAGGGCATAAAAATTCAAAGTTCAAAAATTGCTAAATTTTCAAAATTTTCACCAAATTTCCATTTTTTTCACAAATAAACGCAAGTTAAGTACAATATGTCACGAGAAAACAATCTCAAACAGGTTTCGGGGTGAAGGAGTTAATAACCAATGAGGCTGTTAATGGTTTTCTGAGGAATGTTCTGTTGCGTTGAATGCACTTGAGGAAGCAAACCATCAAGATCCACTGCTGACACCTCCATTTGCAATGGACAACCAATGTCCCCCATCTGGCACATCTAGGATGTCAACTCTGGAAAAGCTGAAGGACATGGTAGCACATTTACGCCAAGCAGGCTGCTCACAGTAAAACTAGCAAAATGTGGCTTGGAGCTGCCATGTTGAAAAACATCTCCTGGGACAATTTCATGTTTCCTTGTAAAAGCCTTCTAATGGCATTGCTCATGTGGACTCCAGACCAATCTTAACAGCTTAATGTTACATTGAGCTGCTAGTGGAACCAGAAGGAATGGCCATTTTTTCAAAGTGTCCCAAAAGCCATTTTTCAACACAAAAATGCCAGGCTACTTATTGCACACGTGCGATTGTGAGCAACCAGGATTGTCTAAACATGCTACTATGGCCCACAGCGTCTTCAGACTTGTCTCCCATTGAGCACATCTGCACCATCATTGGTTGGCAATTGCATAGGGAGCTACCAGAAGCCGATCGTTAGGATTTTCCCAAGTGCATTTAATGAGACAGAATATTTGTAAGGCGACCATTAATAACCTCATTGATAGCAGCCAAGGCTTCTGTGCGGGAGGATTTCTGTGCGTGGTGCTCATACTCATTACTAAATAAATTGAGATGTTTTCAAATTTTTTTTCCCATTTTTTCATCATTTTCTCATCAGTAACAAGTCTATCCATCCTGTGATTTCCATAATTCCACGACTTTTCCTTCCTGGTGTTGTAATTTCAGTGTTGATGAGCGTATGTAATATGTTACTTTGCAGCACTGTAGTCCTATGGTATGACATCTAATGAGTCACACACTCGTCTAAAGAAACATTATTATAATTCATGCTTCTCACCAATGTATGCTGATTTAATTTCCGAAATTTCTGTGGGGCAAATCTAAATGATTGCCCATTATGGATCAGCTCTGCTGCATGTTTAATTTTGTGTTTCCGGAGGATCTCCAGGGGACAGTAAACAAGTCCAGCGAATCTTCGGGCGGCGTTGCACAATGTTGTAGTGTGGAGCTCGGCTCACAGAATAACTAACAGTAACAGCCTATGATTAGGATTGTGTTTGGCTCCGTTACAGGCGTTCAGTGTGGTTTGTTTGGCTCCAAGCCTCGGCTGTTAAGATGCTGAGGAAGATGATATAAATGTTAACTAGTTTATGGCTGTTTTATGCACTGCAGAAATCTCTCTGCACAAAGAACGAAAAAATAAAAGATGGGAATTTTAGTAGAACAGTATAAAAATGACTTCCTATGCTGTAGGTTGCTTTCCATAGGGCACATCTGTTACATGCAGGGGACATTCAGCATATGGAACTAGTAACTCCCTGAATCTGTAGTCTTGTCTAATGGATATAACTTTATAGGCCTCATCTCATAGCTTCATATTTACAGCTGTCTGATGGTCAGAGATAAAGTCCCCGTCTTCTACATGATGAAGTTGTATAGCCACCGCCTGGTCTCTGATGATGGGTGCTACATAAAGCAGACCCCTAGTCCTCGATTTGCTGGGTGCCTGTGGATTGTATGCGAGAGCACCATGCCTTACTTTAAGCCCTGGCACCTCTTTAGAGGTGTAGAGAAATCATTGTGGTGCAGTGGTTCTTTATGGCTCTTGATGTAGAAGAGATTTGTAATCATGCCAATCTCCAAAGAGCACTAATGAGGTTTAGCCACAGAGCTTCATAGGGCCCGATTCATCAATACCGACATTGTTCATGCAGATCTTGAAGAGGAGATGGACTGAAGTCAGACGATCATCAGCTCTTCATGAAGAGGCCCTCACCTCTTCATGAGTCCGAAGCAGCGGACGACTGGCATACACCTCTGTGTGCCTCACCACAAATCCTACTCCAGTCCTTTCTGGAATATGATTTGTGGCATAGGGAACACGGTCGTTCGTAATTAATTTAACGAGCGACGGTCAACCCATCTCCGGTTCAGCTTCACCCACTTTTAAAAGGGCATGAAAATGCCAAAAGTTGCAAAAATTTAGTGCAGCCTCAATATTTTGTGACTTTTCTGGCATAAATGCATTGATCAATAGGGGGCCCATGATGCGTATGGTTTTGCAAACTAAGGCCGGTTTCACACGTCAGTGGCTCCGGTACGTGAGGTGACAGTTTCCTCACGTACCGGAGACACTGGCTCACATAGACACATTAAAATCAATGTGTCTCTGCACATGTCAGCGTGTTTTCACGGACCGTGTGTCCGTTTGGAAAACACGGAGACATGTCAGTGTTCGTGGGAGCGCACGTATTACACGGACCCATTAAAGTCAATGGGTCCGTGTAAACACGTACCGCACACGATTGTTGTCCGTGTGCTGTCCGTGTAGGATACAGCGCTACAGTAAGCGCTGTCCCCCCCACGTGGTGCTGAAGCCGCTATTCATTTCTCCTCTCCAGCATCGTTCTCTGGAGAGAAGATATGAAAAATCTTTTTTTTTTTGTTGTTGTTGTTTTAAAAAAAGATCCCTGTCTCCAACCCCCTCCCACCCCCTGTGTGCCACCCCGCTGTTAATAAAATACTTAACCGGCTCCCTCGCTGGCGCTGCTTCCTATCCTCGCCGCAGCTTCTCCTGTATGAGCGGTCACGTGGTGCCGCCTATTACAGTGATGAATATGCGGCTCCACCTCCCATAGGGGTGGAGCTGCATATTCATCACTGTAATAGGCGGCACCACGTGACCGCTCATACAGGAGAAGCTGCGGCGAGGACAGGAAGCAGTACCAGCGAGGGAGCCGGGTAAGTATTTTATTAACAGCGGGGTGGCGCACAGGGGGTGGGAGGGGGTTGGGGACAGGGATCTTTTTTTTAAAACAACAAAAAAATATTTTTCATATCTTCTTTTCAGCGAACGATGCTGGAGAGAAGAAATGAATGGCGGCTTCAGCACCAGATGCAGGGGACAGCGCTTAAAGCTAGCGCTGTCTCCTGCACGGTCCGTGTGGTCCTCAGTCGGCACACGGCTGCCGCACGTGTGCCACACTGATGTTCAGCGTAAGCACATGGACACGGATAATTCCGGTACCGATCTTTCCGGTACCGGAATTATCTGGACGTGTGAGACTGGCCTAATGAGAAGTTCATGCTGATGAATTTTCACATTGTTCTCTTCATATATGTTGGAGTCAGAAGCTAAATTTAAGTAAAATGTCAAAAGTTGTTGTTTAAGAATAGCATATTGATGACTTATCGATAAATATCAGATTGGTGGGGGTCTGACACTCAGCACCCCCACTGATTAGCTGTTTTCTGCTCTGGCGGTGGCTGGATGTAAACAAGGCATGGTGCCAGAATTATAATGGATAGAGGGCAAAATATTATATCCAGACACTGTCTGGCCAAGATGAGGGGCAGGTACTTGCCTAGAGCGCTATCCTCTGCCTGACAGAGGGGGCGCACTTTAAAAAAAAAAAAAAAGACTGCTGAATGGTTAAGGTCGCCAGACATCCTTCTGCGGTCGCAGACATTCAGCACAGTGACAGAGGAGAGCAGTGTCAGTCACAGACCCCATTCACCCCTTTCTCTGCCTGCGCCCCGGTCATCGCTCCCTGCCTGCATTCAGTTGTATTCGCATCTGTCAATTTGTGTGTGCGCCGACCGGGACAGAAGACAAGGAGAGTCATCTCCCCTGCTCCGCTTGTTGGAGAAGGCGAATACAGGGGACATCATCGAGCCATCCACCGTCCATTGCTGCACTTCACAGAAGTGGAGACGGTGGACGAGAGCTGAAATTATGTATGAGCTTTTTAGAAAAAGATTCTTATCTTACTGTGCAGAGGGCAATAAAATGAGTGGAGGGGCTGTGCTGATGAGGGGGAATAAAATGTGGTGAGGGGCTGTGTATTGGGATGTGCTGCAAAAGACCAGAGAAGATGGAGGTCTGCAGAGACCAGCTGTGGATGTGAAAAGTCATCATGACATCTAAACAAGATGGAGATGAAAAGAAAGAGGCGACTGTAAGATGTAATCTATATAGAACCATCACTACATGAATATATTACCAAACCAGAATACATCATCAGAACCAAAAAAACTTTTGTGCAAGCTGTATTTGACACATGACGGACGCAAAAAACATCAGCTACATCCCTTTATTGATTATAGGGGTCTGTTTATTTTCCATTAGGGTATTTGCCAAATGCTGGATACCTTACTTGAAACCAAATGGTCCTGATTATAATAACGCTTTATTAGTTGAAATAAATATAGCTATTTTTCCCCTGTATTGTGTAAATGGTCAGCAAAAAATGTTTGATTCGGTATCTAACTTTCAATTTGTTCCCTGTTAAGTCACATTCCTAAAGTGCATCACTTTTCTTAATTTTTGTTACCTTAACCCCTGAGACATTCCTTTTCTATGGGGTAGGAGTGCCCGTGGCTTCATCTGCCTGGGGAATCAAAATACTTTGTCTCGGCATCACATACCCCTCCTGGGCATATGCAACTGACAGTGGCCAAAACATCAGATTTAAGTCCCCCATCATGCACCATACATTGAAGTTGGCTGAATCCCCAGATTCGTATGACAGACTAATGTGTATGGAGTTAAGAATCCAGCGATTTCGGACTGGTGATCCCTTTGTCCTCCCTGAGAAAAAAACGCCGCTAAAAGTCTGCCAGTGGCTCTCTCATAGAGAACACAGGAGTGGCCGACCAAGCGTGGGAGAGATGGCCGAAATAGCTGCAGGACAAATAGTATATACCCAAGTATAAGCCGAGATTTTCAGCCCACTTTTTTGGTCTGAAAGTCCCCCTCTCGGCTTATACTCGAGTCATACCCAGGGGTCGGCAGGGGAGGGGGAGCGGGGGCTGTCTAATTATACTTACCTGCTCCTGGCGCGGTCCCTGCAGGTCCCTGGCTTCCCGGCGCCGGCAGCTTCCTCCTGTACTGAGCGGTCACATGGTACCGCTCCTTACAGTAATGAATATGCGGCTCCACCTCATTACTGTAATGAGCGGTCGGGGAAGCAGGGACTGTACCGCGCCAGAAGCAGGTAAGTATAACGGGGAGGGGGAGAGCTGCGCGATAGTCACCTGTTCGGCGCTGCTCCATCTTCCGCAGTGGCGCTCAGGTCAGAGGGCACAGTGACGTAGTTAGTGCACGCCCTCAGCCTGAACGTCAGTGCTGAAGATGGAGCGGCGCCGGAACAATCAGCATGTGAATATTGAAAGCGCCGGGGGCCTGAGCGACGGAGAGGCGAGTATGTGATTTTTTTTTTTTATCACAGCAAATGGGGCAAGTGTCTGTATGGAGCATCTATGGGGCCATAACGTTTGTGCAGCACTATATGGGGCCATAACGTTTGTGCAGCATTATATGGGGCCATACCGTTTGTGCAGCATTATATGGGGCCATACCGTTTGTGCATCATTATATGGGGCCATAATGTTTGTGCAGCACTATAAGGGGCCATAACGTTTGTGCAGCATTATATGGGGCCATAACGTTTGTGCAGCATTATATGGGGCCATAACGTTTGTGCAGCATTATATGGGGCCATAACGTTTGTGCAGCACTATAAGGGGCCATAACGTTTGTTCAGCATTATATGGGGCCATAACGTTTGTGCAGCATTATATGGGGCCATAACGTTTGTGCAGCACTATAAGGGGCCATAACGTTTGTGCAGCATTATATGGGGCCATAACGTTTGTGCAGCATTATATGGGGCCATAATGTTTGTGCAGCATTATATGGGGCCATAACGTTTGTGCAGCATTATATGGGGCCATACCGTTTGTGCTGCATTATATGGGGCCATAACGTTTGTGCAGCATTATATGGGGCCATAATGTTTGTGCAGCATTATATGGGGCCATACCGTTTGTGCAGCATTATATGGGGCCATACCGTTTGTGCAGCATTATATGGGGCCATACCGTTTGTGCAGCATTATGTGGGGCCATAACATTTGTGCAGCATCATATGGGGCCATAATGTTTGCACAGCACTATATGGGGCCATAATGTTTGTGCAGCACTATAAGGGGCCATAACTTTGTGCAACACTATATGGGGCAAGTGTCTGTATGGGGCCATAATCAATGTTTGTGCAGCACTATATGGGGCAAATATCTTTATGGAGCATCTTATGGGGCCATAATCAGCATTTGCACAGCATTATATTGGGCAAACATGTCTATGGAGCATCTTATGGGGCCATTATTAACCTTTATGCAGGATTATATGGGGCATATTTTAATATGGAGCATCTTATGGGGCCATAATGAACTTTATGGAGCATTATATGGGGCTCCTGATTTAATATGGATATTCAAAAACACTTAACCTACTGATGTCTCAATTAATTTTACTTTTATTGGTATCTATTTTACTTTTGACATTTACCAGTAGCTGCTGCATTTTCCACCCTAGGCTTATACTCGAGTCATTAAGTTTTCCCAGTTTTTTGTGGCAAAATTGGGGGGGGGGCGTTGGCTTATACTCGAGTATATAATGTACCATCGTTCAGCTGACTACCATCTAAGGTGTATGGGGGGTAATTCGGTTTGGTTTTCCAGGAACTTTCAATATCTCCTTTAGGTCACATCCTGACTAAGAATTTTAATGTACAATTATACCAAAGCTCTTTATGTACAGGCATATATATCTAGTCCTGCGATGCAAGGAAATGTATTTTAATAGTAATTGACTAATACACTTTAAAATAGCCTCATGTACAAAACCCAATATGCTTCTTCACATAGAGCATAAATCTCAGGGAACAATTTACATCCCTCCATACTGTCCATGCTCTTATGATTCCCCGCACCTCCCGGCAACACTAATCTTATAGCAATCATAAAAAGCCTATTATCATGGTGTATGGGACAGACCCTGCCACAGAGATAATTACAGAGCACTTCTTATCCACACACAGGACAAGCTACTATTCCGCGGTCAGAAAACCAACAACTAAGCCACTACAAAGGGAAAATGCCACGTCCACACTGGCACATCACTATCAGGGCAATATTATCTCGATCCCACCAAGGACATCTGCACAGACGTTGTATGTTCTCCCCGTGTTTGGGTGGGTTTCTTCCAGGTTTCCTCCCACACTCCAAAGACATACTGATAGGAAGTCTAGATTATGAGCCCCATCGGGGACAGTGATGAGGATGTCTGCAAAGTGCAGCAGAATATGATGGCACTATAGGAGTAAAATAAATATATTATGTAGAATGTTAATTACTAATTAGCTCCAAAAATAAAATATAAAGTGAAATAGTCTGTAAATAAGAAGAAAAAGAAAGTGATAACATAGCAGCTTACTGATGGAAGTTAAAGGGACACTGTCACCTGAATTTGGAGGGAACAATCTTCAGCCATGGAGGCGGGGTTTTTGGGTGTTTGATTCACCCTTTGCTTACCTGCTGGCTGCAATATTGGATTGAAGTTCATTCTATGTCCTCCGTAGTACACGCCTGCGCAAGGTAATCTTGCCTTGCGCAGGCGTGTACTATGGAGGACAGAGAATGAACTTCAATCCAATATTGCAGCCAGCATGCAGCCAGCGGGTAAGGAAAGGGTGAATCAAACACCCAAAACCCCGCCTCCATGGCTGAAGATTGTTCCCTCCAAATTCAGGTGACAGTGTCCCTTTAAGGAAAAGAAAGTTATAAGGTGGGGGTGGGGGTGGGGGTGCGGGGTGTCTGACCACTACTGATCTGATACTGATGCTGCATTCGAAGAATGAGTTTTCAAAATTATAGTTCTGAACAACCCCTTTAAGCTTCTCATACAGGGGAATTTTCACATTAAAAAACAAACAAACCCATAAATGATTAATTGAGGCCTAACTGTACAATAGAAGTGTGATGTGCACATAGCCATACTTGTATGATTTCCACATGGGCACTGTGAAACATCTCGCTATATCCAAGAAAGGAGGAGACCAACAGATTCCTGAATGACTATGCTGTACAATGTAACCATGGAGCATAATAGACTTGTGATATGGCGGACGAGAGCTCCATGTAAGCTGCCACATATCTACACATTGAAAATCTCTTTAAAATTGGGCAGCAGTGGCCAGTATAAGGCTATGTGCCCACGCTGCGGTTTCGTGTGTAGATTTTTCTGCACCGTTTTTGAAAAATGCGCAGGTAAAACGCAGTGCGTTTTACCTGCGGATTTACTGCATTTTTTGTGCGGATTCCACCTGCGGTTTTACACCTGCGGATTCCTATTAAGGAGCAAGTGAAAAACGCTGCGGAATCCGCACAAAGAATTGACATGCTGCGGAAAATACACAGTGTTTCCGCGCGGTATTTTCCGCACCATGGGCACAGTGGATTTGGTTTTCCATAGGTTTACATGGTACTGTAAACCTGATGGAAAACTGCTGCGAATCTGCAGCGGCCAATCCGCTGCGGATTCGCAGGCAAATCCGCACCGTGTGCACATAGCCTAAAGGTATGCTAACACTGAGTATTTTCAGCAGAAATTTCTGCACCAAAAACATGTCTCATAACAGGAAAATGGTGCATAAGAAATAAGAGCCTTTGTGATGCTTATTTTCTCCAGTCAAATGAATAAGGCTATGTGCACACGGTGCGGAATGGTGTGTGGATTTTTCCGTACTGTTTTTGGTAAATCCGCAGGTAAACCGCACTGCGGATTTACTGCGGTTTTTGTGCGGATTCCACCTGCGGTTTTACACCTGCGGATTCCTATTAGGCCAGTCTCACACGTCCAGATAATTCCGGTACCGAAGAAAACGGTACCGGAGTTATCCGTGTCCGTGTGCCACGTAGGCCATCCGTGTGGGATCCGTGTGATGTCCGTGAGTACGTTTCTAGGGTCCGTGTATTGCAACAATTTTTACAATTTTAACCATATGACAGGAAAAACGCACACGGACAGCACACGGACAGCATCCGTGTGCGGTACGTGTTTACACGGACCCATTGACTTTAATGGGTCCGTGTGATCCGTGCGCTCCCACGAACACTGACATGTCTCCGTGTTTTGCAAACGGACACATGGTCCGTGAAAACACGCTGACATCTGCAGAGACACATTTATTTTAATGTGTCTACGTGAGTCAGTGTCTCCGGTACATGAGGAAACTGTCACCACACGTACTGGAGCCACCGACGTGTGAAACCGGCCTTATGGAGGTGTAAACCGCTGCAGATCCGCACAAAGAATTCACATGTTGCGGAAAATAAACTGCTGCGTTTCTGCACGTTTTTTTTCTGCCTTAGCGGTGACGGACCCAGGAAACACTGCAGCCCGCGTCCCAGGGTCCGTCACTCAATGACGGCACATCGCTAGTGCACGCCTATTTTGGGCGTGTGCTAGCAATGCGCCCAAAATAAGGTTTAATGGCGGCGTTAACGGACTGCCTATAACTAAATGTGAACCCAGCCTTAAAGAACTGGCATGCTGCAGATGTGAAACTGCTTCAAATCAGCATGGAAGATATAAGCTGCGTGTACGTTAAGGCTATGTTCACACTTTGCGGATTTTGCTGCGGATCCGCAGCGGATTTGACCGCTGCAGATCCGCAGCAGTTTCCCATGAGTTTACATTACAATGTAAACCTATGGGAAACAAAAAACGCTGTGCACATGCTGCAGAAAAATCCGCGCGGAAACGCTGCGGATTACATTCCGCAGCATGTCACTTCTTTTCTGCGGATTTTCACCTGCTCCAATAGGAAACTGCAGATGAAAATCCGCAGAAGAAAACGCAGTAAAAACCGCGATAAATCCGCAGTAAAAACCGCGACGGGTTTTCACTGCGGATTTTGGATTTCTGCTGCGGAAAAATCCGCAGTGAAATCCGCAAAGTGTGAACATAGCCTAAGATTTCAGGAATCTCATTCATTTCACTGGCACTTTAAAGTGCAGTGTTTTTGATGCAGAAATCTCTACTGCAAATACTTAACGTGCACACATACTCAAAGGGTAAGTTCACACAGGACGTTTTTGCTGCGTTTTTTTATGCTAATTTTCAGCTGCTTTTTACAGTACCAGCAAAGCCTATGAGATTTCAGAAATCTCATGCACACATTGGTTTTTTGTCTGATCAGTATTTTGTGCTTTGCTGCGCTTTTTGGACATCGAACATGTCACTTCTTTCAGCGTTTTAGCTGCATTTTTTCACCGATTGACTTGAATGGGTTTTGAAAAAAAACGCAGCAAAAACGCAGGTATCATTATTTGCTGCTGAAAATCCAAGGACATTAGCATGGACAAAGAGAAAAAAAAAAACGCACCAAAAACACACCAAATACACAACAAAAATGCACCAAAAACGCACCTAAACCTGCATTTTTGACGCAGCTTCTTTCCTGCCAAGAAGATCAGGTTTTACTGCAGCAAAAAAAAAAAGCAGCAAAAACGCCCTGTGCGAACTTACCCAAAGGCAGATTATTGGTCCCTTCAAAAAGGGTTGCATAAGAAATGACAGAGATATGCTGCACCCCTGTGTAAGGCCGGGATCACACACAGCGAGATACGGCCGAGTCTCGCAGGTTAAAAACAAGCTCTGGCACCGGCACTCCAGAGCGGAGCGTGCGGCCGCTTAGCAATACATGGAGCTGCACGCTCCACTCTGGAGTGCCGGTGCCAGAGCTTGTTTTTAACCTGCGAGACTCGGCCGTATCTCGCTGTGGTGTGACTCCGGCTTTAGGAATAGGATTTGAGTAATAAACACTACTGGAAGCTGGCAGCTGCTCTTGCCAACCTTGAGCACCTGCACAGCAGAAATGGCCACAGGCTCACCTGCAGCTCATCTGTCATTAGTGTGGGGGTGCGATCAGAGGTCACAGATAGACCCCCACCTGTGTGTTTGGAGACAGGCACCACCCAACAGATAGTTTATATTAGTGGATTTTGAATGAGGACGTGAATGTTTTTAGCCATGTACTATGAAAGCTGTAAGAGTATGTGCAGACAATCCGTCCAAAGCGCTGCCATCTATTGAATGCAGGTGAATCCGCATAATAGCGTCTCCGCAAGAGAAATTGACATGCTGTGGTCTGGAAGATACATCGCATGTCAGTCTCTGCGGCCGCATAGTGAGAATGGAATTTCTGGAAATCCCATCCACTATGCTGTAACAACTGGCACTATAACAACTATACAAGCACGCAGCGTCCAACCTGCCGTTTAGTGATCGTGCGCACATACCCTAAGCGATGCACATATGTCGTCCTGCTATTTGCTAGCATCAGGACTTTGTATGCACATCAACACACAATATCCCAAGGTTAGCCGGAGCGAGGACCGCGCACGCGTAGCCGAACGTGTAGCCGTAGCCAGGACCGCGCGTGTAGCCTGAGCATGTAGAGCCGGAGTCCGCTCTGGACCCTTGTCAATGGGACTTTGCCGCAAGAGGGACCTCTCCAAAGCTTATTGTTACCCCACTGAATATAGGGTAATTTATCACCTTTGCAGCAGCTTTTATTTATTTATTTTCCTAAGACTGCATAACCCCTTTAAAATGAAAAAAAAAAAAAAAAACTAACAGACTGCACTTATTAATAAAACAGTATGCAGGGAGAGCCCACACTTCTACTAGTGGCGGCTGCAGGTAGCCAGCATATTATCTTCTCAAATCTGTATCTCTGCAGGGGATTTGGAGCTTTGTATGAGAAAAACAATCTCTATAGAGAGATATTAATAAATAAATCAGCACAGAGCCAGTTTACATGTAAAAGAGAAAAACTAAAAACTGTTATTCAGGGGTGGGCAAGGGTGGATATTCACCTTAAAGAGAACCTGTCGATAGGATTTGGGCCACTAAAGTTACTCCAGGACCCTTTCATCTAGCGACAGTGACGGCAAGCAGAATCCACACACCGACACGCTGTTGCCTAATGCTTAGTAACAGGCTGCCTTTAAGATCAGCCATAGCCATTAGGGGGTATAAGACGAGTTTTTATACAAATTTAATCATTTTTAGTATTGGAAAATCTTGCGTATTATACAAACAAAACTTTCTGAATCCAACTAACTAAATTCTAACTTTAAATTATAGTTTCTAAACGCCAGAAAGGCTCACGGACTAACTACATATCTGAATAATAATATTTTATGCCAGCCATTAACAGACTGTAATAAATGTGCTTTTTCTTTTTGTGGGCTGCAGAAAAACACGCAGCGATTCTGATAAATGAGTATTTATATCTCCTCACATACAAATGATCTTTGGTTTATGTAAAACAAATGTTTACTTCTGGCAACTAATGAATGGATCGGAGGGGAAAAAAAAAAGGATGGATACAAGGAAGCATTGCCAATTCTAGAGTATTTGAAGAAGTTTGTAACTACATATAAATACAGCAAATTTGGGGAAAGGGAAAGGTTCAAGCTAACAAAAAAATGCTGCGGTGGTTGATGAAATGTAAAATGTGTACGCAATGCAAAGATAATGATCATTTACATAAATATATAAAGGACATTTTATTGGGGGATTTTATGTCAAGAGGGTTATTTAAAGGGGTATTCTCATGTTAATACATTTTTTAACTTAGCTAATCAACATTAAAATAAGAACATTTGTAATTAACTTGCGCTTTCTATCTGCTGCCATTAACCTACAATGAAACATTTTATCTTTCATAAAAAAAGTGTACAGCTTGGTTCCAAGGAGCTCAGCCATCAGAGCCTGGCTGTGCAGGTAGTAGTCAAAATCCAGGAGAAAAGTTAACTCTTAAGATCCCAGTCGCTTCTATATAGCAGTTCCCAAGTAGGCCTTATAAAATGGGAGTCACCACCAACACGACATATCAAATCACAGCTTTATTAAATATGTATGCAAAGGACAAAAACACATTAAAAACAAGGGGATATAACATAACCCCATACTTTCAAAAGCCCAAAATAAGGCTAAAGAACCCGCACATACCCAAGCAGAGTATAATACACATGCCCATTAATTAACCCTGCTGTTCTGTTGGTCAAAAATGACCGACTTTGAACTTCAATATTCTTTAAAATATTCAAGATGCGGCTCTGAAACCCGTGGCCGACCGACCCATCCTCATTTAAGTCAATCAACCACAAGTTTCAGAACCGCATCTTGAACACCCCAAAAAATACCAAAGTTCAAAATAGGTCTCCCCAGACCGAACAGAACAGCAGGGTTAAACATAGCTAAAGTAGCAGCGTAATAACGCACCATAAACAGCCCAGCCAGTCCCATATAGTCATATATCATACAGGGACATGATAATACCCTGGGGAAAATAAAGACCTAACAGGCACCATATGGTAAATATGCTGCAATGGCCACAAATATAGCGATAGAAATAACCATGCCGGTGGTGAAGGTAGTGTAGTACAGCAAAGCAAATGTATGGGTAGATGTAAAATCCAATATCCACCACACATGGAACCGACCACCTGGAGAAAATGAGCCCTACATAGAGTGCAAAAACCCGGTCCCGTGGGTACCGGTCCAGGGCAAGATTCAAGAGGGCATGTGTACCCTGAAGGAGGAGAGGTGCGGGCAGCAGGCACCCAACGCGTGTCGCCACACACAGGTGGCTTCGTCAGGGGTGATCTGAAGACTTTCATCTCATATCTGGATGAGCCCTTTAATTATAAAATGAAGCACTGTAGCCAATCCTAACAGCATGTAATATCCTCAGTGTCAGGATTCAGCTCTGGAGGTTCCAGCAGTCATCACATGGACACTCCACTGATATACGATTTTCATACTTACTGATAGATTTAGGAATAGCAGCTCGTCGGCACGTGACTAAGTGTGCAAATCGCATATGTACTTGGTGAGGAAGGGGGCGCCAAACTGAATTCTTGCCCTGGGTGCAGGAAAACCTAGATACACCTCTGGTCACAAAAATAAAAACTACATGATACTCACTTGTCTCATGCCCTTATGGCAATGTTGAACCTCTATGGTCCGCCATGTCAGTCTTTGGATCTTCCAGCAGTCCCATTGGGCACTGAGGCCACTATATGGCCTCTCGCGATAACATCAGAATATGGCGCACATCATTGATATGGGGCACGATGCACATCAATGACGTGCGTGTACCAGGGTGAGGTCTATTACTGGCCTCAGCCCCAGAATAACTAAAGTTTCAGTGGTGGCGGGGGCAACATAAAAGGGAGGTGAGAGCCTAGGAAGAGTGAGCATTATATGGAGTTTTGTTTTTTTAACCCATTGCCTTTGTTTATCATGCTTTGTGGTCTGGAGAGACCTCAGAGCATAACAAACATCTTTTCACGGCAAAAGGGGCACTTTTGATCTGGGGCAAATTTTATGCAAACCAAATCTCATCAGCTGTAAAGTAATTTTGGGAGATTCACTCCTCTGAGGTAATTTAGTCTGCCACCTGCTGGTGAATGTGAATATGTCCCATGTAATGTTTATCCCTCGCCAGCAGGTGGCAGACAGCATCACACACAGACTAAAGGCAGATAGCAGCAGGGATAAGCTTAGAAGACTGAGGACACAAACAATAATATTTGGGTTCTTATTCTGCATGTTCCATACTATTTTGCACTATGACTTAATCCTTGGATCTGGATGATATAAATTACAAAAAAATACTTTGAGGTTTATTTAATTAACACATCTATCTACTACATCTATCTACCAGTGGTCGATAAACCACGTGAGAGCACAACAGCGTCTGTCGGCACTTGCTGGTGATGCTGCAGGTGGCAGGACGGGCACACAGGTGCACACTACAAAATAGATAGAAACTACATGCGGATGGTGCACTTGAAATTAACATTAAAGAAGTTTAACAAATACAAGCTGCAAATGTGACGGAATCCAGCCAAAGCCAAGAACAGAGAACACATTTCTAAATGATGATGCCTGGCATAGAAGAGAAATTAACCCCTTAACCCCCGGCGCTGTTTTCGGTTTTGCGTTTTCGTTTTTCGCTCCCCTTCTTCCCAGAGCCATAACTTTTTTTTACTTTTCCGTCAATATGGCCATGTGAGGGCTTATTTTTTGCGGGACGAGTTGTACTTTTGAAGGACATCATTGGTTTTACCATGTTGTGTACTAGAAAACGGGGGGAAAAAATCCAAGTGAGGGGAAATTGAAAAAAAAAGTGCAATCCCACACTGGTTTTTGTTTAGCTTTTTTGCTAGGTTCACTAAATGCTAAAACTGACCTGCCATTATAATTCTCCAGGTCATTACTAGTTCATAGACACCAAACATGTCTAGGTTCTTTTTTATGCAAGTGGTGAAACAAAAATTCCAAACTTTGCTTTAAAAAAAATTGTGCAATTTTGAGTTTGCATCAAAGCAGGGGATCTGCCATCGGACATACTATTCCGTCCGATGGCAGAAAGGGGTTAGAGAGAACCTGTTACCGTGGAAAGTGCGATTTATCAGCAGATATGGGGTTAATCTGCAGGTGAATAGCATTCTACCACTGCCTGGATGCCGTGCTAAAAGTGCAGCTACCTGGAGAAAATGGACTTTATTCCTCCTGGGAGGCACTGGCTTTCAGTCATAGAGGCGAGCATGGAGCAGCTAGAAATCCTGGTCTCCTTTGGGAGAACGTCACATAAATAACAAGATATAAAGGCACAGATGATTGGCCTCGGGGAGACCAAAACATCAAACACCGCGGAGACACCATCACGTGTTTCTCAACGCAGTGATTCCAGAACACTGCCCCCATCCCTTATGGGAAATATGCAGATGCAGGTAAGAAGCTGCGGAGACACCATCACATGTTTCTCGACGCAAGCAGTGAATAGCCAGGCCTTTCCCCGGGAAGGAACAACCACGTGAAGGGCAGCATCCTATGAAGGAAAGCCACCTATGCCAAGCATGGTATCCATCCACAGACAGCTGTTTCGGGGTTTTTGCCCCTCATCAGTGTGGAGTAGGAATCTGGCTATTAGGAGCAGTGCCTAGTAAAAAGGCTATAAAGGCACAGATGATTGGCCTCGGGGAGACCAAAACATCCAACACCGCGGAGACACCATCACGTGTTTCTCAACGCAGTGATTCCAGAACACTGCCCCCATCCCTTATGGGAAATATGCAGATGCATGTAAATAAGCTGCGGAGACACCATCACGTGTTTCTCGACGCAAGCAGTGAATAGCCAGGCCTATCCCCGGGAAGGAACAACCACGGGAAGGGCAGCATCCTATGAAGGAAAGCCACCTATGCCAAGCATGGTATCCATCCACAGCTTCTTTACATGCATAAATAACAAGATGGCACAATAGGGGCCTACAGCAAATCCCCAAATACAATATCAGCACTCTGTGATCATGTTGTGGAGTAGATATCGGAACGGATGTCCCAGCAGGATTGCACCACTTGAATGTTGCTGTCAATCTTTAACTGGCATTTAAGTGGTTAAAAAATCATGGATCTGTGCTAGCTCTGGTTGCTGCTGTTAACTGTAAGTGCTGACTGTACAGTCCTGGCCAAAAGTGTTGAGACTGACACAAAGTTTTGTTTTCACCAAGTTATGCTGCTTCGATGTTTTTAGATCTGTTTGTCGGATGTTTCTCTAGTTACTGACGTACAGTTATAAACATTTCATAAGTTTTTATACTTTAATTGTCAAACACATCACATTTTGTCAAAAACTCAATAGTTAGTGTTGACCTTTATTTCTTCAGACTTCTGTCCTTTGCTGTGTCAGCTGGATATCAGCTTCTGGGCCAAATCCTGACTGGAGGGAACCCATTGTTGCCTCATAAGTCCTTGGTGTTTATCACAATTTCTGTGTTTTTGTTTGGCTTCCTGCTTTTTGAGGATTGAAAACAGATTCTCAAAGGGAGTGAGATTTGGGGAGGTTCCTGGTCATGGACCCAAAATGCAGGGCTGTGGAGTCGTAGTCTGAGTACCGTACATTTTGGTGGAGTTGATATGAAATGGATCGACTCCTAAAATATCTAATAAATTGGATTCAGTAATACAAAGCAGGATGTGCTGTAATTTGGGAAAGTTATGAAATGTCCTATAAATGTCTGTTCTGTTCCCGATCTAATGATCTGGGCATTTAGTTGAGATGAATGTACACCAGTGTTGTGGGGTTTGTAGCTGAGATGAATCTGTGCTGCACTTTATGTACATGCTCAGTAGTGACCAGTGCTGAGGAGCCGTACTTGAGATGAATCTGTGCTGCACTTTATGTACATGCTCAGTAGTGACCAGGGCTGTGGAGTTGTAGATGAGATGAATCTGTGCTGCACTTTATGTACATGCTCAGTAGTGACCAGGGCTGTGGAGTTGTAGATGAGATGAATCTGTGCTGCACTTTATGTACATGCTCAGTAGTGACCAGTGCTGTGGATTCGTAGAGGAGATGAATCTGTGCTGCACTTTATGTACATGCTCAGTAGTGACCAGTGCTGTGGATTCATAGAGGAGATGAATCTGTGCTGCACTTTATGTATATGCTCAGTAGTGACCGGTGCTGTGGAGACGTAGAAGAGATGAATCTGTGCTGCACTTTATGTACATGCTCAGTAGTGACCAGTGCTGTGGGGTTTGTAGTTGAGATGAATCTGTGCTGCACTTTATGTACATGCTCAGTAGTGACCAGTGCTGTGCAGTCTTAGGTGAGATGAATCTGTGCTGCACTTTATGTACATGCTCAGTAGTGAGGCAGTGCTGTGGAGTCGGAGTCGTAGAGTCAGGGAAATTGAGGAGTTGGATGTTCGGCTTACCAACTCAACAGCCCTGCCAAAATGTCTATGCTTTGTTCATGGAGCCTTTTGAATTGTGACATGGTCTCCATCATGCAGGAAAAAGCATTGCTCATTAAAACTTTGCTCCCGAATCGTTGGGAGAAGTTGCTCTTAGAGAATGTTTAGATCCCATTCTTCCAAATCCGCAATAGATGATCTGAAACGACTATCCATTTAATTGGCCACCCAAATTCATAACAAATCTAGGCATTAAAATTGGAAGATCCGCGGGCGAGCTTCTCGATCTCAACATTATACCCATGCTAAACAAGGCAACTTCAACAATCCGCTCCTGGAGAGCACCCTTTCTATCTTGGATGGGGAGAAAAAAACCTATTAAAAAGCATTATACTCCCCAAATTTCTTTACCTTTTCCAGATGCTCCCCATTCACATCCCCAACCATTATCTTTCTAAAATTAATTCCTTTTTTGTTAACTACGTCTGGAACAATAAACGCCCTCGAATAAACACCAGAACACTTACTCTCCCTAGATCTAAAGGCGGAATGGGGGTTCCAGACATTTTTAAATATTACAGAGCTGCAATGTTAACTAGAATTGTGGATTGGATTAGAAACCCACACAATAAACTTTGGTTATCTATTGAGGAATATTTAGCGCCTGCACCTCTGAGATCTATGGCTCTCCTGCATGACTACATTAAATTACCTCATTTAGTTACAAACGAAATCACCTTGGCAACACTTAAATTATGGAGGACAGAATTCCCTAAAGCCACCCCCCCCTCTTTCTCCTATTTTGACTCTTCAAGATGTAACTGGCCCCATTCCCCCTAAATTGCCTAAAGTCTCCGATGCTGCTTTGTCTGACTCGGAAGACCTCCCAATCTCAATAGATCAAGTATTCTTAGATGGCTGTTGTGAATTCTGTGGCTGAGTTCACTTCTGTGGTCACAAGTGGTATTGCAGTCTCTGGGCTTCCTCCCTCAGGTGTTTTGGTGAGCTCGTTGGCTGCCTTGCTATTTAGCTCCACCTGAGTCTGTCTTCCTTGCTCCTTGTCAATGTTCCAGTGTTGGATCTGAGCTACTGCATCTTTCCTTGGGCCTGCTGCTCTGCTAGATAAGTGCTTCTAGTTTGTTTTCTGTTTTTTTCTGTCCAGCTTGCTATTGTCTTTTGCTGGAAGCTCTGAGAAGCAGAGGGGTGCACCACCGTGCTGTTAGTTCGGCACGGTGGGTCTTTTTGCCCCTTTGCGTGGTTTTCGTTTTAGGGTTTTTTGTAGACTGCATAGTTCTCTTTGCTATCCTCGCTCTGTCTAGAATATCGGGCCTCACTTTGCTGAATCTATTTCATTCCTACGTTTGTCTTTTCATCTTGCTAACAGTCATTATATGTGGGGGGCTGCCTATTCCTTTGGGGTATTTCTCTGAGGTAAGTCAGGCTTGTATTTCTATCTTCAGGCTAGTCAGCTCCTCAGGCAGTGCCGAGTTGCATAGGTAGTTGTTAGGCGCAATCCACTGCTGCTTATAGTTGTGTGAGGATAGATCAGGTACTGCAGTCTACAGAGATTCCACGTCTCAGAGCTCGTCCTATTGTTTTTGGTTATTGCCAGATCTCTGTATGTGCGCTGATTACTGCACGCTGTGTTGCCTGATTGCCAGCCATAACAGTACAAGGAGCCACACCAATGATTCCCAATAGAGGGAAAAAAGAAATCCTGACATCATTTTTTTTTCTTAGCTCTGTCTTCAGTCTTTTTTTTCCCCTAGACATTAGAGTGCTTCAGGACACAGCTGTGGACATGGATATTCAGGCTCTGTGCTCCTCAATGGATAATCTCGTTGTAAATGTACAAAAGATTCAAGATACTATTGATCAGAAATCGATGCTAGAACCAAGAATTCCGATTCCTGATTTGTTTTTTGGTGACAGAACTAAGTTCCTGAGCTTCAGAAATAATTGTAAGCTATTTTTGGCCTTGAAACCTCATTCTTCTGGTAATCCTATTCAACAGGTTTTGATTATTATTTCTTTTTTGCGCGGCGACCCACAGGACTGGGCGTTTTCTCTTGCACCAGGAGATTCTGCATTGAGTAATGTTGATGCATTTTTCCTGGCGCTCGGATTGCTTTACGATGAGCCTAATTCAGTGGATCAGGCTGAGAAAAATCTGCTGGCTTTATGCCAGGGTCAGGATGATGTAGAAGTATATTGTCAGAAATTTAGGAAATGGTCAGTACTCACTCTGTGGAATGAATCTGCACTAGCGGCTTTGTTCAGAAAGGGTCTCTCTGAAGCTCTTAAGGATGTAATGGTGGGATTTCCTATGCCTGCTGGTTTGAATGAGTCTATGTCCTTGGCCATTCAGATCGGTCGTCGCTTGCGCGAGCGTAAATCTGTGCACCATCTGGCGGTACTGCCTGAGAGTAAACCTGAGCCTATGCAGTGCGACAGGACTATGACTAAAGTAGAACGGCAAGAACACAGACGTCTGAACAGACTGTGTTTCTATTGTGGTGATTCTACTCATGCTATTTCTAATTGTCCTAAACGCACTAGGCGGTTCGATAGCTCTGCCGTTATTGGTACTGTACAGTCCAAATTCCTTTTGTCCATTACCTTAATGTGCTCTTTGTCATCGTATTCTGTCATGGCGTTTGTGGATTCAGGCGCTGCCCTGAATCTGATGGATTTGGATTATGCTAAACGTTGTGGATTTTTCTTGGAGCCTTTGCGGTGTCCTATTCCGTTGAGAGGAATTGATGCTACACCTTTGGCCAAGAATAAGCCTCAGTACTGGGCCCAGCTGACCATGTGCATGGCTCCTGCACATCAGGAAGTTATTCGCTTTCTGGTACTGCATAATTTGCATGATGTGGTCGTGTTGGGGTTGCCATGGCTACAAACCCATAATCCAGTATTGGATTGGAACTCTATGTCGGTAACCAGCTGGGGTTGTCAGGGAGTACATGGTGATGTTCCATTTTTGTCTATTTCGTCATCCATTCCTTCTGACATCCCAGAGTTCTTGTCGGACTTTCAGGATGTATTTGAAGAGTCCAAGTCTGATGCCCTACCTCCGCATAGGAATTGTGATTGTGCTATCGATTTGATTCCTGGTAGTAAATTCCCTAAGGGTCGTTTATTTAATTTGTCCGTACCTGAACACACCGCTATGCGCAGTTATGTGAAGGAGTCCCTGGAGAAGGGACATATTCGCCCATCGTCGTCACCATTGGGAGCAGGGTTCTTTTTTGTAGCCAAGAAGGATGGTTCGCTAAGACCGTGTATTGATTACCGCCTTCTTAATAAGATCACTGTTAAGTTTCAGTATCCCTTGCCATTGATTTCTGACTTGTTTGCTCGGATTAAGGGGGCTAGTTGGTTTACTAAGATTGATCTTCGTGGTGCGTATAATCTGGTGAGAATCAGGCAGGGAGATGAATGGAAAACGGCATTTAATACGCCCGAGGGTCATTTTGAGTATCTGGTGATGCCGTTCGGACTTGCCAATGCTCCATCTGTTTTTCAGTCTTTTATGCATGACATTTTCCGTGAGTATCTGGATAAATTCTTGATTGTTTACTTGGATGACATTTTGATCTTCTCAGATGATTGGGAGTCTCATGTGAAGCAAGTCAGAATGGTTTTCCAGGTACTGCGTGCTAATTCCTTGTTCGTGAAGGGATCAAAGTGTCTCTTCGGTGTGCAGAAAGTTTCATTTTTGGGGTTCATCTTTTCCCCTTCTACTATCGAGATGGATCCGGTTAAGGTTCAGGCCATCCAGGATTGGACTCAGCCGACATCTCTAAAAAGTCTGCAGAAATTCCTGGGCTTTGCTAATTTTTATCGTCGCTTCATCTGTAATTTTTCTAGCATTGCCAGACCATTGACCGATTTGACCAAGAAGGGTGCTGATTTGGTTAATTGGTCTTCTGCTGCCGTGGAAGCTTTTCAGGAGTTGAAGCGTCATTTTTGCTGTGCCCCTGTGTTGTGTCAACCTGATGTTTCTCTTCCGTTCCAGGTCGAGGTTGATGCTTCTGAGATTGGTGCAGGGGCGGTTTTGTCACAGAGAGGTTCTGGTTGCTCAGTGTTCAAACCATGTGCTTTCTTTTCCAGGAAATTTTCTGCTGCTGAGCGTAATTATGATGTGGGCAACCGAGAGTTGCTGGCCATGAAGTGGGCATTCGAGGAGTGGCGTCATTGGCTTGAGGGTGCTAAGCATCGCGTGGTGGTATTGACTGATCATAAGAACCTTACTTATCTCGAGTCTGCCAAGCGCTTGAATCCTAGACAGGCCCGTTGGTCGTTATTTTTTGCTCGTTTTGATTTTGTGATTTCATACCTTCCGGGCTCTAAAAATGTGAAGGCGGATGCTCTGTCTAGGAGTTTTGTGCCCGACTCTCCGGGGTTATCTGAGCCGGCGAGTATCCTCAAGGAAGGAGTCAGTGTCTGCCATCTCCCCTGATTTGCGGAGAGTGTTGCAGAAATTTCAGGCTAATAAACCTGATCGTTGTCCGGCCGAGAAACTGTTCGTCCCTGATAGGTGGACTAGTAAAGTTATCTCTGAACTTCATTGTTCGGTGCTGGCCGGTCATCCAGGAATTTTTGGTACCAGGGAGTTGGTTGCTAGATCCTTCTGGTGGCCATCTCTGTCACGGGATGTGCGTGCTTTTGTGCAGTCCTGTGGAATTTGTGCTAGGGCTAAGCCCTGCTGTTCACGTGCCAGTGGGTTGCTTTTGCCCTTGCCGGTCCCGAAGAGGCCTTGGACACATATTTCGATGGATTTCATTTCTGACCTTCCCGTTTCTCAAAAAATGTCGGTCATTTGGGTGGTCTGTGATCGCTTTTCTAAAATGGTCCATCTGGTGCCCTTGGTTAAATTGCGTTCCTCCTCTGATTTGGTGCCTTTGTTCTTCCAGCATGTGGTTCGTTTACATGGCATTCCTGAGAATATTGTTTCTGACAGAGGTTCCCAGTTTGTCTCGAGGTTCTGGCGAGCCTTTTGTGGTAGGATGGGCATTGACATATCTTTCTCCTCGGCCTTCCATCCTCAGACTAATGGCCAGACCGAACGAACCAATCAGACCTTGGAAACATATCTGAGATGTTTTGTTTCCGCTGACCAGGATGATTGGGTGTCATTTTTGCCGTTGGCTGAGTTCGCCCTTAATAATCGGGCCAGCTCGGCTACCTTGGTCTCTCCATTTTTCTGCAATTCTGGGTTCCATCCTCGTTTCTCTTCAGGACAGGTTGAGTCTTCGGACTGTCCTGGTGTGGATTCTGTGGTGGACAGGTTGCAGCAGATCTGGACTCAGGTAGTGGACAATTTGACCTTGTCCCAGGAGAAGGCTCAGCTTTTCGCTAATCGCAGACGCCGTGTGGGACCCCGACTTCGTGTTGGGGATTTGGTTTGGTTATCTTCTCGTCATATTCCTATGAAGGTTTCCTCTCCTAAATTTAAACCTCGTTTTATTGGTCCGTATAGGATTTCTGAGATTCTCAATCCGGTGTCTTTTCGTCTGACCCTCCCAGACTCCTTTTCCATACATAATGTATTCCATAGGTCGTTGTTGAGGAGATACGTGGCACCTATGGTTCCATCTGTGGAGCCTCCTGCCCCTGTTTTGGTGGAGGGGGAATTGGAGTATATTGTGGAGAAGATTTTGGATTCTCGTGTCTCTAGACGGAAACTCCAGTATCTGGTCAAATGGAAGGGTTATGCTCAGGAAGATAATTCCTGGGTTTTTGCCTCTGATGTCCATGCCCCAGATCTTGTTCGTGCCTTTCATGTGGCTCATCCTGGTCGGCCTGGGGGTTCTGGTGAGGGTTCGGTGACCCCTCCTCAAGGGGGGGGTACTGTTGTGAATTCTGTGGCTGAGTTCACTTCTGTGGTCACAAGTGGTATTGCAGTCTCTGGGCTTCCTCCCTCAGGTGTTTTGGTGAGCTCGTTGGCTGCCTTGCTATTTAGCTCCACCTGAGTCTGTCTTCCTTGCTCCTTGTCAATGTTCCAGTGTTGGATCTGAGCTACTGCATCTTTCCTTGGGCCTGCTGCTCTGCTAGATAAGTGCTTCTAGTTTGTTTTCTATTTTTTTCTGTCCAGCTTGCTATTGTCTTTTGCTGGAAGCTCTGAGAAGCAGAGGGGTGCACCGCCGTGCTGTTAGTTCGGCACGGTGGGTCTTTTTGCCCCTTTGCGTGGTTTTCGTTTTAGGGTTTTTTGTAGACTGCATAGTTCTCTTTGCTATCCTCGCTCTGTCTAGAATATCGGGCCTCACTTTGCTGAATCTATTTCATTCCTACGTTTGTCTTTTCATCTTGCTAACAGTCATTATATGTGGGGGGCTGCCTATTCCTTTGGGGTATTTCTCTGAGGTAAGTCAGGCTTGTATTTCTATCTTCAGGCTAGTCAGCTCCTCAGGCAGTGCCGAGTTGCATAGGTAGTTGTTAGGCGCAATCCACTGCTGCTTATAGTTGTGTGAGGATAGATCAGGTACTGCAGTCTACAGAGATTCCACGTCTCAGAGCTCGTCCTATTGTTTTTGGTTATTGCCAGATCTCTGTATGTGCGCTGATTACTGCACGCTGTGTTGCCTGATTGCCAGCCATAACAGATGGCTCTTTGATGACTATTTCGGAGCTCCAAGCTTTTAAACCTTACCTCAATGTTTCCTTTCTCCATATTAATAGGATTAGAGATTATTGTACCAAATATAAGATTCAGTTTGCTCTACCCCGCCCGACCTCTCATTTTGAACCACTCTGCGCCCAACACAAACCTCCAAAAAAAGTCTTATCCAAATTATATAATTCTCTGGTCACAGAAAAGGCGGACATTAAAGGGACACTGTCACCTGAATTTGGAGGGAACAATCTTCAGCCATGGAGGCGGGGTTTTTGTATGTTTGATTCACTCTTTCCTTACCCGCTGGCTGCATGCTGGCTGCAATATTGGATTGAAGTTCATGCTCTGTCCTCCATAGTACACGCCTGCGCAAGGCAAGATTGCACCTTGTGCAGGCATGTACTACGGAGGACAGAGAATGAACTTCAATCCAATATTGCAGCCAGCATGCAGCCAGCGGGTAAGGAAAGGGTGAATCAAAAACACAAAAACCCCGCCTCCATGGCTGAAGATTGTTCCCTCCAAATTCAGGTGACAGTGTCCCTTTAAGAGAGCTTTTGCTGGACTCTGGGTAAAAGACCTGAATGTTCACTTTACACCAGATCAAATAGCCTCTATATACATGAGGTCTCACGGCCCTTCCCAATGTGTGAAAATTCAAGAAAATTCTTATAAAATAGTAACTCGGTGGTATCGTACACCAGCTCAACTGCATCAATGGTATCCCTCCGTTTCAGATGAATGTTGGAGATGCAAGGCAGACTTAGGCACCTATTTTCACATATGGTGGACATGTCCAGTGATTATGACCTTTTGGCAACTGATTGGTGAAATAATTACGGAAGTTTTGGGCCGAGCCCCTCTGATGAAACCTCAATCTGGGGCTCTTCTTAATCTACCTTTATGGCCAGAGAATCCCTCAGCTTCAAAGATGGCTAATATTATAGCAGCTGGTAAATACCTAATTCCTACTAGATGGAAGTCAACCCAAACCTCCTCCAAAAAGCAAGTCCTGGAAAAAAAAATCAATCTATTGTTTCACACAGCTGAATTAGTAGCCAACACACAAGAATCATCATTCTCTTTCCGCAAGACATGGGAACCCTGGATTCAATTTAGATCCAACCCTAACTTTATACTAGAAATATCTGATAGTTGACCTGATAATTAAAACCTCTCACCCTATTTTTATCCTGTTCATAATCATTCTCCACCGGACACCCCCCACCCCCCTCCTATTATCTCCCACCTTCCCACCCCCCCTCTTACCCCCCTTTTTTCTTCTGTCTACTCCCTGTTCGATATTCCCACCTCTTGAATGTTTCGTTTACTTTGTCATTAATATCACTAGTTGTTCCAGGAAAACTAATAAAATGTTTTGATTCCACTGATTCTCTTAACACCTGGACTTATAATTAATGTTTTAGCTTCCTAAAGAGGACTCTGCTTCAAGACTCTCTTCACAAATGTTTAAAGTCCTTTGTTGTCATGATCAAGATTACTGTATTTTCTCTGTTTTTTGTCATCTTTTACTTAATAATAAAAAGAATGCTGAAAGAAAGAAAGATCCCATTCTTTGTTCATGGCAGTGTTTTCAGGCAAAATTGTGAGACAGCCCCTTCATGAATGAAAAGCCCCCACACATGAATGGTCTCAGGACGCTTTTCTGTTAGTACCTGCAAGATAAAACTCTAGGGATAAAGTAGCGCAAAGGTGCTATCTGACAATTAAAAAAAAAATAATTATCAGATTGCTGTTTTTATTCCAAGCGTTTTGAAGAGACAGACATTTCTTCTTCAGAAACCAACCAAATCACATGACACAAGACTCATGATAGCGATCACATTTTCTTCTCCACACACTCTTCCAGATTTCCCAAACAGTCTGAAGAGAGCTTCATCTGAGAAAATAACTTTATCCCCTTTCTCTGCAGTCCAAGCTAATCAGAATGTCAGTCTGTACTTGATGTTTTTCTCGGAGATAAGTTGTATCTTCGCTGCCCTTCTTGAAAGTCCAGTGTCCAAAATCCTTTGCCGCAATGTATGTGCAGATGCACGGACACCTGCCTGTTGCATTTATGTGTTGGGGGTTTTCATCCATGGAAGGGGCTCACTCACAATTTTTCCTGAGAACACTACCAGGAATAAAGAATGGGATCTAAACATTCTTCAAGAGGAACTTCTCCCAACGATGCTTTCTCCAGCATGATGGAGACCACGTCACAAGAACAAAGTGATAACTAAGTGGCTCGGTGAAGAACACAATGACATTTTGGATCAGTGGCCAGGACACTAATGCATTTGCCAAGAAAAGTTTAAAAACATATGAAATGCTCATAATCATACTTCAATAGCTATAGAAACATCCAACTGAAAGATCTAAAAACATAAAAGCAGCAAACGTTTGTGAAAACCAGTCAGCCTCAAAATGTTTGGCCATGACTGTGTAATACAGCCGACACCTTCCCTGTGTGGAGCGCAACTTACCCGCCAATGCTGCTCCTGTGCCAAGGTTTCTTCATCCCGTTCATTATGGAAATACTTTAGTTTCTTGCAGATTTCACTCCTTGTATTGCAAAAAAAACGGTAATTAGACCTACCGGTAATTGTATTTCCAGGAATCCATCCTGACAGCACCCTGGAGGACGTCCTTCTTATCCATCATGGGACAGGAAACACGAGAGGTTAAAAGGACCCTCCACCTGCCACCCTTCAGTGCTTTTCAAAGTAACACATCTGGATGGATGCAAAAACAAGGTTTATTCCAACAAAGTAATCAATCATACAAATGTTACATCACATGAGTATAAAGATCATACAGTAGGGAGGGAACTAATAGTTCTGTCAGGATGGATTCCTGGAAATACAATTACCGGTAGGTCTAATTACCGTTTTCCAGGTCACCACCTGACAGCACCCTCGAGAGATACCAAAGATGAATGGTATTTAGGGTGGGACTACTGCTTGAAGTACCTTCCTACCAAAGGCTAACTGAGCTGATACTACATCTAGCTTATAATGTTTGGAAAAGGTACTAAAGGTACCGTCACACTGAGCGATCCGTGACGTTGCAGCGTCCTGGCTAGCGATATCGTTCAGTTTGACACGCAGCAGCGATCAGGATCCTGCTGTGATGTCGTTGGTCGCTGCAGAAAGTCCAGAACTTTATTTCGTCGCTGGACTCCCTGCAGATATCGCTGAATCGGCGTGTGTGACGCCGATTCAGCGATGTCTTCACTGGTAACCAGGGTAAACATCGGGTTACTAAGCACAGGGCCGCGCTTAGTAACCCGATGTTTACCCTGGTTACCAGCGTAAAAGTTAAAAAAAACAAACACTACATACTTACATTCCGCTGTCTGTCCCCGGCGGACGCACAGCGCCGGGGACAGACAGCGGAAGGTAAGTATGTAGTGTTTGTTTTTTTTACTTTTACGATGGTAACCAGGGGAAACATTGGGTTACTAAGCGCGGCCCTGCGCTTAGTAACCCGATGTTTACCCTGGTTACCGGCATCGTTGGTCGCTGGAGAGCTGTCTGTGTGACAGCTCTCCAGCGACCAAACAGCGACTCTGCAGCGATCGACATCGTTGTCGGTATCGCTGCAGCGTCGCTGAGTGTGAAGGTACCTTAAGGCTGGACCAGGATGCAGCTCTGCAGATCTGCTCTGCCATAGCCCCCCCTTTCTCCACCCATGACGTGGCCATGGCCCTAGATGAATGGGTCCTAAGGTTAACCGGGGAGCTTTTTCCTTGAGCTTCATAAGCTAAACTGATTGTGGATCTTATCCATCTTGCAATGGTTGCTTTAGATGCTTTTTCCCCCCTATTCGGGCCTCTAAACTGGACAAACAGGTTGTTATCCTGTTTCCAGGGTCTAGATACATCAAGGCACTTGAGTACCGTCTCCCTAATGTCTAAATTGTGGTAAAATCTTTCCTTTTGGTTTTTAGGGAACTGACAAAATGATGGCAGGACAATTTCCTGATTCATATTAGAATTTGAGACGACTTTTGGGAGGAAGGCTGGGTCGAGTCTTAAGACTAGTCTATATCGAAGATTTGTAAATACGGGTTCTGTACCGACAAAGCCTGTAATTCCACCAACCTCTTTGCTGACATAATTGCTACTAAGAACGCAGTTTTAAAGGGAACGTTTACTGATCTCTATGTCCCCCGCTACGTCCCACGGCTGTTCGCATAGAAAATTAAGGACCAGGTTAAGAGCCCACACCGGAACCGATCTCCTAATTAAAGGTTTTAGCTTTTGAACTGCCCTAGAGAAATCGACTAATCCAGGGATGGGTAGATAGAGGAAAGTCGAAAAACACACTCAGGGCCACTATTTGGATACCTCAACGTACTAGGTCTAAGGCCTTTCTTAAATCCTGACTGTAGCAAGTCAAGGATCCTGGGAATATAAGGATGGTCAGTATCAACTGTCAACTCCCCACAAAATCATTTCCATATTTTTGTATAGATAGCCGATGTCACTGGTTTCCTACTGGCTTGGAGGGAAGAGATAACGTCATCTGAAAGCCCCTTCGCTTTTAAGACCTGCCATTCATGATCCAGGCCGCCAAACGAAGAGCTTCTGGGTTCTGATGTAGAACTGGACCTTGATGAAGAAGATCCTTTCTTTCTGGTAACAGAAGGGGTTCCTCTTCTGACAGCTTCTTTAGTAAGGGGAACTAACTCCGTTTCGGCCAATGAGGTGTTATGAGAATGACCTTGGCCTTGTCCTCGCAGATTTTCCTGAGTGTTTTTGGAATCATCTCCAGAGGAGGAAAAGCATACAGTAGTCCGTTGTTCCAGGGATGTGTGAAAGCATCGATCGCTGCCGGGCTTTCCCAGGGATTTAGAGAGTAAAAGGTTCTGACTTTCGCGTTCCCCTTGACAGCGAATAGATCCACATCCGGCTTCCCCCAACGCTGACAAAGACTTTTGAAGACCTCGTCGTTCAGTTCCCACTCTGTTGGGGACAATCTTTCCCTGCTGAGGAAATCCGCTAACTGATTCTTGGATCCTTCCAGATGGACTGCCGAGATTGACAGTACAGACTTTTCTACCCATTTGAACATCTGCTCCGCCAGGCCTTGCAATGCCATATGTCTTGGACCGTCTTGACGACAAAGGAAGGCTACAGTCGTATTGTCTGAAAAGACTTTCATATGCTTGTTTCTTAGCCAGGACTGGGCGGCTTATAAGACCTTCCAGACTGCATGAGGTTCCCTGTGGTTCGATGATCTCATGCTGTCCTTTTCCCAATGACCTTGGAAATATCTTCCTTGGACATGACCTCCCCAACCTTGCTGACTTGCATTTGAAGCCATGGCACACCAACTTGAAGGTTTCTGGGAAGAGTCCACCATTTTAAGCCTGTCTTCTGGTAGGTAAAACATTCTTGTCTCCGAATCTAGCATGACTCCTAAAAACTTTATTTTTGACTTGGGTATCAGATCCGACTTTGTCCAGTTTATGATCCACCCTAGATTTTCCAGTGTGGAAATGAGGGATTGACAGTTGATCCTGAGCTGGCCTGCAGAGTCTGCCGCTATCAGAAAGTCGTCTAAGGAATCACCATGATGTCCTGATTTCTCAGACAGGCCACGACTTCTACCATAAGCGTTGTAAAAACCCTGGAAGCCGAGGCCAGGCCAAAGGGGAGGCAGCAAAATTGAAAATGGTAGATTTTTCCCTCCATATTTACCGCAAATCTCAAAAACTTTTGATGATCTGGATGAATTGGTACATGGTAATATGCACTCTTTAGATCTAGAGTACACATTACCACACACCTTCTTAACAGGGGAATGGTTGACCGAATCGACTTCATTTTCAATCTTTTGTACGTTACCCATTTGTTTAAATGTTTTAGGTTTATTATCGTTCTTGACTCTCCCGACGGTTTTATTATTGAGAAGAGATTCGAGTAGTGACCTCTGTGCTCTTCCCGAGGGGGTACCGGAACAATTGCTGCCATGTTCAGGAGGTCCTGGATATCTGACCACATGGGGGACGCAGAGTTTAGACGTGAGCTGGAAACCAGGAATCTTTCGGGAGGGGAAGATATAAATTCTATTTTGTATCCCTGGGACACCACCTGTAAGACCCAAGGACTTGTAGTAATTTCACGCCATCCCCCTAGGAATCCGGCTAGTCGACCCCCCACTCTGATGGCGTCATATTCTCCGGTAACTAGACCCAGAACCTGAGTAGCTTGAGTCTTTGTATTTGAGCCTCCTCTCCTCGCTTTTTTGATAACTCCATCTACCCCGATTTCCTTTCCCCCTGTAATCTGGCCTCTGGTTATAGCGGGGTCTACGAAAGGGCTGGAATTTTTTAGGCTTTTCTTCAGGAAACCCTTTCTTTACGTCCGAGGCCTTTTCTAAAATATCGAGGACAGGTCCGAAGACTCTGCCCCCGGAAAAGGGTATAGAACAAAGTTTGTTCTTGGAATGCATATCTCCTGACCAGCTCTTTAGCCAGATAGCCCTTTGGGCTGCATTAGATAGGGATTGACCCCTAGCTGCAAACCTAACTGATTCTGCAGAGGCATCTGCTAAAAAGGTGGTCGCCAATTTTAACAGAGGTAGGGATTTTAAAATAGTTTCCCTAGGGGTCTTGGCTGATAACTGATCTTGAAGATCATCTTTCCACAGGTGCATGGAGCGAGCTACCGATGTTGCCGCTATATTAGCTCCAATGATTGCTGCTGAGCTCTCCCAAGCCCTTTTTACAAGGCCGTCAGCCTTCCTATCCATAGGCTCTTTTAGGTTTGAAGAGTCCTCAAAAGGAATTGCCGTCCTTTTGGACACTTCAGCCAGTGGGATGTCTATTTTAGGAATGTCCACCCATTCTCTGACCTCTTCTGGGTCAAACGGCAAGCGGAGTCTGAACTCTTTGGGGATCGTCAGTCTTTTTTCTGATTCCTCCCACTCCTCTAGAATCATAGATCGGATATGGGAGCTTACCAGAAAGACCTTAGAGGTCTGGGAGCGTAATCCCCCAAACATTTCATCCTGTACAGAACACATTGGTTGAGGTTCCCAATCTGCATAGTATGCCTTACAGCCTCTAAAAGTTCTCCCGTGTCTGCAGCGGGAAAACAAATATCTTCTTCCTTTTTCCGGAGGCTCTCTACTTTCCTCCTCCTCTCCTCTTCTAGATCTGACAGGGAAGGAGACGAGTCTACCGAGGAAAACTCTTCCCTTGGCCTCTTCCTGGTTTTCTCTGGAAGTGAGGGAGTACCAGGCCTGAAACCAAGGCCTGAACCTCATCTCTTATGATGGCTCTCATATTTGATATAAGAGAAGCCTGCTCTTCTCCTATAATCCTGCAGGTGCATGCCTCACATAGGGGTTTTTGCCAGATATCCTTCATTTTAGCAGCACAAATAGGACATTTTTTATTCCGGTTGAGCTTCTTTACAGTCTTTTCAGGCAATGAGGCACCCTATAAGAAATATAATTTCCGCTACTATTGTGGAACTGTTCTGATGGTTCAGTGTATTGTAGGGGCTTCAACCCTATCACTTACGTGTCCCAGGCTCTCCTGCCCCACATCGGACCTAGCCGCGTCCTCCATGTTAACTAGCTTGGAGATTGCCTATCCTCACCCCTCATACCTTCATGTTCTGCTCTTCTTTGATGTAGCGCTTACCGCGCCATCCGACCACTCTGGAAGCGCTTCTTCCGCTGAAGAGATGCCACCTGCCCCCCTTGGCTGGGAACCGGAAGTGACACGCAGCCGGAACTGAGAGCGGTGTAACGTCGTCTGACTTCCCCCAGAAAGGCCGCATGGAGATGCCACTATCAGCAGAGGTGGCTACCGAGTCCTGATACACCAGGGGGCACGACGGAAGAGTCGAGAGCCCCCGGCAGGGGGAAGCGACCCTCAGACCAGGAGCAGCGCTGCACTGGTAGGCAGAGGAACCGTTACCGGGTGTCGGCCAGCGGGTGCCTCATGGTGGGAAGGGTGAAGCCAAGCCCCCCCGATCCACACCTCCCGTTCCTATCCATAATGGGACAGGAAAAACACTGAAGGGTGGTAGGGGGAGGGTCATTTTAACCTCTCGTGTTTCCAGTCCCATGATGGATAAGAAGGACGTCCTCCAGGGTGCTGTCGGGTGGTGACCTGGAAAGATGAAATCTGGGTGCCGCAGATTTGAGAACTGCAGCGTGGATAATTTCCACTGTAGATATTCTCGGAATTGCGTAGATGAGGTTTGCTAATATCTCCTCCCGCAATGTTGGTAGTGTATTGTGTAGTGGGAAATCCGCACAATTTGACAGATGTGGTTGCATCCCCAGGTCCTTTTTGAATGTAGCATTTCAGGCGACTTATATAGCGGACTCACCTGAAAAAGGCATTGTGTGCACATACCCGAAGGTCTCAGTCAGACATCCGATATTTTCACGTACGCGAAACACACACCGATTATTCTAATAAGACTTTGATCAGAGCATGGTACGCGTGTCATCCGATTTTCATGTATGTGGAGAAAATAAGAAACAAACATTCTCCACCCTTTCCATTCTGACAGCCCATGATAATCGGACAGCACTTGGATTTTATCTGATTTTTTTCACAGACCCATTGACTTGCATGGATGATTTTGATCCGCCCCTCCGATCAAAATTGGACATGCCGTTGCAAATTTTCCATAGACTGAAAAATCACGGATATGTGAGTAGACCCGCAGACTATCACAGGTACGCATGCTATCCGTGAAAAAATCAGACGTGATCAGTGAATGAGGCCTAACCGTGTGGAGAAAAAAAAAGCCAAATATGGAGGGCAGGAGGCAGACTACTGATCCATTCACTAGTTTAAAGGCTGTGACAATACAATCTCCAACATTAGGACTATATTTATTATTGATTATAAAATTGAAAAAGAAAAAAAAATAAATGCAACAACCGCCAGTTATAATACAGTGGGTGCAACAGCTGAGATTCTGCAGTAAATAGACCGAAGCTGGTCGTGTAGGACATATAGTGTGTGGTTATCTACTATATAATTGTCTAAGGGTCACTTCAGTCTGTCTCTCTGCCTTTCTGTCACGGATATTCATTGGTCGCTGCCTCTGTCTGTCATGGAATCCAAGTCGCTGATTGGTCGTGGGAAAACGCCCACGACCATTGCCACGACCAATCAGCGACGGGCACAGTCCGGAAGAAAATGGCCGCTCCTTCCTCCCCGCAGTCAGTGCCCGCTCTATACTCCCCTCCCGGTCACCGCTCACACAGCGTTAATGCCGGCGGTAACGGACCGCGTTATGCCGCGGGTAACGCACTCCGTTACCGCCGCTATTAACCCTGTGTGTCCCCAACTTTTTACTATTGATGCTGCTTATGCGGCATCAATAGTAAAAAACGTAATGTTAAAAATAAAAAAACCTGCTATACTCACCCTCCATTGTCCGCTGAGCCGCTCGCGCCGGCCGCCATCTTCCATTCCCAGCGATGCATTGTGAAATTACCCAGAAGACTTAGCGGTCTCGCGAGATATTACGTGGCCACTGTTATAAACTGTGTGGGCAGTGTTATATACTACGTGACTGTGCAATATACTACGTGGCTCTGTGCTGTATACTACGTGGGCTGGGCAATATACTACGTGGCTGGGCAATATACTATGTGGCTGGGCAATATACTACGTAGCTCTGTGCTGTATACTACGTGGCTGGGCAATATACTACGTGACTGGGCAATATACTACGTGGCTCTGTGCTGTATACTACGTGGCTGGGCAATATACTACGTGACTGGGCAATATACTACGTGGCTGGGCAATACACTACGTGGCTCTGTGCTGTATACTATGTGACTGGGCAATATACTACGTGGCTGGGCAATATACTACGTGACTGGGCAATATACTACGTGACTGGGCAATATACTACGTGACTGGGCAATATACTACGTGGACATGCATATTCTACAATACCCGATGCGTTAGAATCGGGCCACCATCTAACCATATAACTGGCCCTGTGTGTATAACTGCACACTATAACATAATATATGTAATAACCGCACACTATAATGTTCTGTGTGTAATAACCGCACACTATAATGTAATATATGTAATAACCGCACACTATAATGTCCTGTGTGTAATAACCGCACACTATAATGTAATAACAACACACTATAATGTAATATATGTAATAACCGCACACTATAATGTAATATATGTAATAACCGCACACTATAATGTCCTGTGTGTAATAACCGCACACTATAATGTAATATATGTAATAACCGCACACTATAATGTCCTGTGTGTAATAACCGCACACTATAATGTAATATATGTAATAATCGCACATTATAATGTCCTGTGTGTAATAACACACTATAATGTAACATATGTAATAACCGCACACTATAATGTAACATATGTAATAACCGCACACTATAATGTCCTGTGTGTAATAACAACACACTATAATGTAATATATGTAATAACCGCACACTATAATGTCCTGTGTGCAATAACCGCACACTCTAATGTAATATATGTAATAACCGCACACTATAATGTAATATATGTAATAACCGCACACTATAATGTCCTGTGTGTAATAACCACACACTATAATGTAATATATGCAATAACCGCACACTATAATGTCCTGTGTGTAATAACAACACACTATAATGTAATATATGTAATCACCGCACACTATAATGTAATATATGTAATAATCGCACACTATAATGTCCTGTGTGTAATAACACACTATAATGTAATATATGTAATAACCGCACACTATAATGTAATATATGTAATAACAGCACACTATACTGTAACATATGTAAAAACAACACACTATAATGTAATATATGTAATAACCGCACACTATAATGTAACATATGTAATAACAACACACTATAATGTAATATATGTAATAACCGCACACTATAATGTAACATATGTAATAACCGCACACTATAATGTAACATATGTAATAACCGCACACTATAATGTAATATATGTAATTACCGCACACTCTAATGTCCTGTGTGTAATAACCGCACACTATAATGTAATCACCGAACACTATAATGTAATATATGTAATAACCGCACACTATAATGTAACATATGTAATAACAACACACTATAATGTAATATATGTAATAACCGCACACTATAATGTAACATATGTAATAACCGCACACTATAATGTAACATATGTAATAACAACACACTATAATGTAACATATGTAATAACCGCACACTATAATGTAATATATGTAATTACCGCACACTCTAATGTCCTGTGTGTAATAACCGCACACTATAATGTAATCACCGAACACTATAATGTAATATATGTAATAACCGCACACTATAATGTAACATATGTAATAACAACACACTATAATGTAACATATGTAATAACACCACACTATAATGTAATATATGTAATAACAACACACTATAATGTAATCACCGCACACTATAATGTAACATATGTAATAACAACACACTATAATGTAATAACCGCACACTATAATGTAATATATGTAATAACCGCACACTATAATGTAACATATGTAATAACCGCACACTATAATGTAATAACCGCACACTATAATGTAACATATGTAATAACCGCACACTATAATGTAATAACCGCACACTATAATGTAACATATGTAATAACCGCACACTGTAATGTAATATATGTAATAACCGCACACTATAATGTAATATATGTAATCACCGCACACGCTAATGTCCTGTATATATATAACAAGCTGCCCCCGGCCATGTACCTGCGGTACCTCCTGTGTATCTGAGCACTATAATGTAATAACCGCACACTATAATGTAACATATGTAATAACCGCACACTATAATGTAACATATGTAATAACCGCACACTATAATGTAATATATGTAATAACCGCACACTATAATGTAACATGTGTAATAACAACACACTAATGTAACATATGTAATAACCGCACACTGTAATGTAACATATGTAATAACCGCACACTATAATGTAATATATGTAATAACCGCACACTATAATGTAATATATGTAACAACCGCACACTATAATGTAATATATGTAATAACACACTATAATGTAATATATGTAACAACCGCACACTATAATGTAATATATGTAACAACCGCACACTATAATGTAACATATGTAATAACCGCACACTATAATGTAATATACGTAATAACCGCACACTATAATGTAATATATGTAATAACCGCACACTATAATGTAACATATGTAATAACAACACACTATAATGTAATATATGTAATCACCGCACACTATAATGTAACATATGTAATAACCGCACACTGTAATGTAATATATGTAATAACAGCACACTATAATGTAACATATGTAATAACCGCACACTATAATGTAATATATGTAATAACCGCACACTATAATGTAATATATGTAATAACCGCACACTATAATGTAATCACCGCACACTATAATGTAATATATGTAATAACCGCACACTATAATGTAATATATGTAATAACCGCACACTATAATGTAATAACCGCACACTATAATGTAATATATGTAATCACCGCACACTATAATGTAATCACCGCACACTATAATGTAATATATGTAATCACCGCACACTATAATGTAATCACCGCACACTATAATGTAATATATGTAATAACCGCACACTATAATGTAATAACCGCACACTATAATGTAATATATGTAATAACCGCACACTATAATGTAATATATGTAATCACCGCACACTATAATGTAATATATGTAATCACTGCACACTATAATGTAATATATGTAATAACCGCACACTATAATGTAATATATGTAATAACCGCACACTATAATGTAATAACCGCACACTATAATGTAATATATGTAATCACCGCACACTATAATGTAATCACCGCACACTATAATGTAATATATGTAATAACCGCACACTATAATGTAATATATGTAATAACCGCACACTATAATGTAATATATGTAATCACCGCACACTATAATGTAATATATGTAATCACCGCACACTATAATGTAATATATGTAATAACCGCACACTATAATGTAATATATGTAATAACCGCACACTATAATGTAATCACCGCACACTCCAATGTAATATATGTAATAACCGCACACTATAATGTAATATATGTAATAACCGCACACTATAATGTAACATATGTAATAACCGCACACTCTAATGTAATAACCGCACACTATAATGTAATATATGTAATAACCGCACACTATAATGTAATATATGTAATAACCGCACACTCTAATGTAATATATGTAATAACCGCACACTATAATGTAATAACCGCACACTCTAATGTCCTGTATATATATAACAAGCTGCCCCCGGCCATATACCTGCGGTACCTCCTGTGTATCTCAGCCCCGGCTGCAGCTTAGATGCCTCCTCAGGCTGCTCCGCTCTATGAGGAGAACTTGTTGCTTGCTGTAGACGGGACCTGCAGTCAGTGACACAGTGAGGAGCCCCCTGTACCCGCAGTCTCCCGCCGCTGGACACCCCCAGGACTCACACACAGGGCGGCATCAGGGCACGCACAGCACGGTACCTGCCGCGGCTTCAGTCTCCTCAGTCGGTGCTCCGCGTGCTCGGATCGTCCCCTCACAGGAGCGCTCACCGTTACTTTTGCTCCACCACCTCCTGTACACCAGAGGGCGCTCGTCTAAACATTTCTACCCGGTCCAAACGGAGGCCATGGGACCACGAAGACTGCGGCGCTGTAGGAGGGCGGGGCCTACTGCGTGTGACGCGGCTGGAAGAACTAGGGAAGCTTCGCGAGCTCACGGCGGCCGGAGGTGAGTGTGGGGTCCGTCCGTGTATTACGGGGTGTGGGGTCACACTGTGGGCTCTGTGCTATACATGGACACCACAGGTGCCTAGTCCCGGAAGTATCTGCTGCCTGGGGCTGCACAGAGGTCCGCCATACACACACACTCCCATCATCGGGCACATACACCCATCTTCCATCCACATCATGTGTCGGGAGAGCTGGGAGCCCCGGGGCGGCACCTGTGGGCCCGGGAGGTGCTGGGGCCACTGTTGGTGACACATGCTTCGTGCCCCCGCGGAGTAGGGCACTGTGTCACACGAGGGTGCCCGGAGCTGGCTATGGGCAGCGCCCGTACAGAGGGTCCACAGGTCCCATTGTGGGTATGGGCCACCATCAGGAACTGCTGCGTACTTGTGCCCGGTGTTACAGCATACTGGATGGGATGTGAAGAAACCCCATGCCCACTATGCATCCGCAGAGGCCCGCGGCTCACCTGTGGAGACGGACATGCGGCGCTTCTCTCCAGGATGCAGCATGTCTATTTATCTTGCAGAGACGCGAGTCTTCACAAGAGAAATTCCACCCCACATTCTATTGAATGCAGTGAAGCCGCACGGTTCAATGAACACATGCGAATTACCCTGCGTTTAACCCCTTCACCCCCAGAGCTTTTTCCGCTTTTTCATTTTCGTTTTTTGCTCCCCTCCTTCCCAGAGCCATAACTTTTTTGTTTTTCCGTCAATATGGCCATGTGAGGGCTTATTTTTTGCGGGACGAGATGTACTTTTGAACGATACCATTGATTTTACCATGCCATGTAACAGAAAACGGGAAAAAAATTCCAAGTGTGGTGAAATTGCAAAAAAAGTGCAATCTCACACTTGTTTTTTGTTTGGCTTTTTTGCTAGGTTCACTAAATGCTAAAACTAACCTGCCATTATGATTCTCCAGGTCATTACGAGTTCATAGACACCAAACATGTCTAGGTTATTTTATATCTAAGTGGTGAAAAAAAATTCCAAATTTTGCTAAAAAAAAAAAAAAAATGCGCGATTTTCCGATACCCGTAGCGTCTCCAATTTTCGCGATCTGGGGTCGGTTGAGGGCTTATTTTTTGCGTGCCAAGCTGGCGTTTTTAATGATACCATTTTGGTGTAGATACGTTCTTTTGATCGCCCATTATTGCATTTTAATGCAATGTCGCGGCGACCAAAAAAACGTAATTTTGGCGTTTTGATTTTTTTTCTCGATACGTCATTTAGCGGTCAGATTAATCCTTTGTTTTTATTGATAGATCGGGCGATTCTGAACGCGGCGATACCAAATATGTGTATGTTTGATTTTTTTTTTAATTGTTTTATTTTGATTGGGGCGAAAGGGGGGTGATTTGAACTTTTATATATTTTTTATTTTTTTTATATTTTTGATCACTTTTTTTTTTTATTTTGGCATGCTTCAATAGCCTCCGTGGGAGGCTAGAAGCATGCATAACTCGATCGGCTCTGCTACATAGAGGTGAAGTACAGATCACCTCTATGTAGCAGAAATGCAGGGTTGCTTTGAACGCCGACCACAGGGTGGCGCTCAAAGCAATCGGCCATCAACAACCATAGAGGTCTCAAGGAGACCTCTGGTTGTTATGGCGATGCACTGCTGACCCCCGATCATGTGACGGGGGTCCGCAGTGCGAGCACTTCCGGCCGCGCGGCCGGGAGCGCTAGTTAAATGCCGCTGTCAGCGCTTGACGGCGGCATTTAACTAGTTAATGGGCGCGGGCGGATCGCGATTCCGCTTGCGCTCATTGCGCGCACATGTCAGCTGTACAAAACAGCTGACATGTCGCGGCTTTGAGGTGGGCTCACCGCCGGAGCCCACCTCAAAGCAGGGGATCTGCCAGCTGACGTACTATTCCGTCAGCTGGCAGAAAGGGGTTAATAGATGGCAGCGCGGTGGACATGTGCCCATTCCTGATCGTCTGCACATACCCCTACACTTCCAGCAGAGTGGATGGGATTTCTAGAAACCTGCTGCCCACTGTGCTTTATTTTTCATGCTGCATATACTGACCTGTGCTGCATTTTTAAGATGCGCAGCATATCAATTTCTCTTGTAGGTACACAAGATTTCTGCAGCTTTTCCCCACTTAAAAAATGTTTAAAAAAAGTTATTTTCCCCCTGGCTTCATTCGTATAACTTTTTTTTTTCTCTGAAGCACGCCGGCTGTTTTAAGGCTATGTGCACACGTAGAACGCTCCTCTGCGGATTTTTCTGCAGCGGATTTGATAAATCCGCGGTGCAAAACTGCTGCGGTTTTTCCTGCGGATGTATCGTGGTTTCTACTGCGGATTCTGCTGTGGTTTTACATCTGCAGTTTTCTATTGGAGCAGGTGTAAAAACGCTGCGGATTCCACACAAAGAATTGACATGCTGTGGAAAATAAAACACTGCATTTCCGCGTGTTTTTTTCCGCAGCATGTGCACTGCGGATTTCATTTCCCATAGGTTTACATTGTACTGTAAACTCATGGGAAATTGCTGCGGATCCGCAGCGTGTGCACATACCCTTACTCTTTTCATCAATTGACTGTTAACATTGGATCAAAGAAAAGCTGACGGAGCTATTAAAGGGACTCCGTCACCTGAATTTGGAGGGAACAATCTTCAGCCATAGGGGCGGGGTTTTCGGGTGTTTGATTCACCCTTTCCTTACCCGCCGGCTGCAATATTAGATTGAAGTTCATTCTCTGTCCTCCATAGTACACGCCTGCGCAAGGCAAGATTGTTCTCTCCAAATTCAGGTGACAGAGTCCCTTTAAGTTTGTTTTTCCAAGTTTCAACTGGTTCCCCATAGATTCTAATGGCCGAGTCTGACCCACAACACGGATGAGAAGACCTGCTCTGAGTCCCACCAATCCAGTTTTAAAATTGACTTGTGCCTGGATTAATTAAACGCTATGAGTCCATGTACTGTTCAATAAGAGAAATGGTCTGCACATGATGTGTGAATAGGGCTTTATTCATAGCCCAAAATGTGTTCAAACTGGTGTCGTGTGGTCGTATAATTGGAGCCACCATCATATGATCTCCCGAATCTGTTCTCGTCCGGATCTCCACCATTGACTATTAATGCTGTGATGGAGATGCCGGCCATGGAGCTGCGTTAGTCAGTACATATCTCATGCCATCAGTCACCGGCCATGGAGCGGCGGTTGTCAGTACATATCTCGTGCCATCAGTCACCGGCCATGGAGCGGCGGTCGTCGGTACATATCTCGTGTCATCAGTCACCGGCCATGGAGCGGCGGTCGTCGGTACATATCTCGTGTCATCAGTCACTGGCCATGGAGCGGCGGTCGTCAGTACATATCTTGTGTCGTCAGTCACTGGCCATGGAGCAGCAGTCGTCAGTACATATCTTGTGCCATCAGTCACTGGCCATGGAGCAGCAGTCGTCAGTGCATATCTTGTGTCGTCAGTCACTGGCCATGGAGCAGCAGTCGTCAGTACATATCTTGTGCCATCAGTCACTGGCCATGGAGCGGCGGTCGTCGGTACAAATCTTGTGCCATCAGTCACTGGCCATGAAGCAGCAGTCGTCGGTACATATCTCGTGCCATCAGTCACCAGCCATGGAGCGGCGGTCGTCAGTACTAGTGATGAGCGAGTGTACTCGTTGCTCAGGTTTTCCCGAGCACGCTCGGGTGACCTCCGAGTATTTGACTGCTCGGAGACTGTTTTCATCTCCTCAGCTGAATGATTTACAGCTACTAGCCTGCTTGATTACATTTGGGGATTCCCTAGCAACCAGGCAACCCCCACATGTACTCAGCCTGGCTAGTAGCTGTAAATAATTCAGCTGCGGCGATGAAAACTAAATCTCTGAGCAGTCATTAATACTCGGAGGTCACCCGAGCGTGCTTGGGAAAACCCGAGCAACGAGTACACTCGCTCATCATTAGTCAGTACATATCTCGTGCCGTCAGTCACCTACCATGGAGCAGCGGTTGTGAAAACACCTCTCGTGCCTTCGGGTCACCGGCCATGGATCGGCATTTGTCCGAACACATCTTGTGCCGTCTGTCATGGCCATGGAGCTGCGTTCGTCGGTACATATCTCGTGCCGTTGGTAACCGGCCATGGAGCTGCAGTCATCAGTACATATTTTGTGCCATCGGTCACAAGCCATGGAGCGGCGGTTGTCAGTACCTAACTTGTGCCGTCATTCACTGGCCATGGAGCGGCATTCGTCAGTACATATCCCGTGCCATCATTTACAGGCCATGGAGCTGCAGTCGTCAGTACATATCTCGTGTCGTCAGTCACCGGCCATAGACCGGCGGTCGTCAGTACATATCTCGTGTCGTCAGTCACTGGCCATGGAGCTGCAGTCATCAGTACATATCTCGTGTCGTCAGTCACCGGTGTGTCTTTCTTCGCCTCTGTCACTATCTGTAATTGCTCCCTGCAGATCCTTTTAACCCCTTCATGACCCAGCCTATTTTGACCTTAAAGACCTTGCCGTTTTTTGCAATTCTGACCAGTGTCCCTTTATGAGGTAATAACTCAGGAACGCTTCAACGGATCCTAGCGGTTCTGAGATTGTTTTTTCGTGACATATTGGGCGTCATGTTAGTGGTAAATTTAGGTCAATAAATTCTGCGTTTATTTGTGATAAAAACGGAAATTTGGCGAAAATTTTGAAAATTTCGCAATTTTCACATTTTGAATTTTTATTCTGTTAAACCAGAGAGATATGTGACACAAAATAGTTAATAAATAACATTTCCCACATGTTTACTTTACATCAGCACAATTTTGGAAACAAAATTTTTTTTTGTTAGGAAGTTATAAGTGTTAAAATTTGACCAGCGATTTGTCATTTTTACAACGAAATTTACAAAACCATTTTTTTTAGGGACCACCTCACATTTGAAGTCAGTTTGAGGGGTCTATATGGCTGAAAATACCCAAAAGTGACACCATTCTAAAAACTGCACCCCTCAAGGTACTCAAAACCACATTCAAGAAGTTTATTAACCCTTCAGGTGCTTCACAGCAGCAGAAGCAACATGGAAGGAAAAAATGAACATTTAACTTTTTAGTCACAAAAATTATCTTTTAGCAACAATTTTTTTATTTTCCCAATGGTAAAAGGAGAAACTGAACCACGAAAGTTGTTGTCCAATTTGTCCTGAGTACGCTGATACCTCATATGTGGGGGTAAACCACTGTTTGGGCGCACGGCAGGGCTTGGAAGGGAAGGAGCGCCATTTGACTTTTTGAATGAAAAATTGGCTGCACTCTTTAGCGGACACCATGTCACGTTTGGAGAGCCCCCGTGTGCCTAAAAATTGGAGCTCCCCCACAAGTGACCCCATTTTGGAAACTAGACGCCCCAAGGAACTTATCTAGATGCATAGTGAGCACTTTGAACCCCCAGGTGCTTCACAAATTAATCCGTAAAAATGAAAAAGTACTTTTTTTTCACAAAAAAATTCTTTTAGCCTCAATTTTTTCATTTTCACATGGGCAACAGGATAAAATGGATCCTAAAATGTGTTGGGCAATTTCTCCTGAGTACACCAATACCTCACATGTGGGGGTAAACCACTGTTTGGGCACATGGTAAGGCTCGGAAGGGAAGGAGCGCCATTTGACTTTTTGAATGAAAAATTATTTCTATCGTTAGCGGACACCATGTCGCGTTTGGAGAGCCCATGTGTGCCTAAACATTGGAGCTCCCCCACAAGTGACCCCATTTTGGAAACTAGACCCCCCAGGGAACTTATATAGATGCATATTGAGCACTTTAAACCCCCAGGTGCTTCACAGAAGTTTATAACGCAGAGCCATGAAAATAAAAAATAATTTTTCTTTCCTCAAAAATGATTTTTTAGCCTGGAATTTCCTATTTTGTCAAGGATAATAGGAGAAATTGGACCCCAAATATTGTTGTCCTGTTTGTCCTGAGTACGCAGATACCCAATATGTGGGGGTAAACCACTGTTTGGGCGCACGGCAGGGCTCGGAAGGGATGGCACGCCATTTGGCTTTTTAAATGGAAAATTAGCTCCAATCATTAGCGGACACCATGTCACGTTTGGAGAGCCCCTGTGTGCCTAAACATTGGAGATCCCCCAGAAATGACACCATTTTGGAAACTAGACCCCCAAAGGAACTAATCTAGATGTGTGGTGAGGACTTTGAACCCCCAAGTGCTTCACAGAAGTTTATAACGCAGAGCCATGAAAAAAAAAAATAATTATTTTCTCAAAAATGATCTTTTAGCCTGCAATTTTTTATTTTCCCAAGGGTAACTGGAGAAATTTGACCCCAATATTTGTTGTCCAGTTTCTCCTGAGTACGGTGATACCCCATATGTGGGGGTAAACTACTGTTTGGGCACATGCCGGGGCTTGGAATTGAAGTAGTGACGTTTTGAAATGCAGACTTTGATGGAATGCTCTGCGGGCGTCACGTTGCGTTTGCAGAGCCCCTGATGTGCCTAAACAGTAGACACCCCCCACAAGTGACCCCATTTTGGAAACTAGACCCCGAAAGGAACTTATCTAGATGTGTGGTGAGCACTTTGAACCCCCAAGTGCTTCATAGAAGTTTATAATGCAGAGCCGTGAAAATAATAAATACGTTTTCTTTCCTCAAAAATAATTATTTAGCCCAGAATTTTTTATTTTCCCAAGGGTTACAGGAGAAATTGGACCCCAAAAGTTGTTGTCCAGTTTCTCCTGAGTACGCTGATACCCCATGAGTGGGGGTAAACCACTGTTTGGGCACACGTCGGGGCTCAGAAGGGAAGTAGTGACTTTTGAAATGCAGACTTTGATGGAATGGTCTGCGGGTGTCACGTTGCGTTTGCAGAGCCCCTGGTGTGCCTAAACAGTAGAAACCCCCACAAGTGACCCCATTTTAGAAATTAGACCCCCCAAGGAACTTATCTAGATATGTGGTGAGCACTTTGAACCCCCAAGTGCTTCACAGACGTTTACAACGCAGAGCCGTGAAAATAAAAAATCATTTTTCTTTCCTCAAAAATTATGTTTTAGCAAGCATTTTTTTTGATTCACAAGGGTAACAGGAGAAATTGGACCCCAGTAATTGTTGCGCAGTTTGTCCTGAGTATGCTGGTACCCCATATGTGGGGGTAAACCACTGTTTGGGCACACGTCGGGGCTCAGAAGGGAAGTAGTGACTTTTGAAATGCAGACTTTGATGGAATGGTCTGCGGGTGTCACGTTGCGTTTGCAGAGCCCCTGGTGTGCCTAAACAGTAGAAACCCCCACAAGTGACCCCATTTTAGAAATTAGACCCCCCAAGGAACTTATCTAGATATGTGGTGAGCACTTTGAACCCCCAAGTGCTTCACAGACGTTTACAACGCAGAGCCGTGAAAATAAAAAATCATTTTTCTTTCCTCAAAAATTATGTTTTAGCAAGCATTTTTTTTGATTCACAAGGGTAACAGGAGAAATTGGACCCCAGTAATTGTTGCGCAGTTTGTCCTGAGTATGCTGGTACCCCATATGTGGGGGTAAACCACTGTTTGGGCACACGTCAGGGCTCGGAAGTGAGGGAGCACCATTTGACTTTTTGAATACGAGATTGGCTGGAATCAATGGTGGCGCCATGTTGCGTTTGGAGACCCCTGATGTGCCTAAACAGTGGTAACCCCTCAATTCTACCTCCAACACTAACCCCAACACACCCCTAACCCTAATCCCAACTGTAGCCATAACCCTAAACACAACCCTAACCGCAACACACCCCTAACCACAACCCTAACCCCAACACACCCCTAACCATAACCACAACCCTGATTCCAACCCTAACCCTAAGGCTATGTGCCCACGTTGCGGATTCGTGTGAGATATTTTCCGCGGATTTCCAGTGTTTTTTGTGCGGATTTCACCTGCGGATTCCTATTGAGGAACAGGTGTAAAACGCTGCGGAATCCGCACAAAGAATTGACATGCTGCGGAAAATACAACGCAGCGTTTCCGCACGGTATTTTCCGCACCATGGGCACAGCGGATTTGGTTTTTCATATGTTTACATGGTACTGTAAACCTGATGGAACTCTGCTGCGGATCCGCAGCCAAATCCGCACCGTGTGCACATAGCCTAATTCTAAAGGTATGTGCACACGCTGCGGAAAACGCTGCGGATCCGCAGCAGTTTCCCATGAGTTTACAGTTCAATGTAAACCTACGGGAAACAAAAATCGCTGTGCCCATGCTGCGGAAAAACTGCACGGAAACGCAGCGGTTTACATTCCGCAGCATGTCACTTCTTTGTGCGGATTCCGCAGCGGTTTTACAACTGCTCAAATAGAAAATCGCAGTTGTAAAACCGCAGTGAAATGCGCAGAAAAACCGCGGTAAATCCGCCATAAATCCGCAGCGGTTTAGCACTGCGGATTTATCAAATCCGCAGCGGAAAAATCCGCAGAGGACCAGAATACGTGTGCACATACCGAAACCCTAGCCCTAACCCTACCCCTAACCCTATTCTAACATTAGTGGAAAAAAAAAATTTCTTTATTTTTTTATTGTCCCTACCTATGGGGGTGATAAGGGGGGGGGGGGGGTCATTTATTATTTTTTTTATTTTGATCACTGAGATAGATTATATCTCAGTGATCAAAATGCACCTTGGAACGAATCTGCCGGCCGGCAGATTCGGCGGGCGCACTGCGCATGCGCCCGCCATTTTGGAAGATGGCGGCGCCCAGGGAGAAGACGGACGGGACCCTGGCTGGATCGGTAAGTATGATGGGGTGGGGGGGGGACCGGAGCACGGGGGGGGGAATCGGAGTGCGGGAGGGGTGGAACGGAGCACGGGGGGCGTGGAACGGAGCACGGGGGGGTGGAACGGAGCACTGGGGGGGGTGGATCGGAGTGCAGGGGGGGTGATTGGAGCACGGGGGGAGCGGACAAGAGCACAGGGGGGAGCGGAGCACTGGACGGAGGGGAGCCGGAGCAGTGTACCGGCCAGATCGGAGGGCTGGGGGGGCGATCGGAGGGGTGGGGTGGGGGCACACTAGTATTTCCAGCCATGGCCGATGATATTTCAGCATCGGCCATGGCTGGATTGTAATATTTCACCCGTTATAATAGGTGAAATATTACAAATCGCTCTGATTGGCAGTTTCACTTTCAACAGCCAATCAGAGCGATCGTAGCCACGAGGGGGTGAAGCCACCCCCCCTGGGCTAAACTACCACTCCCCCTGTCCCTGCAGATCGGGTGAAATGGGAGTTAACCCTTTCACCCGGCCTGCAGGGACGCGATATTTCCATGACGCCACATAGGCGTCATGGGTCGGATTGGCACCGACTTTCATGACGCCTACGTGGCGTCATGGGTCGGGAAGGGGTTAAATCTTATAATCTAAATATCCACTTGTGGAGAATTTCCATCTTAATCCAATCAGGGTCGGTGGATACAATAAATGATAGAACGCAAGGAGCAGTGCGACTGGCCACGCTCATTGATCACACCATTACAAGTTGATTCACTGGCTTATTATCTTTAGCAGCCGCGTCTCCGGAGTACTCCATAGCCCAGAGCAAGGGCATCAAGATGTCCCAGCGGAGCATTTGTTATTATTTAGCAGGATCTTATTCTGGCTTGTGACCCAATTTCTTGTCTTTCTTTTTCCCGCAAGAAAATTCAACAAAATGATTATCCCTGTCAGATGCTTCACATGTGGCAAGATCGTCGGAAATAAGTGGGAAGCGTATCTGGGGCTGCTGCAGGCGGAGTACACTGAGGGGTACGTGCAACGTGTTTATAGCCACCGTGCGTCACATCCATAGATCACGTCAATGTTCTTCTGTTAGTATCATGATTACTTCTTATTTTTCTAGTCCACGAGCATTTCCAACAAATATGGCCAAAATAAAACATCATTCAGCTTTTCCATTAAGCTGTTAAAGGCTTTGTCCCCCTTCAGACATTTGTATTGCTCTTGTGCATCTAGAATAAAAAATTAAGCAACTTTGCAAATAGTTTTCCTTAAAAAAAAAAAAAAATCCTACTTTTGCCTACAGCTGCTCCGCTCACCTATTCCTCTCTGTAGTAACAGACAATCAGAACTTGTGTATTCTGATCCTGCAGATACTTTGTATCAGTTGTCTACTTCCTGCCACTGTGCCAAGTAAGGCTACTTTCACACTAGTGTCGGAATCTCCCCGTCGCAATGCGTCGGGCAGAGATTCCGACGCTAGCATTTAACGCACTGCACAACGGAGGCAGCGGATGCATTTCTCCGGCGCATCCGCTGCCCCATTGTGAGGTGCGGGGAGGTGGGGGCGGAGTTCTTGCCGCACATGCGCGGTCGGAAAAAGCGGTCCGTCAGGAGCAAAAAACCGTTACATGTAGCGTTTTTTGCTCCCGACAGTCCGCCAAAGCACGACGCATCTGTCGCACGACGGATGCGATGTGTGGCAATCCATCGCAATGCGTCATCAATACAAGTCTATGGGGAAAAAACACATCCTGCAAGCACTTTTGCAGGATGCGTTTTTTCTGCAAAACGACGCATTGTGACGGATTGCAGTTAACGCTAGTGTGAAAGTAGCCTAAGGGGTAAATGGTAGGGTGTGTGACTATGGAGACACATCTACCAAACGGCTGTGGACGCAAAACGGTAAGAAAATTTTAATGACTATTTGGAAAGTTGCTTATTTTTACTTTTGTAGTTGCATTGGGCTTGCTAAGAGAAACTCATTCATTAGAGAAGATATTATATTTCAAATAACTGCACTTAGTAGAAATGTTCATTGTTAAAGGGACTGTCCAGGCTCATGGTTCAAGTCTGCAGTCACTGAGTGACTGCAGACTTGTGAATACTCACAGGGTGCAGTATGCACGCTGTCAGGATTTTGTGTGTGTGGGTGCATGACTGCAAGTAAGCCATTTGCTTACATTCGGTTTCATGCAGACTAGTCGGGCGCAGCCTTGCTCAATGTGGCCGAAAGTATGCAAATTACATACCTGTTGTCACATAACCTCATGGTACCGGAGAATCCTGACAGTGCGCTCTTTGAGAGTTCACAAGTCTGCAGACATGTACTCCAATCCTGTACAGTGTGTGTGTAATACATATATATATTTTAAAGTTATTGGGACCAGTTGAAGATGGAATGATCTCTAAAAGGCCTAAAGTTAAAGATAACACATTTCCCTTTTACTTTAGGCAAAAAAAATTTACAGAATTTTTTTTACATTTTAAAAATTACAAATAGGAAAATGGTTAAATTCAAAAGTTTGGGCATCCTTAGAGATTTGAGTACTCCGATAACTTTGACCAGGGTTTCAGACCTTAATTAGCCTGTTAGGGTGATGGCTTGTTCTCTATCATCGTTAGGGCCCCTTTCTACTTGTGAGGAAAACGGACGAGTGCAATCCGATAAAAAATCGTATTGCACTCGGACCAATGTTAATCAATATGTGACACTCCATTTGCGATTTTTTTTTTTTTTTTTTTCCCAGCCGAAATCGGACTGAGAAAAATCTGTGTCGGCTGAGAAAAAAATCGCAGCATGCTGCGTATTGCTGAGATTCTCGGACGAGACTCGCCAATGCAAGTCAATGGGTACGAGAAAAAAAACGCACAGCACTCGCACCATGCGAGTGCTGTCCGATTTTTACGCACCCGTGTCCTTAGAAAAGCCGGCAATTCAGCGCAGAGTACAGTAAAATCACACTGACAGGTTAGATGAGAGTAGATATATACACATAGAATAGGTATATATTCATATATATATGTCAGGGAGACATATATATATATATATATATATATATATATATATATATATATATATATATATATATATATATATATATATATAATGCAGCGCGAGATAGCTTTAAAGCTGGTAATTCAATTACCGGCTTTTGCTTTCTCCTTCACAAACCCGACATGATATGAGACCTGGTTTACATACAGTAAACCATCTCATATCACCATTTTTTTTGCATATTCCACACTACTAATGTTAGTAGTGTGTATATGCAAAATTTGGGCGTTCTAGCTATTATATTTAAGGGTTAAATGGCGGAAAAAATTGGCGTGGGCTCCCGCACAATTTTCTCCGCCAGAGTAGTAAAGCCAGTGACTGAGGGCAGATATTAATAGCCTGGAGAGGGTCCATGGTTATTGGCCCCCCCCCCCTGGCTAAAAACACCTGCCCCCAGCCACCCCAGAAAAGGCACATCTGGAAGATGCGCCTATTCTGGCACTTGGCCACTCTCTTCCCATTCCCGTGTAGCGGTGGGATATGGGGTAATGAAGGGTTAATGCCACCTTGCAATTGTAAGGTGACATTAAGCCTAATTAATAATGGAGAGGCGTCAATTATGACACCTATCCATTATTAATCCAATTGAAAGAAAGGGTTAAAAAAAATACGCACACACATTATTAAAAATTATTTTAATGAAATAAAAACAAAGGTTGTTGTAATTTTTTATTTAACGCCCAATCCACTCAGTGAAGACCCTCGTTCTGTGACAAAAAAAAAATAATAAACCAACAATATACTTACCTTCCACAGATCTGTAAAGTCCAACGATGTAAATCCTTCTGAAGGGGTTAAAACATTTTGCAGCCAGGAGCTTTGCTAATGCAATGCTACTCCTCGCTGCAAAACCCCGGGGAATGAGTCTAAATATAGATCAATGAGCTATATTTAGCTTCATTTGCGGTGAGGCGCCCTCTGCTGGCTGTTCATAGATCGTGGGAACTTTCCTAGAAAGCCTGGGAGCTTTCAAGGAAAGTTCCCACGATCTATGACCAATAACCATGGACCCTCTCCAGGCTATTAATATCTGCCCTCAGTCACTGGCTTTACTACTCTGGCGGAGAAAATTGTGCGGGAGCCCACGCCAATTTTTTCCGCCATTTAACCCTTAAATATAATAGCTAGAACGCCCAAATTTTGCATATACACACAACTAACATTAGTAGTGTGGAATATGCAAAAAAAAAATGGTGATATGAGATGGTTTACTGGTTTATGTGTATATATCTACTCTAATCTAACCTGTCACTGTGATTTTACTGTACTCTGCGCTGAATTACCGGCTTTTCAAAGGAGACCCGTGCGTAAAAATCGGACAGCAATACGGATGTCATACGGATGTTGCGATAAAAAAAATCGCATGACACTCGCATGGCACTCGCAGACGTTACATCAGTTTTTTCGGTCCGTAAATCGGACCGTTTTTTTCTCACACAAGTGGAAAGGGGCCCTTAGTGCTGCAAATTTCCCAGCTTTATAAAAACCCTGCCTCCTCTAAGCTTGTGCCAAAAACAGCAGCCATGGGTGTTTCTAAGTAGATGCCCAATGAAAATGGAGGCTCACAAAGCAGGAGACGGCTATGAGAAGATAGCAACGTTTTTTCAATTTGCCCTTTTCTCGGTTCGAAATGTAGTTAAGAAATAGCAATTACCAGGAACAGTGGAGGTCTAGATAAGGTCTGGAAGACCAAGCAAAATTTCAGCGAGAGCTGGTTGTAGGATTGTTAAATAGACAAATCAGAACCCCTGCTTGTCTGCAAAAGACCTTCAAAAAGATTTAGCAGACACTTGAGTTGTGGTACATTTGTTTTGTTGTTCAGAGACACCTGCTCAAATATGGCCTTCATGGAAAAGTCATCAGAAGAAAACCTGTCCTGCGCCCTCACCATAAAATTCGATATCAGAACTATGCAAAAGAACATCTAAACCTGGTGCATTTTGGAAAAAAATGGCACAGAATTTCAGGAAAAGAACATCTATCAAACCAGTATGCATGGGGATAGGTCAATCATGCTTTGGGTTTGTGTTGCAGCCAATGGCACGGGGACATTTCACAGGTAGAGCGAAGAATGGATTAAAAGAAATTTCAACAAATTCTTAATACAAACACCATCTGTGTTAAAAAAAAAAAAATGCCGAAGTTGAAAACAAATACAAATAGACAATGATCCTAAACACGTCAAAATCCACAATAGACTACCTCAAAAGGCGCAAGCTGAAGGTTTTACAATGGCCCTCACAGTCCCCTGATCATTGTAAATCTGTGGCTACACCTCAATGTAGCAGTGTATGCAAGACAATCCAGGATTCTCACAGAACTGGAAGAATTTTCTAAGGAAGAATGGATGAAAATCTCTCAAACAGGAATTGAATGACTCTTGTCTGGCTACAAAAAGCGTTTACAAGCTTTTAAAAGAGGGTGCTATTAGGTACTAATCATGCAGGGTGCCCAAACTTTTCCATCTTCCCATTTTCCTTTTTGTAATTTTTAAGATGAAATACATATAATTTGCCTAAAATACAAAGGAAATGAATCATCTTCACCTTTAGCCCTTTTAGAGATCATTTCATCTTCAACATTTTAAACTGCTCACAATAACAGTACTTTTATTTTTTTACCAGAGGTGCCCAAACTTGTACATGCCACTGTGTGTGTGTGTGTGTGTGTGTGTGTATACATACATACATACATACATACATACATACGTTTGGACACACCTTCTCATTTAAAGATTTTTCTGTATTTTCATCACTATGAAAATTGTACAGTCACACTGAAGGCTTCAAAACTATGAATTAACACTTGTGGAATTATATACTTAACAAAAAAGTGTGAAACAACTGAAAATATGTCTTATATTCTAGGTTCTTCAAAGTAGCCACCTTTTGCTTTGATGACTGCTTTGCACACTCTTGGCATTCTCTTGATGAGCTTCAAGAGGTAGTCACCGGGAATGGTTTTCATTTCACAGGTGTGTCCTGTCAGGTTTAATAAGTGGGATTTCATGCCTTATAAATGGGATTGGGACCATTAGTTGTGTTGTGCAGAAGTCTGGTGGATATACAGCTGATAGTCCTACTGAATAGACTGTTAGAATTTGTATTATGGCAAGAAAAAAGCAGTTAAGTAAAGAAAAACGAGTGGCCATCATTACTTTAAGAAATGAAGGTCAGTCAGTCCGAAAAATTGGGAAAACTTTTAAATTGTCCCCAAGTGCAGTGGCAGAAACCATCAAGCGCTACAAAGAAACACAGGCTCACATGAGGACTGCACCAGGAAAGGAAGACCAAGAGTCACCTCTGCTTCTGAGGATAAGTTTATCCGAGTCACCAGCTTCAGAAATCGCAGGTTAACAGCAGCTCAGATTAGAGACCAGGTCAATGCCACACACAGTTTTAGCAGCAGACACATCTGTACAACAACTGTTAAGAGGAGATTGTGCAGCAGGCCTTCATGGTAAAATAGCTGCTAGGAAACCACTGCTAAGGACAGGCAACAAGCAGAAGAGACTTGTTTGGGCTAAAAAAACACAAGGAATGGATATTAGACCAGAGGAAATCTGTGCTTTGGTCCAAATTTGAGATCTTTGGTTCCAGCCACCGTGTCTTTGTGCGACGCAGAAAAGGTGAACGGATGGACTCTATATGCCTGGTTCCCACAGTGAAGCATGGAGGAGGAGGTGTGATGGTGTGGGGGGGCTTTGCTGGTGACACTGTTGGGGATTTATTCAAAATTGAAGGCATACTGAACCAGCATGGCTACCACAGCATCTTGCAGCGGCATGCTATTCCATCCGGTTTGCGTTTAGTTGGACCATCATTTATTTTTCAACAGGACAGTGACCCCAAACACACCTCCAGGCTGTGTAAGGGCTATTTGACCAAGAAGGAGAGTGATGGGGTGCTACGCCAGATGACCTGGCCTCCACAGTCGCCAGACCTGAACCCAATTGAGATGTTTGGGGTGAGCTGGAGCGCAGAGTGAAGGCAAAAGGGCCAACAAGTGCTAAGCATCTCTGGGAACTCCTTCAAGATTGTTGGAAGACCATTCCTGGTGACTACCTCTTGAAGCTCATCAAGAGAATGCCAAGAGTGTGCAAAGCAGTCATCAAAGCAGAAGGTTGCTACTTTGAAAAACCTAGAATATAAGACAATTTCAGTTGTTTCACACTTTTTTGTTAAGTATATAATTCCACATGTGTTAATTCATAGTTTTGATGCCTTCAGTGTGAATGTACAATTTTCACAGTAATGAAAATACAGAAAAATCTTTAAATGAGGTGTCCAAACTTTTGGTCTGTACTGTATATGTGTATGTATATGTGTGGTGTGTGTGTGTATATGTGTATATATATGTGTATATATATGTATATGTATATATATGTATATGTATATATATATATATATATATATATATATATATATATATATATATATATATATATATATATATATATATATGCTAAAAAAAAATCACTTTGGGTTTAATTAAACATTTTAAAGTAAGACCCTCAAAAACACGCTCATTGATGGAGTCTTGGTTAGAGTGGTTGTCCACTACTAGGAAAACTCTTTCTTACTTCCTATGTTTGGCCCCGATTTAAAAAAAAAAAAAAAAAAAAAAAAAAACAAGCTTCTACTCCTCCCGTACCGGATCCGTTCCCTCCGTGTTGACACTCTCGTTCCCGGGGCTCACGTGTGGTTGTTTTGACACGTGAGCCCTGCGGCCAATCAGCTTTCAGCATCACGGTCTCCTCCTGGAACGGCACTGGTGGGGAGTATAAGATTTTCTATTTTATTGAGGCAATTCATGGGGAATCAGATGGGGTTATCCTAGTTGTTGATAGCCCCTTTGACTCTTTTTGCAGTCAGCAATAAACAGTTAATAAAGAGGCCAGAAAATGGAAATGGTGCAACAAGTAAAAAAAAAAAAAACTTGGAAAAATGTTTTGTCTTTTCACCACAAATGCAGGCATTTAAGTAAAAACAAACAAACCAAAAAACTGGAAATACATGATGTAGGGACAGAGACTCTGATTCTGGCAATGTCACTTACTGGGCTCTGTTTTGCTGTTTCATTGCAAATAGGAGTTTTAGGCCGGGATTACACATACAAGAGATCCGGCCGAGTCTCGCAGGTGAAAACCCAGCTCTGGCGCCGGCACTCCGGAGCGGAGCATGCGGCTCCATGTATTGCTGTGCGCTCCGCTCCGGAGTGGCGGCGCCAGAGCTGGGTTTTCACCTGCGAGACTCGGCCATATCTCGCGTATGTGTAATCCTGGCCTTATCAGGAGATTATCACTACAGAAGTAGGTGTCTTGTGTCTTCTTGTCCATCCAAGCCCCCAGCACTTATTGCTAGCTTTCTGTGTACACTGTATAGGGACAGAAAGCTGCCAATTGGGTGTGGGTGGGGTTATACAGGGCTCAGCATTCTGAGCTCTGCTGCATTAGCAGCAGATAAAACTTCTTGTATTACAACTGCTACACCCAACTAAGTAAACACATCGTTGGAATCAGGGTCTCTGTCCCTACATTATGCTGCTGTCCAATCACATAGCAAAACCCTGCTGACAGATTCCCTTTAACTTTTAAAGGATAAAATCTTGTCACGTAATGGAGACACGGATTTGTGTTTTGATGACTATTTTGCACCCTTCCTGATTAGCACTGCACAGTGCAGAATGTGTCCAGGGGGCAGAGGATGGCCTTTGCTGTGAGGGGCTGGCCATCCAGTCTCCTTGATAAAGCCAAGTCCTGATCCCCTCTGCCTACAGGATGAGATGGGTGACGTCTCCATTCTCCCGTCCTTATCGGTCTTCCCCTTCTCTGTACAGTGACGCACTGGATGCTTTAGGCCTGAAGCGGTACTGCTGCCGCCGGATGCTGCTCGCTCACGTGGATCTGATAGAGAAGCTTCTGAACTACGCTCCTTTGGAGAAATGAGGATGTATGGATAAGTGACATTTCTCAGAGGGAACAGAAACTTTTCTAATTCCAGAGATGAAGCCATCCAGGACATTCCCGATCATCTCTTCCACCTGCAGCCACAAAATCCACTTGTTTTATATTTAATAAAGATATTTTTGCTAATTTGATAACTGTGCAATGGTTTTCTACAGCCAACAAACCCTTGTTATTCCCAATCTACCACTGTGCCCAATGTAGAACACAGACCTGCATCCATTGGCTAATCTTGTGTCACACTAGATCTTCTTTTTACTGTAAGGGCGCAGTCAGACAGCCGTGTAAATCGGGCCGAGATGGCTGGCAGTGCACGGACCGGCCGGCGGCTCTCCCCAGCCGAGTGGGGCCGCCGGCCAGTCCGCGCAGTGCGGTCCAATCTCGTTCCGATTTATACGGCCGTCTGACTGTACCCTAAGGTCACACGATCAGAAAAAAAAATCCACTTTTCATCCAGGAAAAAGTAGATGATTTATCACCCATATGTCCATTTTTTACATCCGTATGGCATTGATTTTTATACCCCAGTTGTTAATACAATTTCCAAGACTAAATACAGTTTTCTTTGTTAATAATTGCAATATATCCCAACAAATCAAATTCAATATGGATGATCTGCATTGGATCTGGTTTTCTTTTTTTTTTCTTTTTTTTGTTCCCATAGGCTTGAAATACAGAAGAAAGTTCATGGTGTGAATTTTATTCTTTTTGGCCAGACATTGTCCATGTGATATCTGAACAGATCTATACAGTCAGTAGCACTGGATCCTATGTGGTGTGAACACAGCCTTATATAGGGGAGAGTGTAAAATATCACTCCAAGCTGAATCTACGCGTGAAATAAATGACAGCATGGCATGCACTAGCTTCTTTTGTATGTCAGATGAAACTCGCCTATTGAAGTCTGAGTGCACAAAAAAATCTGCCTCCATATAAGAACAGATTTTTACAGCTACGTTGCAATTCTTTAACACTGGAAATTGTATCTGGTCTTGTAAATTTTAATCAATGCTGATGTCCAATATCGAATGTCAAACAGATGAAAAATTGAAATGGCGTGGGTTTTTTTTCTGGATAAAATCTGGATTGTTTTTTTTATACACTCATGTGAACATAACCTATAGGTAATATGACAACATTGTGTAGTACTATAGTGTACCAAGCCATTTTGTGAACTATCATGGTATGCACTGTGATGAAGAAGCCTGGACTAATGTGAGCTTATTTCGGGGGCTTTTTTCTCCCTTTGTCAGCAATGATATGTGTGTGTGTGTTTAATGGGTGCATTAATATATTCACTTGTTGTCTTCTGCCGTTTCCAATTTCACTCTGATCATATGACTGCAATTGTGACCTGCCATCTCACGGTGACCGCTGTAAGTCTATGATTTTCATTCTCAGTCTCATAGGCTTACGTTGAGAACATAACCTTCGCTCTTGCACAGCAGACACCTTGTGAGATGGCAGATCACAACTTTTGGTACATAATGCCGGAGCGGCGTTGGAAGCAACAAAAGATCATGACAGGTGAGTGTTAATGCCCTTCTTAGCCCAACTTGGGTCTCTCCCTAAGGTGGCTAGCATGTATGTAATGCCCTTCTTAAACACACATGTATGCGTTTACTAACAAAGGGGTACAAAAAAAATTGTCATGGTCCTAAAGGGTTATTCCTGCTCCGCTCACTCCCATATCTACTACCGTGTGTCAGGATGTGTGCGTGGTCAGCACCTGTCCTAGTTGTAGGAATAGATCAGGTGCATTCATTTCGGCAGGTGACATTATTACTGACCACAGTAACCTCCAGACTCGGAAGTGAGCGGAGCTGCAATAGCGCACGCTGCCACCTACCTCTCTTGTATTGGTTTTCATCCAGTATTGAGCTGAACCTTGTTTTTTTTTTATCAAACAAATAAATGTTCCATTTTAATACGTTGACTGCAGACATTTTTCATTGCATTTGCACCATCAATTGTTTAGGACATTTATTCCACCACTTTTTAGCACCTACACTAAAATTTGATGAGAATTGTCGCCTGGTTATACTCTTGGCAAGAAGAATGACATATGAATGCATTGTTACATAAAAGTCACATATGAGCCGTGTTGTAAAGAAAAGGGTAGTTACATTTATGTGGCAACCATTTTTAGCATAGTTATTTTTTGCATAATTATGTCCAATACTACGCATAGAGTATGAAGGGTGCTCGAGCCCCCAACCCACATTTTGCGGCTGTTGGCCAATAAACATATGAGGATTGCTTGTGCGTGGATGGCAATCCTTGCATGTTTTTTTGGCTGTCTAACTGCCATGATTCACGCGAGGCAGAGACTCGAGCACACGCAATACTGGAAGTGTATCGGAGCACCTCGACACGCTCGCTCAACACTAGTCCTAATTGCGTCCATGTTTTTTTAAACTTTTTCTTTTCTCGGAACACTTGTGCTTCCTTCCAAGCCAATAAAAACAACTCTTTGAAAGGTGACACGTTTACCACTAAGCAACATATCCGTGAGACACGTGCTCTTGTTGGGTTTTTTGGACACAAGAAAATTGCACCAACAGCGTACAACAGATGCAATGCGAACCTGCGTACCCTGAAAATGATTACAACAGTTTGGTGTTTGGGAGGTAGATGAAATATACAGAAATGAGACACTTGACCGTTGGCACAAAGCGCACATTACTGCCTTATCCGAGGACTGGGATTCCAGACATGTAAAGCTCAAGCTGTAGATAGGAACAAACTTTTTTTTAGCACGGAGTAGCTGCTACATCATCCTGCCTTGGAATATTTTAATAAATGTCTGAACTAACTGAGGCTAAATCAGTCTTGTGGTGTCTACGTCTTTGATCATAAAAGGTGATGACTACAAAGTATGTCACAGAAGCAGCGACATAGACGAACTGTCCTCCACCCAACTGCAGAGCTTAACATTTCTGTATTTCGACACAGATGCAAATTCTATAGAACAAGCGGCAAAATCCCAGCAGAAAAAAATGGAACGCTGCCAGACAGCCTGCGCACTGCCTTACGTTCTTGGTCGTTGGCGTCTTTACTGCGGGCCAATGTGTTCGATGCTCGTCCATTGGTTGTGATTGCAACTCAGCCCCATTAAAGTGATTGGTGCAGTATTAGGCTATGTGCACACGATGCAGATTTAGTGTGGATCCGCAGCAGATTTTTGCGACAGAAACGCTGCAGATACGCACTGTGATTTACAGTACAATGTAAATCAATGTGAAAAAAAAAAAGCTGTGTACATGGTGCGGAAAAATCCGCACGGAAACGCTGCGGATTTAAAAGAAGTGCATGTCACTTCTTTTGTACGGATCTGCAGCGTTTCTGCACCCCTCCATTATAGAAATCCGCAGTGGTAAAAACCACACAAAATCTGCATAACTGCAGAAAATCCGCGGCAAATCTGGACCTGCGGATTTTGTGCAGAAAATTCTGCGCCCCATTCTGCAACGTGTGCACGTAGCCTTACAGCTGTTCCTCCAGTCCTGTGGATAAGGGTGGTGCTGTTTTTGAAAAATTTAGGGTTATAGTAATTCCTATATAATTATAACTTTTGTTTGTTTTTTACTTCCATAAAGGTTAACCCTCATGGTGTTTGTATTATTATTATTTTTTAAAAATCCCTTTTTATAATGGATAAAATTACGGAAAATGGATTTGGAATCTTTTTTTCTTATTGTAGTTCTTTTTCTATTTGAAAATGGACATGATTCAGGGGGTCTTCAGACACCTCCTTGTAATAACCTGTTCTTTTTCAGAGCCTGCGCGTGTCTATCGTATTTCTGGAGAGAGATATATTGGGTCACAATGTGTAGAGTTGAGGGTTTGTGTATTTATGGTGCTCAGAGAGAATTCTATACGCTCAGGCCCCAGTCTTTAAGTGGCTTCTTTGTTTTTGTTCTCTGGTACTTTTACCTCTTTTTTTTTTTCACTCCAAATTCTTCTGAATGGCACATCGGTTGATGAATTTTGGACAAAAACAAAGATTTTTTTCTTCCTCTTTTCGACTGTCTAGAGCAAACAGTTACATCAGCCTTTTAAAATGTTTCACGTTATTTTATTTTTTTTGCGCAGTTAAGAGCTAACAGATTTTGCACTTTAGCAACTTCACAAAAGTTTTAGAACCATTTCAGAAATTAAGAATTAGACTAAAACAACCTAAGGAAAAACTGAATGTGAGAGTGACGGATATGTGGGATGCCACAGGGGTAACCATTGTAAGTTCATGATTGTCAAATACTTTGCTCTCTTGTGGATGCAGGGTTGCTCTGATCTCCTGAATAATTGTCCAGCAGTAGAGAAAATAGTGAAAAACCTCCAACCTGGTTTAGCAGCGAGACTACCTTGATGGTATAGGCAGTAATGATGTAAGACTTCTTCCCTCCAAAATAACAAATCTTTAAATGTCTCCATACCATTTTATTGACTTTTGGTTTGCACTAGGGCCCAATAACCATGTGTCATTGATTGTACGGATATATTCTTATGTGACAGAGGCCCCACTATTACTGCACCCCAATATACACACAATATTGCTGTTCCAGAGCTGCTATTCCTTTGCTTCATTGGGACAAGAACTTGCATCCAAACAGTTCTGTGAAAAAGTCTTTGCCCCTTCCTGATTTCCTATTCTTTTGTATGTTTGTCACACTTGGGCTACTACTTTAGAATCTCTCCCTCTCCCCCAGAGGATGTGGGATACTCGGGAGAAGTTTTGAACCGATTGGGTGAGGAACGTACAAGTGTGGAGGAGAGAAGGAGGTCTTGGAAGGACTGGAGGTTGCATTTTGGAAGATATCGGGAGACTAGTTTGGAGATATAGAGAGGAGACCTTTATGGACCGCTTTGTAGGTCAGTGTTAGTAGTTTGTACTGGATACATTTTGGAAAATTGGGAGCCATTGAAGGGATTTGCAGAGAGGAGAAGCAGAGGAATAGCAAGGAGAGCGGTAGATTAGTCGATCAACATAGTGATGGACAAACTGGAGAGGTTAGAGAATGTTAGCAGGGAGGCCACAGAGTATGGAGTTGTAGAAGTTGAGGTGGGAGATGATGAGGGCATGCACTAACATTTTAATTTGAAGGTTGAGGAAAGGATTCTGGAAATATGTTTGAGTTGGAGGTGGCAAGAACTTGGATGTGCAGTTTGAAGGAGAGGGCAGAGTCAAGGATTACTTTGAGGCAGCTGACTTCCTGTACTGCACAAAGCGTGGGGACATGAATTGTGACAGATAAATCAGGTAGTGGGGTTAGGTGAGATGGAAGAAAGATGATGAGTTCAGTTTAGTCCACATTGAGTCTTAGAAAGCGAGAAGAGAAGAAGGATGATATGGCTGAAGACACTTTGGGATTTTAGACAGCAAAGAGGTGACGTCTGAGCCAGAGAGTTAGATCTGAGGGTCATCAGCGTATAGGTGGTACTGGAAGCCATGGTACTGTATGACTTGTCCCAGGCCAAAGGTATAGGTTTAGAAATAGTGAGTAGGAGTCCAAGGACAAAGACTTGAGTGACACCAGCAGAGAGAAGACTGGGTGAGGATATAGTGTGCAAGTGGGAGAAGTTAAATGTGTGGCTAGTGAGGTAGGAGGAGATCCAGGAGAGGGCAAGGGAAGAGAGGATTTCTAGTGAGTGGTTGACGGCAGAGGACAGGTCTAGAAGGAGGCATATAGAGAATTGTCTGTTAGCTTTGACGGTAAGTAAGTCGTTAGTAATTTTGGTCAGGGCAGTTTGAGTGGAATGGTGGCGATGGAAGCAGGACTGTCGGTTGTCAAAGAGTAAGTGAGATGGGAGGAAAGTTCAGCATGGACATGCTGTTTGAGTAGCTTGGAGGCGAACGGAGCAGCGATATGGGACGATAACTGGACTTAGAGGTCGGGTTGAAGCATGATTACTTCAGGATAGGTGTCATCTTGCATGATTGAAAGCAGAAGGGAAGAATAGAAAAATGGGTTGGTTTTAAGTTTGGTTGAGCAGCAGTTGAGTGCAGGTGCTACATCCAGAATAAGCGTGTCTGAATGAAGCTCTGTCAAAGGTGATGTGTCATCAGAAAATTACCTATTGTTACATTCCGGACGTAAAACTGACCTGCGATATAAGAGAATAGCATCCTCCAACGGGTGAAAATCCAGCGGCTGTCAGCCATACACTATAGCTGACAACTCACTGCATCTGCCATGATCAGTGTTGGCACCGACCATAGCCGTTTAACCCCTCAAATACTGCTGTCAATAGTGACTACAGCATCTAGAGGGTTAACTAAGTGTGTGGGCTCACTCTTTAACCACATCACCACCCTGAGATCTTGATCGTGTGGTCCTGGTGTTTGCAATGGCAATTCATGGCCAAATAATGGCCTTAAAATCTGCCGACTACAGTGACCTGTTCAGAAGTTAGAAACATTTAGATGGTAAAAACACATTTTTCTCATTCCTGTCATGTCACTTTGCATTAATTCCTGAAAAGCACCTGAAGAGTTAATGATAATGAACTATCTGAAAGCAGTAGTGAACATGTTGGCGGTGCTGTTTATAAAATGGTATCACTTGATGTATTCAAATATATAGGACCCCATAGTCATTTATAAACTGACTAGATGGTGGCCCGATTCTAACGCATCGGGTATTCTAGAATATGCATGTCCACGTAGTATATTGGCCAGTCACGTAGTATATTGGCCAGTCACGTAGTATATTGGCCAGTCACGTAGTATATTGGCCAGTCACGTAGTATATTGCCCAGCCATATAGTATATTGCACAGCGACGGAGCATACAGCACAGAGCCACGTAGTATATTGCCCAGCCACATAGTATATTGCACAGCGACGGAGTATAGAGACTTAAAAAATAAATAAATAAACATATACTCACCTTCCGAAGGCCTGTTGAAGTCCTGCTATACTCACCATCCGCCGCCTTTCCCGCTCCTCGGGACACTCTATTGCAAGCGTCAGCTTCCGGTCCCAGGGCTGGTATGAGCAGGACCTGTGATGACGTCGCAGTCACATGACCGTGACGTCACGGCAGGTCCTTGTCGCACACCAGCCCTGGGACCGGAAGCTGCCGCTTGCAATGGAGCGGTCCCGAGGAGCGGGAAAGGCTGCGGATGGTGAGTATAGCAGGTTTTTTGTTTTTTTTTTTTATTATTTTTAACATGACATTTTTACTATTGATGCTGCATAGGCAGCATCAATAGTAAATAGTTGGGGACACACAGGGTTAATAGCAGCGGTAACGGAGTGCGTTACACCGCGGGCCGTTACTGCTGCCATTAACCCTGTGTGAGTTGAGGGGATTATGGAGAGGGCGCCGAGCAGTGAGTGTAGGGGAGGGACTAATCGGACTGTGCCCGTCGCTGATTGGTCGCGGCAGCCATGACAGGCAACTGCCGAGACCAATCAGCGAATGAATAACCGTGACAGAAGGACAGACAGACAGACGGAAGTGACCCTTAGACAATTATATAGTAGATTTGGTTCCTAAAAAAAAATAGGTTTTGCAAATTTCCTTGTAAAAAAATGAAAAATGACTGCTACATTTTTAAACCTTTTAAAATGTTAGCAAGATTAAAACATTTTACAAATGGTACTGATGTAAAGCAGACATGAGGGAAATGTTGTTTAAGTTTTTGCGTGGTCTGGATTAACGGGATAAACATTCAAAGTTTGAAAATTGCTAATTTTGTGACCTTTTTTGTCAAATTGTGGATATTTTTTATGGATAAACACAAAGCATATCAACCGAAGTTTACCGTTATCATAAAGTACAGTGTGTGATGAAAAAACAGTCTCACAATCAATGGGATATGTTAAAGTGTTGCAGAGTTATTACTACACTAGATGGTGGCCCAATTCTAACGCATCGGGTATTCTAGAATATGTATGTTGTTTATTTATGAAGTTTTCAGAATAATGCAATTTATACACATGATTCGGCCGGCCGGGCGCGACCAATTAGCGAAGCGTGGTTCAAATTCCGCGCCAATTCGCGGCCGGACTGCGCCTGTCGCTGCATAGGCAGCATCAATAGTAAAAAGTTGGTCACAGTTAATAGCAGCGTTAACGGACTGTGGCATAATGCGGTGTAACGCAGCCATTAACCCTGTGTGAGTGCTGACTGGTGGGGAGTATGGAGGGGGCACTGAGAGAGAGGAAGGGGCGAATTCGCGGCGGGACTGTGCCCAGCGCTGATTGTCACGGAAATCCCGCGTCGCTGATTGCCAGACAGAAAGACAAACAGACGGAAGTGCCCCTAAGATGATTTTATATAGAGAGAGAGCGAGAGATAAAGTGACAAGTCAGGTTTCAAACATTTGGCCTGGTCACTAAGGGGTTAAGGTAAATTTATTTTCCATACCACTATATATTGTTTTACAAAAACTTGCACTTCCTGTTCCGTGCAGATGACTTTCAGCAGCTTTTTTGATCATCGCAAACTGGATTACGATTACAGGTAATCTATATATATATAATTGTCTAAGGGTCACTTCCGTCTGTCTGTCCTTCTGTCACGGTTATTCATTCGCTGATTGGTCTCAGCAGCTGCCTGTCATGGCTGCCGCGACCAATCAGCGACGGGCACAGTCCGATTAGTCCCTCCCCTACTCCCCTGCACTCACTGCCCGGCGCCCGCTCCGTAATCCCCTCCACTCACCGCTCACACAGGGTTAATGGCAGCGGTAACGGGCCACGGTGTAACGCACTCCGTTACCGCTGCTGTTAAAGGGACACTGTCACCTGAATTTGGAGGGAACAATCTTCAGCCATGGAGGCGGGGTTTTGGGGTTTTTGATTCACCATTTCCTTACCCGCTGGCTGCATGCTGGCTGCAATATTGGATTGAAGTTCATTCTCTGTCCTCCATAGTACACGCCTGCGCAAAGCAATCTTGCCTTGCTCAGGTGTGTACTATGGGGGACAGAGAATGAACTTCAATCCAATATTGCAGCCAGCGGGTAAGGAAAGGGTGAATCAAACACCCAAAACCCCTGCCTCCATGGCTGAAGATTGTTCCCTCCAAATTCAGGTGACAGTGTCCCTTTAACCCTGCGTGTCCCCAACTATTTACTATTGATGCTGCCTATGCAGCATCAATAGTAAAAATGTCATGTTAAAAATAAAAAAATAAAAAAAACCTGCTATACTCGCCCTCTGCCGCCTTTCCCGCTGCTCGCCACGCTCCCGGGACCGCTCCATTGCAAGCGGCAGCTTCCGGTTCCGTCCCAGGGCTGGTGTGCGACAAGGACCTGCCGTGACGTCACGGTCAAGTGACCGCGACGTCATCATAGGTCCTGCTCACACCAGCCCTGGGACCGGAAGCTGCCGCTTGCAATGGAGCGATCCCGGGAGCGTCCCGAGGAGCGGGAAAGGTGGCGGAGGGTGAGTATAGCAGGACTCCAACGGGCCTTCGGAAGGTGAGTATATGTTTATTTTTTTTTAAGTCTCTATACGTGGCTCTGTGCTGGGCAATATACTACGTGGCACTGCTATATACTATGTGGCTGAGCAATATACTATGTGGCTGAGCAATATACTATGTGGCTGGGCAATATACCGTACTACGTGGCTCTGCAATATACTATGTCACTGGGCAATATACTACGTGGCTGGGCAATATACTACGTGGCTGGGCAATATACTACGTGACTGGGCAATATATTACGTGACTGGGCAATATACTACGTGACTGGGCAATATACTACGTGACTGGGCAATATACTACGTGGCTGGGCAATATACTACGTCGCTGGCCAATATACTACATCGCTGGCCAATATACTACGTGACTGGACAATATACCGTACTACGTGGCTCTGCAATATACTATGTCACTGGGCAATATACTACGTGGCTGGGCAATATACTACGTGACTGGACAATATACCGTACTACGTGGCTCTGCAATATACTATGTCACTGGGCAATATACTACGTGGCTGGGCAATATACTACGTGACTGGGCAATATACTACGTGACTGGGCAATATACTACGTGGCTGGGCAATATACTACGTCGCTGGCCAATATACTACGTCGCTGGCCAATATACTACGTCGCTGGCCAATATACTACGTGACTGGGCAATATACTACGTGACTGGGCAATATACTATGTCACCGGGCAATATACTACGTGGACATGCATATTCTAGAATACCCGATGCGTTAGAATCGGGCCACCATCTAGTATATATAGAGAGAGAGAGAGAGAGTAAATTACAAAGGATCCAGTCCACCATTCACAATAGGTGATGTCACAGCTCACCTCCTCCTCCTCCTTTTCAATGACTGATAACACCTCTATATACGGCAGATAACATAAGATCCGCCATTCCTAAAAGGTGGTCACAGCTCACCACCTCCTCGTTCCTTAACAATGACCTTTGCCTAGATTAGAGCATGCTCAGATGACTGCATAATACTATTACTGCTACTGTTTATATAAAGAACAGGAGGATGGTGTCTAATATTGGGTCTAGTGCCCAAAATGAAATTTGAATTTTTATATAAATTGTGATATGAAAAATGTAAACCATATGCATTTTACATAAAACCTTATAGGTAATTTTCAAATTCCCTTTATCACTGGCGTCATGACTTTCAGGTGTCTCGCAGGTGACAGGCAGAATAGAACATTTATTTTCTTTCATTAGTACTACCTGATTCCACCCCCCTTCCCCATTCGGCTCAGTTGCCCATGGACGGAGCACTTATATTTACTCAGCGAGCCTATATTTATTTGGCTTCCATCGCTCGCTGCAGGGCTTTATGAAATGAGCTTAGACAACCAGCAGAGAAAGAGAGATACTGTCTCTTTATAGCAGATAATGGAATGGACTTTTAGAGCATTAAATTCTCAATAACATCGGGATTAATTGTTTAATTCCTTTTGAGTCATATGTTTGAAAGGGATTCCCCAGGGTCTTTAATACGCCAGATAAGATAATGCATCAAACTGTTATTTAATGAGGTGTTAGGAGGATTGTGCCGCACAGAGCCTCACAATGTGTATTTAATCTTTCTATGACATGAATGAGGTTAGGCTGAAAGCAAAGACAGAACACCTAATGTAATGTACACTGAGCGCCAGTCAGCACGTGGCGGCCGTAGCCAAGATGCATCCGACGGGCCCCCTGATTATTAATGGTCAAATCGGTAAGGTAGCTACCAGGGGGCAGAGGGGGCCATCGCCCCAGGCCCGGTGCTCAGAGGGGCCCTCCGGAGCTACGCTACTGTAACTGTATTGGCGTGCACAGCGTGCCGATAGTTACATTCTGCAGCAGAGCAGGGAGAATCAATCTCCCTGCTCTGCCGTCCGGCCTCTATGAGGCCCCTGAGCAGGCAGGGGGGCCCGGTGGCAGCAGTGGGCCCCCTGCCTGTCATCGCAGGGTCAGCTGTATCAGCATCTACCCGATACAGCTCACCGCATTGATGAGAGGGGCGTTGCGCTTCTCCCATCATCCCCCTGTCAGCATCTGACGTCACCAACGCCGACACTGACGGGGCGCGATGACATCACTACTCGGCGCCCGCGGTCCAGAGACGTGCAGGCACTCAGAGCAGCTGAGGAATTAGGAGGGAGAGAGGTCCGTATTGGATTTATTTTTTGGGGGGGTGCATCATGTTATAGACGCTGCCTATGGGGGGTGTATTATACTGTAGAGGCTGCCTATGGGGATGCAATATAGCATACAGGCTGCCTATGGGGGGGTGTATTATACTGTAGATGCTGTCTATGGGGATGCAATATAGCATACAGGCTGCCTATGGGGATGCAGTATAGTATAATGCATCCCCATAGGCATCCTGTATACATACAACCCCTGGCAAATATTATGGAATCACCGGCCTTGGAGGATGTTCATTCAGTTGTTTAATTTTGTAGAAAAAAAGCAGATCACAGGCATGGCACAAAACTAAAGTCATTTCAAATGGCAACTTTCTGGCTTTAAGAAACATTAAAAGAAATCAAGAACAAAAAATGTGGTAGTCAGTAATGGTTATTTTCTTTAACCTACGCTTGGGGGGAAAATCATGGAATCGCTCAATTCTGAGGAAAAAATTATGGAATCATGAAAAAAAAAAAAAAAAAAACACTCCAACACATCACTAGTATTTTGTTGCACCACCTCTGGCTTTTATTACAGCTTGCAGTCTCTGAGGTATGGACTTAATGAGTGTCACACAGACTCTTCATCAATCTGGCTCCAACTTTCTCTGATTGCTGTTGCCAGATCAGCTTTGCAGGTTGGAGCCTTGTCATGGACCATTTTCTTCAACTTTCACCAAAGATTTTCAATTGGATTGAGATCCGGACTATTTGCAGGCCATGACATTGACCTTATGTGTCTTTTTTTCAAGGAATGTTTTCACAGTTTTTGCTCTATGGCAGGATGCATTATCATCTTGAAAAATGATTTCATCATCCCCAAACATCCTTTCAATTGATGGAATAAGAAAAGTGTCCAAAATATCAACATAAACTTGTGCATTTATTGAAGATGTAATGACAGCCATCTCCCCAGTGCCTTTACCTGACATGCAGCCCTATATCATCAATGACTGGAAATTTGCATGTTCTCTTCAGGCAGTCATCTTTATCAATCATTGGAACGGCACCAAACAAAAGTTCCAGCATCATCACCTTGCCATTTGCAGATTCGCGATTCATCACTGAATATGACTTTCATCCAGTCATCCACAGTCCACGATTGCTTTTCCTTAGCCCATTGTAACCTTGTTTTTTTCTGTTTAGGTGTTAATGATGGGTTTCATTTAGTTTTTCTGTATGTAAATCCCATTTCCTTTAGGCGGTTTCTTACAGTTCGGTCACAGACGTTGACTCCAGTTTCCACCCATTAAATTCCTAATTTGTTTTGTTGTGCATTTCCTGTTTTGGAGACATATTGCTTTAAGTTTCCAGTCTTGATGATTTGATGTCTTCCTTGGTCTACCAGTATGTTTGCCGTAAGCCCCAAGGGTGGTTTGCACATCAATGACCAGGCCAATTTTTACAATTCTGACCACTGTCCCTTTATGAGGTTATAACTCTGGAACGCTTCAACGGATCCCAGTGATTCTGACATTGTTTTCTCGTGACATATTAGGCTTCATGATAGTGGTAAAAAAATTGATATTACCTGTTTATTTGTGAAAAAAATGGAAATTTGGCGAAAATTTTGAAAATTTCGCAATTTTCCAACTTTGAATTTTTATGCCCTTTAAATCACAGAGATATGTCACACAAAATACTTAAGTAACATTTCCCACATGTCTACTTTACATCAGCACAATTTTGGAACCAACATTTTTTTTTGGTAGGGAGTTAAGGGTTAAAAGTTGACTAGCAATTTCTCATTTTTACAACACCATTATTTTTTTTTAGAGACCACATCACATTTGAAGTCATTTTGAGGGGTATATATGATAGAAAATAACCAAGTGTGACACATTATAAAAACTGCACCCCTCAAAACCACATTCATGAAGTCTATTAACCCTTCAGGTGTTTCACAGGAATTTTTGGAATGTTTAAAAAAAAAAATGAACATTTAACTTTTTTTCACAAAAAATTTACTTCAGCTCCAATTTCTTTTATTTTACCAAGGGTAACAGGAGAAACTGGACCCCAAATGTTGTTGTACAATTTGTCCTGAGTACGCCGATAACCTATATGTGGGGGTAAACCACTGTTTGGGCGCATGGCAGAGCTCAGAAGGGAAGGAGCACCATTTGACTTTTCAATGCAAAATTGTCTAAAATTGAGATGGGACGCCATGTTGTTGTTTTTGGAGAGCCCCTGATGTGCCTAAACATTGAAACCCCCTCACAAGTGGGACAATTTTGGAAAGTAGACCCCCTAAGGAACTTATCTAGATGTGTGGTGAGAGCTTTGAACCCCCAAGTGTTTCACTACAGTTTATAACGCAGAGCCATGAAAATAAAAAAATTTTTTTTTTTCCACAAAAATTATTTTTTAGCCCCCAGTTTTGTATTTTCCCATGGGCAACAGGAGAAATTGGACCCCAAAAGTTGTTGTCCAATTTGTCCTGAGTATGCTGATACCCTATATGTGGGGGGGGAACCACCGTTTGGGCGCATGGCAGAGCTCGGAAGGAAAAGAGCGCCATTTGGAATGCAGACTTAGATGGATTGGTCTGCATGCGTCACGTTGCATTTGCAGAGCCCCTGATGTACCCAAACAGTACAACCCCCCAAGTGACTCCATATTGGAAACTAGACCCCCCAAGGAACTTATCTAGATGTGTTGTGAGAACTTTGAACCCCCAAGTGTTTCACTACAGTTTATAACGCAGAGCCGTGAAAATAAAAAATCATTTTTTTCCCACAAAAATGTTTTTTTAGCCCCCCAAATTTTTATTTTCACAAGGGTAACAAGATAAATTGGACCACAAAAGTTGCCCAATTTGTCCTGAGTACGCTGATACCCCATATGTTGGGGTAAACCCGTTTGGATGCACAGGAGAGCTCGGAAGGGAAGGAGCACTGTTTTACTTTTTCAACACAGAATTGGCTGGAATTGAGATCGGACGCCATGTCACGTTTGGAGAGCCCCTGATGTGCCAAAACAGTGGAAACCCCCAATTGTAACTGAAACCTTAACCCTATCACACCCCTAACCCTAATACCAACCACACCCCTAACCCTAATCCCAACCCTAGCCACACCCCTAACTCCAACACACCCTTAACCCTAATCCCAACCATAACCCTAACCACACCCCTAACACTGACACACCCCTAATCCCAACCGTAAATGTAATCCAAACCCCAACCCTAACTTTAGCCCCAACCCTAACTTTAGCCCTAACCCTAACTGTAGCCTTAACCCTAGCCCTAACCCTAATGGGAAAATGGAAATAAATACAATTTTTTAATTTTATTATTTTCCCCTAACTAAGGGGGTCATGAAGGGGGGTTTGATTTACTTTTATAGCGGGTTTCTTAGTGGATTTTTATGATTGGCAGCCGTCACACACTAAGTCGCTTTTTATTGCAAAAAAATAGTTTTTGCATCTCCACATTTTGAGAGCTATAATTTTTCCATATTTTGGTCCACAGAGTCATGTGAGGTCTTGTTTTTTGAGGGACGAGTTGAAGTTTTTATTGCTAACGTTTTTGGGCACGTGAAATTTTTTGATCGCTTTTTATTCCGATTTTTGTGAGGCAGAATGACCAAAAACCAGCTATTCATGAATTTCTTTTGTGGGAGGCGTTTATACCGTTCCATGTTTGGTAAAATTGATAAAGCAGTTTTATTTGGTTCAGTACGATTACAGCGATACCTCATTTATATCATTTTTTTATGGTTTGGCGCTTTATACGATAAAAACTATTTTATATAAAAAATAATTATTTTTGCATCGCTTTATTTTGAGGACTATAACTTTATTTTTTCGCTGATGATGCTATATGGTGGCTCGTTTTTTGCGGGACAAGATGACATATTCAACGGTACTGTGGTTATTTATATCCGTCTTTTTGATCGCGTGTTATTTCACTTTTTGTTCGGTATGATAATAAAGCGTTGTTTTTTTGCCTCGTTTTTTTTTACGGTGTTCACTGAAGAGGTTAACTAGTGGGACAGATTTATAGGTCGGGTCGTTACGGACGCGGCGATACTAAATATGTGTACTTTTATTGTTTTTTTTTATTTAGATAAAGAAATGTATTTATGGGAGCAATATTTTTTTTTCTTTATTTAGGAATTTTTTTTTTTTTTTTTACACATCTAAATATATTTTTTCTTTACATTATCACATTGTCCCAGGGGGGACATCACTATATAGTGACAGATCGTTGATCTCACACTTTGCAGAGCAGTGTGTCAGATCAGCGATCTGACGTGCACTGCTCCAGGCTTACAGGCGCTTGCTCTGAGCAGGCGCTTGTAAGCCACCTCCCTGCAGGCCCCGGAAGGAGCGGCCATTTTGGATCCGGGGCCTGCAGAGGGAGGAGATGCTCGGTACCAGGTGAGCACATTGCATTGTACCGAGGGTCTCAGTGAAGCCTGCCGGGAGCGGGAGCTGTTCAGAGTGCTGTATCCAAGCATGTTAATGGCAAGTTGAGTGGAAGGAAAAAGTGTGGTAGAAAAAGGTGAACAAGCAACCGGGATAACCGCAGCCTTAAAAGGATTGTTAAGAACAGGCCATTCAAAAATACTGATTATGGGTGATTTTCTCTGTCCAGATGTTGACTGGGGTCATAGTTCTGCTTCAACTATAAAAGGGAAAAAATCCTTCCTCCTTGTTGCTGGATTATTTTATGGACCAGTTTGTGAAAGACTAAGTATAAGGCGACGTTTGGTTGGATCTGGTCATTCCTATCACTACTGAGCATGTTGGAAATGTCTTCGCACCAGCGAGGACAATATCATTTCATTTTGCTTACAATATATAAAACCTACTCAAGCAGACAGGGTGAAAATACCTAATGTTAAAAAAAGTCAATATCTCCAGGATAAAGGCTGCTCTTCAGGACATTGACCAATACCAGCTAGTGTCAGATGGTGATAATCGTACAAATGATAAACAGGAGCGATTTAAGTCTATATTGGTCAATCAGACAGCAGGATGAATTCCTATTACACCCTACATGGGTCACACCTATGGTTAGGAAGGCCATTAGTGTCAACAAAGGGACTTTAGAAATCAGAGGGGTCATCTCTAGCCTTTAAAAAAAAAATATATAAAAAGCTGGAAAAAAAAATCTGTTAAAGTAGAAGATGAACACGGAAAGCCAAGAAAACTGGAGAAGTCTCAAGAAATTCCTTAATGAAATATGAACAAAAACCAGGTCCTCAAGGGTGAATCCACCAAATAATAGTAATGGGGAGCTGGTCAGTGAGGATGAAGAGCAATCAGAATTACTAAATGGGGTCTTCAGCTTTGTGTACACTAAAGAAGAGTGAGCGGCGGAGGGGGTAGATTTAATATTCTTAGTTACATGTAGATGTGGTCCAAGCAAAGATTAATAACATCGCTCATCTGCACTGCCCCATTGAATAACAACGATCTGAGTGCTGGCTGGCTTGTTTAATGAATGAGTAAACTATATAGCCTTTTCTGAAAATTGTGACGCAAGTGTAACAGCACTGCTCATTAGTACTTCTTCACAGGGGTGGCCTACCGGAGGATTCTCCTATTCTCCTGTGGGCCAGTCCGAGCCTGAGTGTATGTCAGTCTTTATGCACCAGCCCATTATAGCTGTTCCTCCAGGGCACATGGCCATTTTTCCATGTAAGACCGATGATCTGCATGGAAAAAAAAGACACTACTGCTACTTTGGCTTATTTTATGGACCAGAATATTGCATGGAATAACAGGCAGCGCTGGATGAGCACACGGAGTCCGTCAGATCCGCAATTTGAGACTGTCCAGGCTTTATCAATACGGCCATCTGAACCTGACCTAATATTAAAAAAAGTGCCACACCGGTCCACAGGTTGTGTGTAGTACTACAGCTCAGTAACCATTCACTTGCTGGAGGTCATCCAGTGATTGTTTTTATTTAGGGATCTCTTCTAACAAAGTGGATTTGCCACATTATTGGATCATAGCATTGCAACCTGAATGCCTGATATATGAATGCAGCAAAAAAATATATTTGAAAGAATTATAAATTTAGTCACCAACTACAGCTGAACTACAACCCCCATCATGTTTAAATAAATTCTCGATCCCCTGTGCACAGAGATAGGAAACATGCAGACACCAGAGATTTAATAACTCCCAGATAACCATTTTTCTTTCTGTTGTATATTTTTATTTCTGAGTAATTACATGCAGTAAATGAGTCTGTATAGACGCCGCTAACAGATTGTGAATGACCAGGATAAGAAGCGGAAGGCAATTCTGATCCATATATTTCTCCTCTGTGGTTAGCGCAATTTGCTAAACACGAGCGAGCGCCAATCGTCTTCTAAAATCCAGAAAATCATAATTTAGTAAGTTCTTCAAAGGCCCCGGGGAGAACAGCTGGTAAATCATCCGCCTCCAGGATCTTCAATAGGAAACTGAATTTAGGATATTGATTAAAGGGACGCGGTCGGGGTCAGGTTATGGGTGAATATCGGCTGAATTGGCACATTCGGCCATAACTGCCGATGTCTGGCCATTTATTACACTGTATAACACCAGTCATTCCTATTAATGTTCTGGCCGCATCCATAAAATAGATATAAAGGCTGCCTGATTACATATCTCATTTGTTTTACAAGCAGAACATAAAAAATGGCAAAAAAATAAAATCGCTTGCAGGCGTCAAGAGTCGGACATAATTTTACTTGCTAGCACCAGAGCCTGCGCAAGGATCAAATATATTCTGTAGACAGTTGTTTGGTTATCTAGTATCTCAAGGTCATTGTATTCCACAATAAACCCTTTAATGTCCTTAAAGGGGTTGTACACTACTTGGGCAACCCGTTCTTAAAAGCCTGAGTAAAATAAGAAAACATTATACTCTCCTCCTCTGTTCCAGCGATGTGAGCGCTGCAGCCAATCATCGGCCACTGATCAGCTGAAGCTCATCAATATTGGCTTAAGCACTCACATGACATAATGTCAGGCAAATACCGGGAGACCTGGTGTCAACATCGCTCAAACAGCGCCGGTATGGCCGGTTGAGTATCAGCTTTTCTTTCACTTGGGAGGATTCGGGTGTTTAAAGGGAACCTGTCACATGAAAAAACACTATTGTCCTGCAGATCACACACAGCGAGATACGGCCGAGTCTTGCAGGTTAAAAACAAGCTCTGGCACCAGCACTCCAGAGCGGAGCGTGCGGCCGCATAGCAATACATGGAGCTGCACGCTCCGCTCCGGAGTACCGGTGCCAGAGCTTGTTTTTAACCTGCGAGACACGGTCGTATCTCGCTGTAGTGTGACTCCAGCCTAACAGAGGTGGTGCCAGTGCGGGTTCAGTCTCCACTTTGTGTATAGAGAGCAGTTGCTGTAACCGTGCCCCCCTCACAGACTGACAGCCGACCCTAAAGCTGAGCTGCTGTCAGTCATTACCTAGGGGGGCGGTTACAGCAGCTGCTCTCTATACAGAGAATGGGGACTGAACCCACAACTGCACCTCCACTATGACTGACACCTGAACGCTGCCAGGGAGGGCAGGAGTTAATTTCCTCCCAATAGAGGGGCTTTCAGTTCGGGCAGCGGTCAGGTTTAGAACTCTATTAACCTTCAGATTAAACCCATATCTGCAGTTTAATAGCATTTTTTACGTGATAGGCTTCCTTTAAAGGGAATCTTGTGTCACCCTAAAAATCGTATATGAGCTAAGCCCACCGGCATCAGGGGCTTATCTTGAGCATTCTATAATGCTGTAGATAAGCCCCCCCCCTCCCCCGATGTATCCTGGAAGATAAGAAAAAGAGGTTAGATTATACTCACCCAGGGGCGGTCCCGTCTGATGGGCGTTGCCGTCTGGTCCGGGGCCTCCCATCTTCTTACGATGACGTCCTCTTGTCTTCATGCCGTGGCTCCGGCGCAGGCATACTTTATCTGCCTTGTTGAGGACAGAGCAAAGTACTGCAGTGCGCAGGCGTCGGAAAGGTCAGATTCCCTTTAACAGGAATGTAGTGCACATGACCCCCTGAGAAGTCTGGTGTAGCAGGATTTTTAACACCTGTCAGTATTGTAAAGCCTAAAAAAGAAAAACGGCTAACAAAAGCCGCAGCCAGCTCACCAACCAGACCATCAGATGTGGAGCACGAAAGTAAGTCCTGACCCGGGACTCCAAGCAGCAGCAGATCCAACCATGTATATACTCCAGCTCCAGATGAATGGTAAAAAACTTTTTCTTTATTGATCCAACGTAATAAAAACAGGATGATCCTTACAGATGGCAGACAGAATAAGTGATTGCGCAGAGAACGGCTACGCGTTTCGACCACAACGGGTCTTACTCATGCCTAGATAATCTCAGAAATGGTAGCTATATATATATAGCACCCTAGAACCTATCACAAGCATTTCATCCGTCACATGACTAAATACACAGGTCCTGGAAGTGCATAAAAGACAAATACAGATAGTGCATATAAAAGTAAAATAACGCATACATAAATGCAAAATATAAAATTGTCAAACCTACCTATTGCCCTAATTAGCAATAATGGTAAAGTATTTCGTTTCTTTTATTCATACCCGCGGGGAAGCGAGTGTTCAGACTGTACATCCAAAACGCCTCCCTAGTAAGTAGGCGTCTTTTTATATCACCCCCGCGGCTTTGAGGAAAAACTCTCTCTATGCCGTGTACTCTAAGAGCTGCGGTGTCTCCATTATGTGTCATACCGAAGTGTTTGGATACCATTGAGATATTCCTATTAATCATGTTGTAACTTTTTGCGTCCCTGAGATGTTCGGAGATGCGTGTTTTCAACTTTCTTGATGTGCACCCTATGTGTGAAATTTGGCAAATTAAACAGTCTATTTTGTAGATCACATTTTTATTGTGACAATTTATAAAACTATTACGGTAATTTTGTAACTTTTAGTTTTTTCGGTATTTTGAAAGATGTTGCCTACACAAGAATGCGCACAGGTACTGCAAGCCGCAGTGCCGCATCTAAAGAAACCCTTGCATTCAAGCCAGGTTTTGGATCCTGATTTAGTCAGAAACGAATTTGGAGCTACTAGATCCCCGATAGTTCGAGCCCTTCTCGCCACCACATTAACCCCATCTTTCAGAATATTCATGAGTGTATGGTCTTCATATAAAATAGGCAATCTATGATTGATAATTTTTTTTATATGATTAAACTGAGCTAAACTGTAAACATACATGAGGTTTATCACTTAATCTCTTTTTATTAGATCCACTCATAGCACTATTTACCAAAAGATCTTCTCTGCGTTTTTTGTCCACTATATTTTTGGCCCTATTAATCGACCAATTGGGGTATTTACGGGCTTTTAATTTTTCGTTAAGTTCACTGAATTCTTTTAGTTTATCCTCATCCCTACTGCAATTACGTTTTAACCTAGTGAACTCACCCACAGGTATAGATTTTATTGTGTGGGCTGGGTGGCTACTGGTCGCATGGAGAATAGTATTTCCACTGATGGGCTTTACATAGGTTTTACTAGCTATAGGTTCATCAACTATACCATACAGATTTAAATCAATTAAGGAAATGTTACTTTGATCAAAAACATAAGTGAACCTAATACCAAAATCATTTGTATTAATATAGTCAACAAATCCTGGTATGGCAGACACATTACCCCCCCCAAATAATGAGCGTATCATCGATGTATCTGCCATACCAGGAGATGTGATCAACAAAGGGATTGTCTGGAGAATACAAATATTGCTGTTCCCAATGGGCCATTGTCAAATTAGCTAAAGATGGCGAATATTTAGCCCCCATAGGAACTCCTGACTTTTGAACAAATATTTCATCACCAAATGAAAAAACATTGTGTCTCATAAGGAAGAAAATAACCTGCAACGCAAAATTAATTAGGTCCTGTGAATAATGTCCATAATCTGTTAGATGAAACTGTAATGCTCTCATAGCTACATCATGAGGTATATTTGTGTACAAAGACACAACGTCACAGCTCAGCCAGACATAATTCTTTCTCCAAGTCCAGTTAGAAAGTATTTTTAACACCTCTCTTGAGTCTTTGATATAACCTGGCATTTTCGTGACTATAGGTTGCAGCAGTGAGTCAACCCACTCACACAGGTGTTCCGTCACGGATCCGATCCCGGATATGATGGGACGCATTGCTGGAAATCCATCACCCTTATGCATCTTAGGCAACCCATACATGATGGGTAATTTGGGGGATTGTACAAACAGATTGTCAGCCTGTTTTTTATGAATAACTGACAAATTTAGACCTTCCTCAATAATATCTGAAATTTCATTAAATTCTTTAGTTGGATTTCTTCCCAGTTTTTCATATATAGTTGCAGGGCCGGCGTCAGCACCCGGCGTACCGGGGCAAATGCCGGGGCCCTGAACAAATGGGGGGCCCACTCGTGGCCGGGATACCAGGGAGCCCGGGCTGCTCCCTCAGCAGCTTTGCCACTACTTGAGCTGAGCCGTCACTTAAATAAACATGGCCGCGCACAGTGCACGCTGCTGCAGCGATGTCTCTGCTTCTGCTAGTAATGACGCGGCCGGGCGGACACACAAGCAAAGTTAAAGGCACAGTGTCTGCCTGACCGCATCATTAGTAACAGACACAGCTGCAGCGTGCACTGTGGGTGGCCATGTATGTTTAACTGACGGCCATCGATCAAGCAGCGCTCCCTCCACAGCCACATGCCAGAGGAGGGGGGAGTCTGGAGAGATACGGGAGCAGTCTGCTGAACGATAATTTTCCTGGTGTGTCTGGATGGATAAAACACCACTGACTGGAGATTTGGCCCATAATCAATAAATTAAGGTAGAGAACTGTGAATGTTCCCAGATAAGAAACGTTTCCATAGCACAAGTCAAAAATGGAGCAAGAGGGTCGACCATCCCACAAGCTTTGGCAATATGTGTATGTCTGCGTATTGTGTGTGTGTGCATGTCTGCGTATTGTGTGTGTGTGCGCATGTCTGCATATTGTGTGTGTGTGCATGTCTGAGTGCTGTGTGTGTGTGTGTGTATGTCTGAGTACTGTATGTGTGTGCAGCATGTCTGCGTACTGTATGTGTATGTCTGCGTACTGTATGTGTATGTCTGCGTATTGTGTGTGTGTATGTCTGCGTATTATCTGTGTGTGTGCGCGCATGTCTGCGTATTGTGTGTGTGCATGTGAGTGCTGCGTGTGTGTGTGTGCATGTCTGAGTACTGTATGTGTGTGCAGCATGCCTGCGTACTGTATGTGTATGTCTGCGTATTGTGTGTGTGTGTATGTCTGCGTATTGTGTGTGTGCATGTCTGAGTACTGTATGTGTGTGCAGCATGCCTGCGTACTGTATGTGTATGTCTGCGTATTGTGTGTGTGTGTGTGTGTGTGTGTGTATGTCTGCGTATTGTGTGTGTGCATGTCTGCGTATTGTGTGTGTGTGTGCATGTCTGCGTATTTGTGTGTGTGCATGTGTGTGTGTGTGAGTGCGCATGTCTTCGTACTGTAGATGTGTGTGTGTGTGTGTGTATGTCTGCGTATTGTGTGTGTGCATATCTGCCTATGTGAAGGATGAGGGGGAAGGCTAGGCCCTATGTAGTATATCTATATTTCTCCTCCGTATCTGTGCATCATGAATCGTGGTATGTGGGCCCACTGAGACTCTTTTGCCCGGGGCCCACAAAATCCTGGAGCCGGCCCTGTATAGTTGTGTCTGACAATAGTTCACACATTTTATTTTTGTAGTCATTCTCATTCATCACAACGATGGTACCACCCTTATCACTTCTTTTAATTGTGATGTTTTTTAGTTGTTTCAATTCTTCCAATGCTTTCCATTGTTGCGGAGTTAAATTTCTCCGATTTTGTTTATAATTCCAATCCTCCTGTAACTTTTTTAGATCTTTTTCAACCAATTCTTGGAACCTATCCATGCATTCAGCCCTTGTTTGGATGGGATAAAAATAGGGATTTTTAGTTTTAAATTTCTCCGAAGTGTTCAACAATCCTTCCGATAGATCCCCATGTTGTTCTCTCGATAATTTCAGCAGACAATTCAGGGTGACCTGTTCTTTAAAATCCAAATTCTCAAATTCGTTATTTTCCGATACCACATCATGTGTGTGAATTGGTGTCTCTTCCGAAAAAAAATTCTTTTTAATGGTAAGATCTCTCACAAATTTATTTATGTCTAAAATTGTCATAAAGAGATTGAAATTAGTCTCTGGCACAAAATTAAGCCCAAGCGCCAATACGTCCAATTGCTCCTGCGTTAGTATATGGGATGACAAGTTGACCACACTACTCTTTACTACTTGTTGTGCTTCTTTCTGTGTCATGTCATTATTCCTGAATGGCTTTTTGTGCTTCCTCCTGCCTCGTCTTTTCCGTTTTTTGCCGTTTTTCCATGCTTCTTATTAGTTTGTTTGAAGCTCACCATAGACGTATCTGATGTGCTGGCATTTGTATCAGAGGATTCGGGTTCGGTAGAGGAAAAAACCACCTGAGGCCTGTTGGTAAATTTGCGTCGAGTCTGGCTTTTTTTCAAAATTGATTTGGGTGACTTATATGTATTTTCCCAATGTCCCCATTCATACACACAATCGGTAGAGTAATCATTGAGATCTCTCTCAAATTTACGCCTCTTTCTACTCATTATTTCATCTTCAAGAGTGCGTACATTTTCTTGCATTTGTTTTACCGACTGCTCATAATGTGGCAATGATTTATATTCATCCAAAGTAATTTTAATTTTCTCTACATTTCTTTGCGTTTCTTCCAAATTTGCTTCTTCATTTTTTATAATTAGTCTCATTAAATTCAGGGAACAATTAGTAAGGATTTGGTTCCATTCCTTTTTAAATTCATCTGAATAGAGGGTTGTGGAGATTTTTTTAATCCTTAAGCCTCTTGGAACCATGTCCTTCGCCACATAGTTTTGGAGAGTGGTGTGATTCCACCATAATTTTGTTTCGCTTTTCATAAGTCTCTCAGCTTCATTTAGACATGTGGTGAAATCACAATTCCCCAGCAAGTCCACTCCTGTGTCTCTGAACTCCTGCGCCACTTTAGCTAATCTATCCTGGGATTGCATAGTGGTAAATGCAGGAAACGAAATACAATGAACTATAGCAATACACTTAAAGTCCGCCTCTATTAAAACTGTAGGAATGTGGTTAGGAGACCTCGGCACAGTCAAATACTATAAAGCCAAAAAAAGAAAAACGGCTAACAAAAGCCGCAGCCAGCTCTCCAACCAGACCATCAGATGTGGAGCACGAAAGTAAGTCCTGACCCGGGACTCCAAGCAGCAGCAGATCCAACCATGTATATACTCCAGCTCCAGATGAATGGTAAAAAACTTTTTCTTTATTGATCCAACGTAATAAAAACAGGATAATCCTTACAGATGGCAGACAGAATAAGTGATTGCGCAGAGAACGGCTACGCGTTTCGACCACAACGGGTCTTACTCATGCTAGATAATCTCAGAAATGGTAGCTATATATATATAGCACCCTAGAACCTATCACAAGCATTTCATCCATCACATGACTAAATACTTTACCATTATTGCTAATTAGGGCAATAGGTAGGTTTGACAATTTTATATTTTGCATTTATGTATGCGTTATTTTACTTTTATATGCACTATCTGTATTTGTCTTTTATGCACTTCCAGGACCTGTGTATTTAGTCATGTGATGGATGAAATGCTTGTGATAGGTTCTGGGGTGCTATATATATAGCTACCATACTATCTGCATTTGTCTTTATTGCACTTCCAGGACCTGTGTATTTAGTCATGTGATGGATGAAATGCTTGTGATAGGTTCTAGGGTGCTATATATATATAGCTACCATTTCTGAGATTATCTAGGCATGAGTAAGACCCGTTGTGGTCGAAACGCGTAGCCGTTCTCTGCGCAATCACTTATTCTGTCTGCCATCTGTAAGGATTATCCTGTTTTTATTACGTTGGATCAATAAAGAAAAAGTTTTTTACCATTCATCTGGAGCTGGAGTATATACATGGTTGGATCTGCTGTCAGTATTGTACATGAACAAAATTCCTCAAAAAATATTTCACTCAAATTCGATATTGGACTTCACTGTGCAGTGTAGATCTTCATGTCTGGAAGGTTACGAACTCCTGAGTTGATATGGAGACACATTGTCCCGCCGGTGTATAATATAAATATTAACCCCTTCACGACATGCGCCGTACATCTACTGCGCATGCCGTGATTCCCCCTTTGATGTGGGCTCCGGCGGTGAGCCCACATCAAAGTCGCGACATGTCAGCTGTTTTGTACAGCTGACATGTTCGCGCAATAGCGGCGGGTGAAATCGCTATTCACCCGCCGCTATTAACCTGTTAAATGCCGCTGTCAAACACAGACAGCGGCATTTAACTACCGCATCCGGCCGGGCGGCCGGATATGACGTCATCGCCGACCCCCGTCACATGATCGGGGGTCAGCGATGCACCAGGAAGGTAACCATAGAGGTCCTTGAGACCTCTATGGTTACTGATGCAGGTCTGCTGTGAGCGCCCCCCTGTGGTCGGCGCTCACAGCACACGTGCATTTCTGCTACATAGCAGCGATCTGATGATCGCTGCTATGTAGCAGAGTCGATCAGGCTATGCCAGCTTCTAGCCTCCCATGGAGGCTATTGAAGCATGGCACAAGTAAAAAAAAAAATGTTTTTAAAAATATGAAAAAAATATAAAAAATATAAAAGTTTAAATCACCCCCCTTTCGCCCCATCCTAAATAAAACAATTAAAAAAAAACCAAACCTACACGTATTTGGTATCGCTGTGTTCAGAATCGCCCGATCTATCAATTAAAAAAAAGCATTAACCTGATCACTAAACGGCGTAGCGAGAAAAAAATCCGAAACGCCAGAATTACGTTTTTTTGGTCGCCGCGACATTGCATTAAAATGCAATAACGGGCGATCAAAAGAACGTATCTGCGCAAAAATGGTATCATTAAAAACGTCATCTCGGCACGCAAAAAATAAGCCCTCACCCGACCCCAGATGACGAAAAATGGAGACGCTACGGGTATCGGAAAATGGCACTTTTTTTTTTTTTTTAGCAAAGTTTTGAATTTTTTTTCACCACTTAGATAAAAAATAACCTAGTCATGTTAGGTGTCTATGAACTCGTAATGACTAGTTTTAGCATTTAGTGAACCTAGCAAAAAAGCCAAACAAAAAACAAGTGTGGGATTGCACTTTTTTTGCAATTTCACCGCACTTGGAATTTTTTTTCCGTTTTCTAGTAAAAGACATGGTAAAACCAATGGTGTCGTTCAAAAGTACAACTTGTCCCGCAAAAAATAAGCCCTCACATGACCATATTGACGGAAAAATAAAAAAGTTATGGCTCTGGGAAGGAGGGAAGTGAAAAACGAAAACGCAAAAATGAAAAAGGGCCGCGACTTGAAGGGGTTAATCTTTAAAATATATATATATATATATATATATATATACACAGCGCTAACATATTCCACAGCAATTTTACAGTTTGCACACATTATCATCGCTGTCACAATCTAAATTCCCTATCAGTTTGTCTTTGGAGTGTGGGAGGAAACCGGAGAACCTGGAGGAAACCCACACAAACAAGGAGAGAACATACAAACTCCTTGCAGATGTTGTCCAAGGTGGGATTAGAACCCAGGACCCCAGCGCTGCAGTGCTATCCACTGAGCCACCGTGCTGCCCCTGGCCTCCCCTCCATGAATGGGTACGTGGTGAGTGGCTGTATATTTAGTATTTTGCACCTGTGTTTTGACATCTTGCTATATGGGCTGGCTGCACCCTGTAGTGCATTTGTTCCAAGACCTGGGCAGGTAAGTAGTGCTGCTTTTTTTTCTGCTGGATTTTAATCCTCTTTGTGGCTTTGCTTTTAGTGTAGTTTTGATAAAACTGCTGTTTTACCAGCAGGAGATTATCACTAGAGGACTAATAAATCTGCAGCCAGGTATTCCTCTATATTTATGATTTGTGTATAGCGCCCTCCCACACCACTGATTGGCTAGTTTGTGTACACCGTGCATAGGCAGAAACCAGCCAATCAGTGGTGTGGGAGGGGCTATACACAACTCATGAATATATGGGGACTTCCTGGCTGCAGGGTTACTAGTGATAATCTGCTAGTAAAATTGTAATTTTTATCAAAACTGAAGCAAGCAGCCCAGTAAGTGACACATCACTGGAATCGGGGTCTCTGCCTTTACATCAGGCTGCTTTCAGATGGGATATCAAAAAGCCCGGTGACAGATTCCTTTTAAGTTCCACTTAGGGGAAGTCTTAATGCTTAATCAGAACACAAGACATTTTGTTTGGGGTTGGTCGATTACTGCGCCCAGTGCACAAAGTCCATACAGACATAGTTGTGGGAGTTTGGTAGAAGAACATAAGAGCCTGGGCCTCACCCCCATGCAACACTTTGGAATGACCTAGAACGGAGATTGTGAGCCCGGCCTCTCCACAACGTCCATGTCTGATCTTACAAATGTTCTTCAGGATAAAGGGGCAAAAATTCCCGCAGACGCCCCCAAAATCTTGTAGAAAACCTTCCCAGAAGAGCAGGAGCCGTTATATCTGCAGAGGTGGGTGTAGGTGCCATGCCACATCAATACCTGTGTAATTACAATGCTATCTCAGGTGTAATGTGTGGGGTCGGGCGATTTTATCCATAGAGAATGTGTGATAAATATTGTATTTTTTTTATAGCTATAATTTATTTTTATGGATCACAGTGTGTAATTCATTGTGTGGCAGCAGATTTGCAGGTAACAACCATAGACATTCATATACGGGTCACATGGAGGTAAAGATGGAAGCTGTTCTGCAGCTGCTGATAAATGGAGAGGTAAAGCAGCTGTTCAGTAAGACCCATGGAGCACTGGCGCCCCCTCCTGGACAGATGAATAATAAGGGATAAGGGGCAGCTTTCCTGCGGAGAACAGCAGCTGCGATTAATATCTATGGAGTAAACTGTTTAATAATGTCAAACAATCTCACAAACAAACAATCTCACAAACACCTTGAGAAGAAATGACAATATGAAATGTTTGCTGAGATAAGAGTGGAGCTAAAATGCCCTTTTTTTTTTTTTAAATGTTATAAGCAATACCCTTTTTCTACTTTATATGAGCCATGCGGATTAACAGAATAAACAATGTGGCTACATGTCCACTAGAGTCGCTCGCAGCTGTGGCCGGACCTCCAATCCTTCACTTCAGTGCAGACTTTTCAGTGATTGTTCATTTGGGCATTTTTATACTCTTTTCATTGTTATTTTTGTGTTGTTGTTTTTTTCTTTCAAATCCAGGTTCTACTATTGTTTTTCATGTACTTGAACCCATTCTAATCTATGGGGCTGTTCACATAGCAGTCATTGTATTTTTGCAGAACAAGTGGTCGGCTCCAAAGTACGGAGACAATGTCCAATTTTGACAAAATTGCCAATGCAGGTCTATGGCTCTGAAGAACAAAAACTGGATAGCACACAGATGGCATTGTGGACAAAGGAACGTCAAGATCTCCAGCGATGGACTTGTAACCTTGAGATTCTTGATATGGTTCAACAATTTTGGTTCTCAGGTCCTTAAATTGTTCTTTTCTCCATGCGCAGGCCAGCGTCACACTCAGCGTATGAAAATACGGTCTGTTATTTACGGTAGTAATACGCAGAAAAGTCCCCAAAATAGTGATCCGTATGTCATCCGCAGGCAGGGTGTGTCAGCGTATTTTGCACATGGCATCCTCCGTATGGCATCCGTACTGTGAGATTTTCTCGCAGGCTTGCAATACGGACATACAATGGATCCATGGGCTCAAATTGTAAAAACGTATATACTATATATATCATTCATACAGCGCTAGCTAGCTTAAAAGCTGGTAATTCAATTGCCGGCTTTTCCTATCTCCTTCTCAAACCCGACATGATATGAGACATGGTTTACATACAGTAAACCATCTCATGTCCCTTTCTTTTTGCATATTCCACACTACTAATGTTAGTAGTGTGTATTTGGGCGCTCTATTAAATTAAAGGGTTAAATCGCAGAAAAAATTGGCGTGGGCTCCCGCACAATTTTCTCCGCCAGCGTGGTAAAGCCAGTGACTGAGGGCAGATATTAATAACCTGGAGAGGGTCCATGGTTATTGGCCCCCCCCGGCTAAAAACATCTGCCCCCAGCCACCCCAGAAAAGGCACATCTGTAAGATGCGCCTAGTCTGGCACTTGGCCACTCTCTTCCCATTCCCGTGTAGCGAGCCTGGGAACTTTTCAGAATATTTTCCCAGGCTCGAGTTCACATGAGGACATCCAGCAGAGGGCGCATCACCGCGACTGAAGGTAACTACAGGTCATTTCACCTATATTCCATTCATTCCCCGGGGTTTTACAGGCAGGAGCACAGCTGCATTAGCAGAGAATCTGCTTGTAAAATTAGTTAACCCCTTCAGATGGATTTACAGCGTTGGACGTGACAGAACAACGGAAGGTATGGGATATTGTTGTTTGTTTATTTTACCTTTTTAACAGAACGAGGGTCTTCAGGTGGATTGCCAGTATAATAAAATATTACAAAAACCTGTATATTTATTTCATTAAAAGACTTTGTAATAATGTGTGTGCGTGTTTTTTAACCATTTCATACTATTGGATCAATAATGGATAGGTGTCATAATTGACGCCTCTCCATTATTAATCTGGCTTAATGTCACCATACAATAGCAAGGTGACATTAACCCTTCATTACCCCGTAGCCCACCGCTACACAGGAATGGGAAGAGAGTGGCCAAGTGCCAGAATAGGCGCATATTCCAGATGTGCCTTTTCTGGGGTGGCTGGGGGCAGATGTTTTTAGCCGGGGGGGGGGGGGGGCGCCAATAACCGTGGACCCTCTCCAGGCTATTAATATCTGCCCTTAGTCACTGGCTTTACTACTCTGGCAGAGAAAATTGCGCGGGAGCCCAAGCCAATTTGTTCTGCGATTTAACCCTTTAATAGCTAGAGCGCCCAAATTTTGCACATACACACTACTAACATTAGTAGTGTGGAATATGCAAAAAAAAAAAGGGATATGAGATGGTTTACTGTATGTAAACCATGTCTCATCATGTCGGGTTTGAGAAGGAGATAGGAAAAGCCGGCAATTGAATTACCAGCTTTTAAGCTATCTAGCTCTGTATGATATATTAATATATGTGTCTCACTGACATAGTATAGGGGTATATACATATACCCCTATACTATGTGTAGACATTTATTTTAGCTATTCTATTCTAACCTGTCAGTGTGATTTTACTGTACACCGCGCTGAATTGCCGGCTTTTCTATAGAACACCGCTGCGTATTTCTCGCAAGTCACACTGTTGGTCCGTGTGTAATCCGTATTTTTCTCGCCCCATAGACTTTCATTGGCGTATTTTTTGCGCAATACGGTGACAAACGCAGCATGCTGCGATTTTCTACAGCCGTAGAAGACCGTATAATACGGATCAGTAAAATACGGCAGATAGGAGCTGGGCCATAGAGAATCATTGTACCGTGTGCAACCCATATTTTCTGCACCTCTCATACGTCCGTAAAACACACTAGTGTGACGCCGGCCTTAGTGTGCTACACACAATGCAAAGATAGTCAACTTCTTCCCTTTTTATCTGGTTTCAGGTGTGATTTTTATATTGACCACACCTGTTACTTGCCACAGGTGAGTGTGAAGGAGAATCACATGCTTGAAACAAATTTGCTTGCCAACCATTTTGTCTGGACCATTTTGGGGAAATTATTTCCAATTTGCCTTTTTTGTGTTGCTCCAATACACACAAAGAAAATAAACATATGTGTAACTGCAATAATTTTCTTTGAGAAGTATGTCATTTTCTGGAACAAGTTCAAGGATGTCAACACTTTCATCCATGACTGTATGTGAATATTCGATTACAGAGTTGTTTTTCTAAACTTCGTGCTAGCCATTTATGCCAGACTGGATGTCGTCATTATCTGGCTCCTTTAAATTCAGAAATAAAGCAGCGAAATCTGTATAAAGAATAAAATACAATATACAAGAAGAACAATAGTGGAAGGTGTAATAGTAAAACACAGCTGCCGGGCAATGCCGCATCTTTATCCCTATGCCTGTAGAAGGGATCACTAATTAGCTATTACGATGAGTGATTAACACTGGAAACATTTGCACAGACACACTCATCCTCCCTGAGTCACGGATTATGCACAGGCTGCCACTCTGCCATGTTCTGCAGACATATAATAGGCTGTGATACTTGTGCTCACACGTCCTGGAAAGCACAGAGGATTGTGCTGCACGAGGAGGGGAATGAATACTCTCCAGGTAAACGTGAACACGCCGTCGATACGGTTATGATATGTACACACAGCGTAAGTGAATCTGGCCTAAAATTCCACAAAATAATCTGCATGTTACATACCAAAGCAGTGGGTTTTATTTTTACATTTTTATTTGTAATCTGACAGCAGCATGTGGTAAGGACAGAGATCCTGATTCCAGTGATTTACCATTTCTGTTTGTAGAAAGTGCCAAACTGGAGTTAGGAGATTTATAGGCCATGAAATGCTGCTCTGGGAGTGTAAACACACAAACAGCCTATTTGGAGAGGACTTGCACTCTAAGGCTGGGATCACACATGCGAGAAACACGTCCGTGTCTCGCATGTGAAACCCAAGCTCTGGCACTTCAGAGCGGAGCGTGCGGCCGCATAGGAACACATGGAGCTGCATGCTACGCTCCCAAGTGCCGGCGCCAGAGCTTGGGTTTCACATGTGAGACACGGACGTGTTTCTCGCATGTGTGATCCCGGCCTAAAGGTCTATTTTGGCCTGCAAGTCTCCTTAATACGGCTTGCTACTGCCCACGAGGAGCCCACCAGTCAGAGGCCTCTCACCTAGCCTAATTGGATCTCCTGCTCTGCACTGAGAAGGGGCAAACAACCCTAAACACGTGTCTGCAAATGGAATTTCTGGTTTAGCTTATTTTCCCCCCCAAGTCATATTGCAAGACTCGTTAAAGGGTCCATATTGACGTTTAGGATCACTACCTCCAATAGGTGGCGCTACAGTCCAAGTCCTCTCTAAAGAGGACATTAGATTACTGAGTGCAGCAGTTAGTTTTCGCTGTTGCAGATAGATGTGGAGCCCAGTATAACTCCGCTCATACCACAGCTCTCTCCGCACATTGTATAGTCACAGAGCGACTAATCAGTGCTGGGGCTAGGAGCCACCTTGTCCTGTAGTGATAATCTCCTGCTGATAAAACACTGATTGTATTGAAACAGCAGCATACACCACAGTAAATAATATCACATCACATGAATTAGGGTCTCTGCCTCTACATCATGGTGCTCTCAGATCACATAGCAAAAAAAAACAAAAAATGGGATTGTTTCTATTTAATGGAATGACCTGGGGCTGCTAAGCATGCTACATGTAATCTCCATGATGCCCTCTGTATTTTATCATTTTGGCTACATAATAAAGCCTTTACTCTATGGGATATCTGATGCTGGAAGTGTGGGCAATGTATTGCTATAGGTTTTCAGTACTCTGTGCAGCTGGACCAAAAACATCCTGGTGAGCTGGATGCAAACTTACCATTTAGAACTTCGGCTGAGTTCAAACACGCAGTTTACATTCTGTTTAAATAGAGGTTTGTTTTTTCCTTTACAAAACAGAAGCCATAACTTGTAAGATTAGATTTAAGGCAGAAAAACAAACAAACAGTGTGAACCTAGGCATATTGTGCAGTTACTACGAAATCCTATGCACATCATCACATAGTGGAGCCTTCCAATCTCCAGGTAGTAGTTTATATTTTGAACATTCCTTTGCCTCCCATTTTATACAAAATTGAACGATGTTCCATCAGAACTTGTATTCCAAAGGTTTCCTCAGCGTTGCACCTAGAGGACTATACCCTTTCAGCTCTATATGGCGGCACAAAAAGTAGTAGTAATGAGCTGCAGAGGCCCAGTGTGCCACCGCACAGTACTGACCCCACAAACTAGCACCAATGACCTAAACTGACAATTAGTATCCAGCAGATTTGGAGGAAAAAATGAAGATTCATCAAGCAACTTTTGCCAGCATTTTGGCATAAATCTGTTTTTAAACTTTGCAAAACTTTTGCTCAACTCGTAGCGGTACAAAAATGTTGCTTTTTTTTATGCCAATTGCAATATCTGTAAAAATCTCACCTAAGCACACACACAAAGCACAGACTTTAATTCTGCATGGGTATATATATATATATTTTTTTTTTTACCTCATTCCTGTATTTGGCTTGATGTGTGTATAAGGTTTACTCAAAGTCAAACCAAGTGTAGCCATTGATTGTGTCTGTAAAAAAACAGTACAAGACAGGTTCTTGGTTGTACACACCCATCAGTATCTGATCCATCACGCACGACTTTAGTGCATAAACACATTTTATTAACACTAAAAACAAAAATAAGTATTTAAACAAGACATATGGGGTCTAGGATTCTTCACTTATACACAGTGATGTTAAATAGGAACATACAGTGCTTACATGGATATATTACCCAGATGATCAGTGAATGCATAGTACATACTGAAAAAGGCGCTACAAAGGATCAGGCAATCTTTTGCACAGTAAATAACTAAAACCTTTTTTGTTGTTTTAAATTAAAACATGGTGAAATGTTCCCGTTACACCTGGAATCATCTTCTCATCATTTGAGCTTAGAAAAAGATGTCGGTGGTGCAGCCCCATCCAAAAACGCCGACTTGTCCTTGCTCACCTTTCGGCTGGGGCTACCTGGCTGCGACATCTGTTACACGACCAAGGTTCGCTCAGTTCCGCTGCTATATTGTGGCACAATCAGAAAATGAATAGAGTTATACTGCTACAAGCAACTCCCCTCCTCCCCCCCCCCCCAAAAAAAAAAAAAAAAAGAAATATTGGAAATTTAACTTGCAATTACGGTACCCTCCAGGCTGCAATGCCACCCCATTTGCTTGAATTACGCTGCGAAGTTGTAGCAGCAGCACCGAACAAACCATGGTCGAGGCCCAAGGTGATGCGTAGCCTAGGTTAAGTGCACACAGCGTGTATTTTACACGTAGATTTGTGTGCCGAGACTCTGTACACGCTAAGATAATGAGAATTTTACAATAAGAGGCACTGGGGGCAGTGGCACATTCAGCGCTGGACCCGGGGAGGGTGAGTAAAGCGCACATTTTTACTCAAACTGCAGTTAGGGCACATGAGTTTTCCCGAAATCGAAAAAAAAACCTTTTACGGTTTGCCTTTTACTGTAAAATGACCAGATATCTGCAGGGCTTTCACCGCCTATCTCCATAAGGCACTATAGATTGGATAGGATAACATCCCAATAGCAGGAGTTAGTCATATCTGAGGCATAGGACTGTTCATTAAATGATAATTCTCATATTTATGCTTTATCCCAGATTTTAATGGATTGATAAAAAAAAATCTAATCTAATGTCTATGGCCAGCTTTAGTATGAGCAGCCTCCACTGTAAGTGCTGCCCCCATCCAGTGCGGATCTCAGCTATGAACTGTATAAAAAAGTATATAAGAAGAAAAGCAGATGAGCCTATTAATACACTAAAAAGTACAAAAACTATATTTGGCAGTCGGTTTAATGACAACATTCACATCTAGGTAGACAAAAAAAAATCTGTACAGGTCACAAGAAAAACATGATTTGTCATATACACCTTATATAATATTAATAAAGAGCTGATAGATATGATAGCGGTGGATTCATCAAGGCTAAAAATGCTGACGAGTTCAGTAGTTGTCTCAGTAGTAAGAAGTCATATTAATATATATATGTTATATCTTTAGGCAGCAGGCACCGCGACGGATGTGGACAGGACCCCCGCTTCTCCACTATGAAGCCTAGGGCAGAAATTGCTCAGCATATGGTCTACTTTATTGGTGGACTGTTAGAGTGGAATAACTGGCCAAAATTTCCCCAGAAGTAGCGCCACCCTTTTGAATAGGCTGAAACTGGTATTGCAGCTCAACCTGGCAAATCGCAGCTGCTCCCAGATATGAGACCTGATAAAGTAGGGAACTTAGGAAAAAGACACTTGGGATTGAGGCCTTGGCCGTGCTGCTTTGCAGGCATATAACACGTATTCTAGTCCTTCACACGTGCAGAATGTATACATATAGCCATGGTATGGTATATGAATGGTGACATGCGTAGGACAGGGCTGCGGTACAGTCAGGGCTGCGGTACAGTCAGGGCTAGGATTGTTCATCTCCATCAGTGACAACCAGATACCTGGCAGCTGCTAATCATCACTACAGGCCATCACGGCAAATTTTAGAACAAGTGGGAGAATGAGAACAGAAATAACACTGGTCTTACCTACTGTCGCTCATATATTGGGCCTGATTCATTATTGCGTTTGCGGTTTGTTTTTTTACACTGTTTTTCATTTGCACCTCCTCTTTCAATTTGCGCTCTTTTTTTAAAGTCTATTTTATTCTTTTTTTTTACTTGCTCACCATTGTGAACAAGGTTTGGCGTTTCCAATTGTTCCCATCTGATTCGTCAATTGCAACCTTCATAAAAAGTTGCAAAATTGAGGCAAACATATTATATATTCCAGCCTCCCCCCAGAAGGATTGTATGTACGGCCAAAACGTTTGCGACATTTTAGCAAAATGTGACTTTGTGCTGAAAAGGTGCAAACCAAAAGGTTAGTAAAAATAAAAGCATTTCATTTTTGGGGAATATTCATTAATCTCAGGTGCGAGGTTTTTAAGAATTTGATGCAAAATAGTTATTAAACACCGCAAAAAAAAAAAAGTGAGAAAAATGCAAATGATGAATGAGACCTTGTCTGGTATTGCTGCATTGACTTCAGGAATACAGTCACAGACCAGAGTAGCAGTTTTTCCCATTCTCAGACACCCCTTTAATGTCCACAGACAGGGATGGCGAAGGTAATACCAAAAAGATCTGATTGATACGATTTTCTCATACATCTGTTCTATGAAGAGTATGGCTTCTAAATGGAAAGGGCGATATATCACGATGGCACTTGGATTTAAAGGTCATGCTACTGCAAGTGTGCATTCTCATTAGATTAATATCGTCTAAACCTTTACATGGCCAGTCCGTGCCTCCATTACTCAGAAATCACTGTTTTTCATATTAAAATGAGGCTGAAGGACTATGTGTAGATGTGAAGCCTCCGTCACTCCAGCTCTATTCCCCTCCCGGCCCTGCCTCCTCCTTCCGAACTGACAACTTTTTAATATTCACAATAGTATAGTCCTGTAGTGGAGTCACACAGCATAGATGCTGTCAATCAAGCAGGAGGAGGCGGTGCTGAGCAGGGGGAATAGAGCCGGAGTGACAGAGGCTTCAAATCTACATCCTAAATTTTCCAATTTAATAGTAATGGAGGAACGGATTGGCTATGTAAAGGTATTGCTGGACTTGTCTTTGAAAGAGCTGCATGCACATAAATAGTTCAGGGGTGATATCCTGCAGCCAGATTCCCTTTAAGGCGCGGAGACACGGCTCTGTATAAATATGCCTTGTGCCAGCTGTATTGATTGTCTCCTAACTATGCCATCCTGCGCCCAGGAGTGCATGTAAGCTCTGGTGCCGCACATGGATATGTGTATTGTGTCTGCTTAGTAGCGGCTGTAACACATTTGGCTTTACGCTGGAAGAGGCAGCCGTGTGACAATGGCGGGGCAAATCCGAATGATAATCTGTTAGTACAGCGGCGCGGAATGTTTTCTTCCTCGCACACCAGAATCAATGCTTGAAAAAGCGTTCCGTGCACATGGCCAACTGAAGTTAATTACTTGGCAAAGGCTTTTATTCCTGCTTGCCAGAAACTCTGTTTAACTTTCAGTGACATTTAAAAGAACTTTATATTAAAGGGAAGATGAACGATCTGGCAGCCGAGCTCGCTCATCACCTCCATTACTTTATATAGTCATCTCCCTCTTTAGCCTGTAACTTAAATTGTCCGGCAGTAAAAGTATTATTTTTTAATCAATCCATGCCATTTTTTTTTTTTTTTTTACTATTGGACATCTCGCTTAAAATTAAATACAATGAGTATCCTAATCTAAGGTCCATAATAGTTTCAGACCACTCCGATTCTCTTTTCCAGGCTTGTCGTGTCTACTAGTGATGAGTGTGTGTGTTCGGATAAGGCGTCCTCATGTTCGGGTGCTAACACAGTGTCTTCGTCGTGCTCAAATGTCCGAGTCCCCGCGGCTCCATGGCTCCCGGCTGTTCGACAGAAGCAACACGTTTGTTAGGAAATCCCTCCATGTGTTGCAGCTCTTGAACAGCCGCGAGACATGCACCTGCGGGGACTCAGACATATTTTTCGAACATGCCGAAGTCACTCAGTTAGCACCCGAGCATGCTCAGATAACACCTTACCAGAGCACCTTAACCGAAGTACTATCGGGATAGGATTATACACACGATTAGGCATCAATCAGTGACATAACTCATAACCCCAGAAAGTAAAAAGAGGGAAAAAAAATGTAATAAATATATATTTTATTACATTTTTTTTAATAGAATTTTTATATGGAATACTTTCCTTCTAAAAACTAATCACTACATCGCTCAATAACCGGATACATATAGATAGGACATGTTCAGCATCAATGACACTGAAGAGCACAAGACATAAAAACAAGTCCATCTAGTATAAATGGGGCTAATTCCTCAGTGGTTAATGCCACCAAAATCACATAAATAAGTGACCCCTTGCCTACTGGAGCGGCTCCACGATACTTGTAAAAATCTGCATTAAAAAAGTGTGAACATTATGCAACCAAAGGACAAGGAGGCATCGCACCACTGATTTACCTCCAAAATGTCTTTTTTTGATAGTGGAGCTTAATGTCTCTTTAATCTGTACCACTTGTGATACATTTTATATACTGGTTCAAAAAATAAAAAATAAGGCCGATTTGGGGTGGGGGGGGTGGGGGGGGGTGGGGGGGAATTAAAGAGCACAAATGCCTATTACTTCGGCTTGAAGACTGGTGATGGGTCGAGAAGAATTCCTGCTGACAATGGCGGACAGAGACCATCATCACGGATTCACGCTTGGCTTGGAGTTTGGTGGTAAGGCAATGACGGTGATCCCGAATAATGCATCCGACTCCTCCCGAGTGTGAGGGCGAGCAGCAGGAACAATCAGAGGCGTTAGGCACGTGAGAGAATAAGATCCAGTCCAGAAGAAATGATGGCTTCTGACGTTTACCTTGGCACAAATTACCATTTGGATGATGGCAGCAGACATGTATGGTTTGCAGCTCGGCAGCCGGGTATTCGGGGTGGTTGGAAGCAGCTGATGTCACGAGTATCTGCTGCACAAGCAGCATCTTAGGTCAGCAGGATGCAATGGGTTAATATTAGAAGTCCACAGAGATCCTAGTACGGCTCAGACTTCAGACTCTTGTACAGACAGCAGGTGAAAATCATTCCAAATACCTAAGAAGTAAGATGAAGACAGGAGAAGCCAAGTTACAAAGGGCCTGCTAGAAATAGCCATCAGATAGAACATCACGCGTCAATATGTGGCCCGAGACGTCTCAGAACGGCCAAGAGACTCCTGATCCTGTGTATGGGTCAGCCGAGAAGTCATGGTTGGTGCTCAAACCATGAAACACAAATATCAGGATCCAACCTTATAGAGACTGGTAGCATAAAAACGTGCCAAATCCAAACTTTAATACCTGCACATTAGATTAGTAGGTAAACACTTTCTAATGGAAAAGACTAAAGGAGAGAATTGTCCCCAGAAAACCAAGAGAATATCGTTGGGTCGTTTTCTAATTGACAGGATCGGTGCACGGGTCATCTGTGAGGTGTACAGCGTAATCAGTACCGCACCGTCCAGTGACCAGTAATGGCTCTGCACGCCCAATACCAGGAGGAACGGAAACCTGTGTGTAAGGTCTCATTCAGACTTTAAACAAGTACGTGAAAAATGGTACCGCTGTCAGTGTCTCATCAGCATATATCAGTTTTTAACCATCAGTAAGTCCAGTTTTGCCATCAGTGTGTCACGAGTGTGTCCATTTTTATCATTAGTGTCGTCCGTGTGTCCATTTTTACCATCAGTGTCACCCGTGTGTCCATTTTTACCATCAGTGTCACCCGTGTCCATTTTTACCATCAGTGTCACCGTACATCCATTTTTACCATCAGTGTCACCCGTACATCCATTTTTACCATCAGTGTCACCCATACATCCATTTTTACCATCAGTGTTGCCCGTACATCCATTTTTACCATCAGTGTCACCAGTGTCCATTTTTATCATCAGTGTCATCTCGAATTCATTTTTACCATCAGTGTCATCCGTGTGTCCATTTTTACCATCAGTGTCACCCGTACATCCATTTTTACCATCTGTGTCACCCGTACATCCATTTTTACCATCAGTGTCACCAGTGTGTTCTTTTTTACCATCAGTGTCGCCCATGTGTCCATTTTTTACCATCAGTGTCGCCCGTGTGTCCATTTTTACCATCAGTGTCGCCCGTGTGTCCATTTTTACCATCAGTGTCGCCCATGTGTCCATTTTTACCATCAGTGTCACCAGTGTGTCCATTTTTATCATCAGTGTCATCGCGAATCCATTTTTACCATCAGTGTCGTCAGTGTGTTCATTTTTACCATCAGTGTCGCCCGTGTGTCCATTTTTTTATCATCAGTGTCATCCGTGAATCCATTTTTACCATCAGTGTCATCAGTGTGTTCATTTTTACCATCAGTGTTTTTGACAAATGGATAAAGAAATAGATTACACAGCCTCTCCTATTCTTTTCAGTGTTAAGCACTGACAGCACACGGACTATACACTGATGCCATCCGGTGGTGTACGAGTTTCTCATGGACCCATAGACTTATATTGGCCCTTGTCATCCGTGCTGCAAATAAATAATGGACATGTCTGTGTGTTTCACTAGGATTCACAATCCATGAGAAACACAGACAGGTGAACAGCACCATAGATTATAATGGATACATGCTGTACACGTGAAAAAAAAAACGGATACAACACAGACATCTGAATGAGGCTTTACTTAGCACCTGATAATTCCAGATTTTGAGTAGAATTAGGTTTTAAGTGGAATCAATTCACATAAAAACGAATTAAACTGTGCTAATTCATTGGCTCTGATGGACAACTAGTCCAACTGGAGCTATAATGGAATAGTCATAGTGATCAGGGGTGCTAGGCTTCAGCATTCAGAAAGGAGGGACTCTGAATTCTATGGCTTACCACCAATTGTCAGGTTAGCGGCCACCTTTGGAATAGAGCTTGTAAGCGCTGCTCTGATGCTGGCTGCATAGTAAGTGCAACTGTGCCCCAGAGAGACAAAGCTGGCTCCACTTGTAGAATGGGAGCTCACACAGATGGGGCAGGCAGCACAACAATGCCGCTGGTCCGAACTGTCAATCAAGCAGGAGCACACCCCTCCCCGGCAAGCAAGAAGATGGAGGGCAGGGGAGCGAAAGTTGATTTTGTATTATTGGAAATTTAAGAAAAGTAATATTGTCAATATACTCATACATGCATAGGTATGTATTGTTATGCTTCACATTTTCTTCAATAAAAATTATTTGAAAAAAAAAAAAAAAGTTGAGACAATTCCATCATTTAGATTACAATAATTATGAAAAGAGAAGTCACCTGTACAAAGCCAATGCCAATGCCCACCGCTCCGATAATAAGCAGATGAGATCGGATGAAGTTTTCCAGTTTGGTGATGCAGCCGCCCTTTGAAGACAAGGAGAAAAAAGTTTTTTAAAAAAAATGTATCCACCCGTTTCCCTGCTGGAAGTAAAAAAAGTAATTGGCTCATCTTACAGGCTATTCTAATATCACTGTGGACAAATAACCACATTATGTCCAAAAATATTACAATTTGAGAGTCCTCATTGGTTGTTGCCCGTTAATGGCTAACGGAAAAGACGTCAACAGATTGCAAGCTTTCGGGACTGCTCAGGTCTCTTCATCAGGCATAAAATGGTCCCTTCATCAGGCACAGAAAGCCTGATGAAGGGACCAGAGTAGTCTTGGAAGCTTGCAATCTGTTACCATTTAATAGCCAACTGAAAATATGGTACCAAGCACTGAGGACTCAAATTTTAATATTTTTGGACATAATGTGGCTAACACAGAACAAAAGATATCTATTTATTTCCTGCACATTATGTCCTTGAGCTTTTTAACGTTGCTTTATTGTTCTGCACTATTATTAATCCCAAGTTTAAGAGCAGTCAGTGAAAGAAATGGTTCCTGACCTCCACTCTGTAGATGTTTGACGGATGGTCTCGGACCCCACATTTGGGGGTAACCGTCTTACAGCAGCTGTCTGGAACCAGACGCCCCTCCGAGTCTGGAGACTTTATCCAGGCACTTTCCTTCCAGTCCTGGGAATTATTGCTGCCACAGCACTTAAACTAAAGGAGAGAAAAGAACAAATCAGGAACAATGTGGACAAACAAAGGAAAGGCTAACGACTGATAGAATAAGTGGATGTTCTGAAGACCAGGCGGAAACGGTCAAATGAAAAGGACTCAAGAACAAGTAGAAGACATTTTTATTTTACAACTAAAACTTAAAAGGATTGTACATTGATGTGGGTAGGAGCCCTGTGCTCGGATACATGAGGGTCAGAAATGGAAGACATATTCCACTAAAGAATATTTGATGACTTTTTAAAGTACGGTACATACTCGAGTATAAGCCGAGAATTTCAGCCCATTTTTTTAGGCTTATACTCGAGTCATACCCAGGGGTCGGCAGGGGAGGGGGAGCGGCAGCTGTGTAATCATACTCACCTGCTCCTGGCACAGTCCCTGGTTCCCCAGCACCTTCTTCCTGTAGTGAGCGGTCACGTGGTACCGCTCATTACAGTAATGAATATGGAACGGAAGCATTTTTTAAATTGGCAGCGTGTCAATTCTTTCTCATTAATTTATATGGTTGAAAAAATGCTGAAAGTGTAAAATCGCCGCAAAAAAAAAACAAAATCTTTTTTGGGGTGAATAAAACTAACTTAATTAATCATGTAAGCACACAATTTATCTGCATCCAAAAAAAACATGTCAAACATGAAGTGTTTCAAATGCCAAAAACAGCAGGTCTTGGCTACAGAAAAAAAAATGTGTTTACAGCGTCTTACTCTCTGGCTCTCTACTTCCATTCATTGTCTCTTATACAGCCTTACTCTCTGGCTCCTTGCTTCCATTCATTGACTTTTATACAGCCTTACTCTCTGGCTCGCTGCTTCCATTTATTGACTTTTATACAGCCTTACTCTCTGGGTCCCGGCTTCCATTCATTGACTTTTATACAGCCTATTACTCTCTGGCTCCCTGCTTCCATTCATTGACTTTTATACAGACTTACTCTCCGGCTCCCTGCTTCCATTCATTGTCTTTTATACAGCCTTACTCTCTGGCTCCCTGCTTCCATTCATTGACTTTTATACGGCCTTACTCTCTGGCTCCCTGCTTCCATTCATTGACTTTTATACAGCCTTACTCTCCGGCTCCCTGCTTCCATTCATTGACTTTTATACAGCCTTACTCTCTGGCTCCCTGCTTCCATTCATTGACTTTTATACAGCCTTACTCTCCGGCTCCCTGCTTCCATTCATTGACTTTTATACAGCCTTACTCTCTGGCTCCCTGCTTCCATTCATTGACTTTTATACAACCTTACTCTCTGGCTCCCTGCTTCCATTCATTGACTTTTAAATGTCCACAATTTTCTAAATATTTACTTGTAGAGTTGCATAAATTTCCTTATAAAACCGGAAAAAGAAGTGTCTTCCACCTTTTTTTTTTTTTAAAGGATAAAATATACAGTGTCATGAATGCAGATACCGATATGTAAAGAAAAAAAAAAAATCATAGTTCTGAAGAGAATAAAACTTGTCACCTCCTGCTGCAGCTTGTCCACAGCATTGGTCACCTTGTCCTCTCCGGGCTTCTTATAGTTCATGGTCATGGTGGTTTTCAGGCTTTGCTTCAGTTCATCGTTCAGCTGCAGAGACAAGAAAACGTCACCTCTTACTACTAACGTCATTGTAACTTTACCTACAGAGATGGTTGGCACAAGGGTCTGGGAATATTGATATAGTATACTTCCGTTTTAGCATCAGAAATAATAAATCAGGAAGTCTACGTGATCACTGCAGGTCTGTTGCCAGATTTCACAATACAATCTGCATATACTATTTAATAGATCTCTTGGAATGGATGGGTCTAGTGTATTTACTTTGGAAATCCAACTCTGTACAACTGTATATTACTCATATTAAAATGAGCATTTTAGGAGTCCCAGTGTTTTCAGTCTCCGCCCAACCAGCCTGACGGCTGCAGCTTGTAGTGAGCGATGTGAGATGTCAGCAAGGAGGAGGAACACTGAGGAGCTGTCACTTAGGCTAGGCTGGAGGAGAGTGAGCAAAATGTTCATTAAAGTATTATACAAACATTTAAAAGTTAAAAAATATTTTCTAATTAGGTACTCCGGCCTCATTAGGTATGTGAGATCTATTGAATAATATACTGTGAAATCTGGTGACAGATCAGCTTTACCACTGTACTACTTTGACAGATTGTTAGGAAATGTCATGTCTCTGCATTACCTTGCATGCCCTATGAAACAAGGAAGAACTGTTCAGATCAGGGAACGATCACTCCGATGTGTGAGACGACATGATTTTCTGATATCTGAACCATATTTCAGCATTTCCCTATATTATTTACATTAACTAGTATTTTGTCTGCAGGGACACTGAACGAATAACTGTCCCATATTATAAGAGACCGTTGACTAATATTTTATCAGCAGATTTCTGGTGCCATAATGGGAAATCTGCCGATGGACAGCCATGAACTTAATTTTCACTAGTAAAGTAGTTAACAGATCATTCTGTGCCTTTCTCAAGGCTTCTACTAAAAAATATACTTAGAATGTGTTTTTTCTTTGCACTATTTTAATTTTCAATGCCCGGCAGCCATTGAAGTAAGTACAATTGTTACCTGTGAGCAGAACGGAGCACACTGCGGCATGGAGGGAGAGACCGGGACAGAGCAAGAGTTACACACGAGTATATACAGTGAGCTCACACATGAGCAGCATGCGGGTGGGGGGGAGGCAGAGCAGGGACAAGCTGGCATATTGGGGGGTATGAGTAGGGACAAGCTGGTATGTGAGGGGTAAGAATGGGGACAAGATGGTATGGTGTGGGGTATGAGTAGGGACAAGCTGGCATATTGGGGGGGTAAGAGTGGGGACAATCTGGTATGTGAGGGGTAAGAGTAGGGACAAGCTGGTATGTGGGGGTAAGAGTGGGGACAAGCTGGCATATTGGGGGGTATGAATAGGGACAAGCTGGCATATTGGGGGGGTAAGAGTGGGGACAAGCTGGTATCTGAGGGGTAAGAGTAAGGACAAGCTGGTATGTGGGAGGTAAGAGTGGGGACAAGCTGGCATATTGGGGGGGTTAAGAGTGGGGACAAGCTGGTATCTGAGGGGTAAGAGTAGGGACAAGCTGGTATGTGAGGGGTAAGAGTGGGGACAAGCTGGTATGTGGGGGGTAAGAGTAGGGACAAGCTGGTATGTGAGGGGTAAGAGTAGGGACAAGCTGCTGTGTGGGGGGTAAGAGTAGGGACAAGCTGGTATGTGGGGGGGGAGTAAAAGGAGAAGCTGATATGAGGGAGGGTAAAGGTAAATGAAAAGCTGGTATGTGGGGGGTAAGAGTATAGGATAACAGGATTTGTGGGGGTAAGAGTGGGACAAGCTGGTATGCGAGGGGTAAAAGTGGAACAAACTGGTATGCGAGGGGTGGGGTAAGAGTGAACACAACTCCAAACACTATGAAAAAAAAGCAAATTTACTCCCCCGCCCCATCGTATAGCACTTGAAACTCTATGTCAGTCTGTGACACTTTATTTCAGGATACGGTCACTCCACGGCAAGATAATGCCATATATTTCTGCAGCATGAAATATGACTTCATATATTCAGTACTACACGATTGATTGGAAAACTGGACATCCTGGAAGTCTGCTACACAGTAATGGCCGAAAGTTATGGCACCCTTGAAATTCTTCCAGAAAAAGTATTTGTCAGAAAATTATTACAATTACACGTTTTGTTATACACGTTTAATTTCCTTGTGTCTACTGAAACATCAAAAACAACAAAAAAAAAACAAATTGGATAACATTTTACACAAAACCCCCAAAATCGGCAGGACAAGATTATGGGCACCTTTCGATGATTGTGGGTTAACAACTTTGCTTCAAGCATGTGATGCTCGTTCAAACTCCCCTGTGGAAAGTAACAGGTGTGGGCAATATGAAAATAACACCTGAAACCAGATAAAGAGGAGAGGTTGACTTAATCTTTGCATTGTGTGTGCCACGCTAAGCATGGAAATTATAAAGAAAACAAGAGAACTGTCTGAGTACCTGAGAACCAAAATTGTTGAAAAATATCAACAGTTTCAAGGTTTCAAGTCTATTGCCAGAGATCTTGATGTTTCTTTGTCCACGGTGAGCAACAGACAAGATTTGTACAACCCCCATGGCACTGTAGCTAATCTCCCTGGACGTGGGCGGCAGAGAAAAGTTGATGAAAGGTTGCAACGCAGGAAACTCTGGATGGGCAGCTCCAATCATGTTTCAGAGAAATTGAAGCTGTCCTGCAGGCTCAGGATGCATCAAGGTCAGAGCGAACTATCTATCCAGATTTGAGTGAAATGAAATGCCATGGCAGGAGACCCAGGAGGACCCCACTGCTGACACAGAGACAAAGCTAGACTGCAGGTTGTCAAAATGTATGTGAGCAAGTCAAAATCCTTCTGGGAAAGTGTCTTGTGGTCAGATGAAACCAAGACAGAGCTTTTAGGGAAAACACATCATTCTACCTTTTACCAAAAACAGAATGAAAAGAAAACAGTACCTACAGTCAAATATGGTGGAGGTTCATAGATGTTTTGGGGTTGATTTGCTGCTTCTGGCACTGGGTGCCTTGACTGTGTGCAAATTATCATGAAATGTGAATATTACCAAAGGATTTTGGGTTGCAATGTAGTGCCCAGTGTCAGAAAGATGGGTTTGCATTCTAGGTCATGGGTCTTCCAACAGGACAATGAGTCTATACATACAGTGTGTCCGTAAAGTCATGTTGTACTTTTATAGTTTACATTTTGGCGCCCTTTCTCTGGCCCAATCATATCAGATCTGCTCATGAGGAGAGATAACAAGAACAAAACAACACAAACTCATTTAAGCTTTTGCTGAGCCCCCAGTCAGATTAACCCCCCGATAAACTGAACTCTGATTAATACACTGCCAGGTCTGTGACATCATGCAACCACAAGCTTATGCTATCATCTTGATGTGGGTAGGGCAACAAATGGGAGCCCACATCGAACTGCACTGGATAGGTATGAAACTGGGAGAGTTTTTCTTTTATTTGCAGGAGATATCACATTTCTATCGTTTTTTGTTGCTTTCCAGTGACTGGTCAAAAGTGCACCATGACTTTACGGACACGCTGTACTTCAAGAAGCACCCAGAAACGGATGGAAACAAATCGCTGGAGAGTTCTGAAGTGGCCAGCACTGAGCTCGGATCTAAATCCCATTGAACACCTGTGGAGAGATCCAAAAATTGTTGTTTGGAGAAGGCGCCTTCACATATGAGAGACCTGGAGCAGTTTACAAAAGTAGAGTGGTGCAAAATTCCAGCTGAGAGATGTAATAAGCTTGTTGATGGTTATAGGAAGCGATTGATAGTTACTTATTCCAAAGGTCGTGTAAACAAATATTAAGTTGAGGGATCCAACAATTCTGTCCAAATCCATTTTGGGGGTTTTGTGTAAAATGATGTCCAATTTGCCTTTTTCCCCACCTTTTTTTTTATTCCATTGCACATAAAGGAAATAACTATGTGTATAACAAAACATGTATAATTGCAATGATTTCAGGGAGAAATACTTCATGTTCTGGAACAATTTCAAGAGTGCCAACACTTTTTTCCATGACTGTATGTAGTAAGTCCAAGTCTCTAGATGATCCATCCTTTTACAGGTCCCTGCTTTCAAAAACCACACTTTTGCCATATTACCACAGTAGTGGGGACTGATATTTGAGGGGTGGGAGAAAGGACTGATATGGGGAGGGAGAAAAGACTGATATGGGGTGGGGTGGGAGAAAAGACTACATGGGGGGGTGCGAGAAAAGACTACATGGAGGGGTGGGAGAAAAGACTGATATGGGGTGGGGTGGGAGAAAAGACTGATATAAGGGGGTTGGAGAAAAGACTGATATAAGGGGGTTGGAGAAAAAACTGATAGGAGGGTGAGAAAAGACTGATATGGGGGGTGGGAAAAAAAGACATTGGTTGATGGGAAAAAAAGAATGATATGGGGGGTGGAAGGTGGAAAGAGAAAAAACTGATATGGGGGTGAGGGAAAAAAAACATTATTCCATATTTGAAGCCATTAATACACATAGGTTACCATAGGGAAGGTAAGCAATTTATATGCAGACTATCGGACCCTGTCAATCCCCTAATACTGGTCCCTGCCTGACTGTGGAGGTTGGCACCCTAAGTTTCAGCGGTGGCGCCCCCACTCGGCGGCGGCTTGCCCTGCTAACCCTAATCAATCCCTATGGTCATAAAAAATGTGTCCCAATACACCCATTGCCTAGAAAAAGAAAGAAATAAAAAAACAAGCAAAATTGAAGAAAAAAAATTGAAAAAATTAGAGAAACCAACAAAACAAAAAAACAAAATCTGTTCTTTTGCCGTTACAGATCATTAATAGGGTCCAAATATATGTAAATACATGCCATCTGGGCAAAATAATGTAAAAATGTCTCATTTGTCCAAGATATTTAAATGAGAAAACTCTGCTTCAGATAGTTTATATTTCAATCCTACCCATCACAGAGATATATCTGTTATTGATGGCATGTCCTTTCTTAAGCTATCATGGTCCAATGACCCATCAACAAAATAGGTGATAATCAAAGCAGAGAATAAAAAGCAAAACCCACAGAGGCCAACAATCAGGCTTCCTGCATATACTTATTTAGATATCGGTGTCCTTTCATATCGCTTTCCATAATAGGACTGCACACTGCCCCATAAATAATTATTTGGATCCATATAAGCAGTGAAAAAAGCGCTATACTCATCTGAGCCAAGCTGCACCATCCTTAGCGCAAGGGACACCGTTCAGCAGAGCCATCAGTGAGGCCTCATATGGGGAAATCATCCCTAGCAATGCCCACGCTTTTCCCCCCCATGGGAGTGACAGGGGTTCATCGGAGATGCTGACCATCCAGATAGTAGGATAGTAGTTTGAAAGTGTCCCCAAGTGCAGTGGCAAAAACCATCAAGCGCTACAAAGAAACTGGCTCACATGAGGACCGCCCCAGGAAAGGAAGACCAAGAGTCACCTCTGCTTCTGAGGATAAGTTTATCCGAGTCACCAGCCTCAGAAATCGCAGGTTAACAGCAGCTCAGATTAGAGACCAGGTCAATGCCACACAGAGTTCTAGCAGCAGACATCTCTACAACAACTGTTAAGTGGAGACTTTGTGCAGCAGGCCTTCATGGTAAAATAGCTGCTAGGAAACCACTGCTAAGGACAGGCAACAAGCAGAAGAGACTTGTTTGGGCTAAGGAACACAAGGAATGGACATTAGACCAGTGGAAATCTGTGCTTTGGTCTGATGAGTCCAAATTTGAGATCTTTGGTTCCAACCACCGTGTTTTTGTGCGATGCAGAAAAGGTGCATGGATGGACTCTACATGCCTGGTTCCCACCGTGAAGCATGGAGGAGGAGGTGTGATGGTATGGGGGTGCTTTGATGGTGACACTGTTGGGGATTTATTCAAAATTGAAGGCATACTGAACCAGCATGGCTACCACAGCATCTTGCAGCGGCATGCTATTCCATCCGGTTTGCGCTTAGTTGGACCATCATTTATTTTTCAACAGGACAATGACCCCAAACACACCTCTAGGCTGTGTAAGGGCTATTTGACCAAGAAGGAGAGTGATGGGGTGCTACACCAGATGACCTGGCCTCCACAGTCACCAGACCTGAACCCAATCGAGATGGTTTGGGGTGAGGTGGACCGCAGAGTGAATGCAAAAGGGCCAATAAGTGCTAAGCATCTCTGGGAACTCCTTCAAGATTGTTGGAAGCCCATTCCCGGTGACTACCTCTTTAAGCTCAAAAAGAGAATGCCAAGAGTGTGCAAAGCAGTCATCAAAGCAAAAGGTGACTACTTTGAAGAACCTAGAATATAAGACATATTTTCAGTTGCTTCACACTTTTTTGTTAAGTATATAATTCCACATGTGTTAATTCATAGTTTTGATGCCTTCAGTGTGAATGTACAATTTTCATAGTCATGAAAATACAGAAAAATCTTTGAATGAGAAGGTGTATCCAAACTTTTGGTCTGTCCTGTACATCCCTGTAAAAAAATCTGTCTGTACGCCAAAAGGGCCACACTCAGACCAATGCAGGGAAATGGGGTAGTTCGAATGTATTTATTTTAAAGGGAACCTGTCACCTGAATTTGGCGGGACCAGTTTTGGGTCATATGGGCGGAGTTTTCAGGTGTTTGATTCACCCTTTCCTTACCCGCTGGCTGCATGCTGGCCGGAATATTGGATTGAAGTTCATTCTCTGTCCTCCGTAGTACACGCCTGCGCAAAGCAAGATTACCTTGCACAGGCGTGTACTACGGAGGACAGAGAATGAACTTCAATCCAATATTGCGGCCAGCATGCAGCCAGCGGGTAAGGAAAGGGTGAATCAAACACCTGAAAACTCCGCCCATATGACCCAAAACTGGTCCCGCCAAATTCAGGTGACAGGTTCCCTTTAAGAGCCACAACACCATTCTTCCACACCCATTTTGACCACATGCATTGCAATTGCTAACATAAAAATCCGTATTTGGCCTATTTTTTTTTTTTTTTTAACTTGTTGAGATAAAAACAACTGGTATAAAAACAGACATACGGATGACAACTTGGATGAAAATTGATGTGTTCTTCGTGTGGTTCATCTACACCAGGTCTGAATAATTAGCGTCCCCTAATCCGTGGCAGGTGTGGGCGGTCGGCAGTCAGGGGAGCCTGTCACACGCTGTGTAATTACACAGCCTCCATACGTGAGCGTGCCGACACATGTGCCCTCTTACTTAATCAAATAAAAGCAAATTACACCCCTACTGCCCGGGGGCTGTCTACAACCATGAGTCCCACCAATAATTAAATTCATGAGCTAAAAACATACCAGAATAAATGTGCATGAGGAGAGCAGCTCAGCAATGATGGCCAAAAAGATAAAGCACCGCCATACCTGCCGGAGAAAAGTGGCCGCACACGCTTTTCTCCAGGATTTCAGCTTCTTGACTGAAACACTTGCTTAGTTCCATTGCCTCCATTATGCCGCTACCTGTTTTTTTAGCATTTTATTTTTTACTGCTGCCAAAGGGGCACCGAGCTGTATTGGAGATGTGGCCGAACATGTGCAGGAGCTGCAGGACAGTTTTACACCGAGACCGGTTGGCTTCCTGGGAGCGTGCATGCTGGAGCGTGCATGCTGGAGCGTGCATGCTGGAGCGTGCATGCTGGAGCGTGCATGATGGAGCGTGCATGCTGGAGCGTGCATGCTGGAGCGTGCACACTAGCTCCTCATCGTCTGCGCCATTCATTTGTATAGAATGGCTCGTGACACAAGCAGTAGCCCAGGAGCAGCTCTACTCGATACCCAAGTATCACCGAACACGGCAATCCAGACGCCACTTGTGATCCTCCCCCAAACACATAAGCTCTTCCAATGCAGCAGAGATGGCAGCACTGGGAGCGCGCACAGTTCAGGACAGCAGCAATACTTCACTGGTCTAAAAAGTCAGTCAAGCACCCTCAAGGAAAAAAAATTAAATAGTTTAGGAGTCTGAGGAGTGTTACACCCCTGAAGAGAGAAGATGAGATAATTGCTTCCAGCATTAGCCAGCGTCTGGTGGAATGCGCACACCATTAGTCATAGCAGGGAGCCGCTGCACATCCCTATGGAGGATCTCCGCTCTGACTAATAGGGGAACCACTGGACCCCACCCGATACTCCAAATGCCCTTTTAGGACATAAGAAGAGAGGTTTTAGGTAATCACTTAATAAAATTAAAAAGAAACAAAAAACACACAGACACATCATCCAGCGCTTACCTGCTGGTAGTAAATATATGCCAGGACACCTGCCAGAATCTCCAGGATAAAGATGCAGAGCAACAGGATAAAATACTAGAAGAATAAACAATTATTTGGTGAGAGATACACACACACACACACACACCTTATACATGGTTTCATCTACAATTTAAAGGGTTATTCCCATCTCCAAAATCCTATCCCAATATGTAGTAGGTGTAATAATAATAATAATAATAATAATAATAATATTAGCAAATACCTCCCATTATAAATGTAGTATAGTTTTCCTAATTCGCTATGTCTCTTTCCTCATGTGCAGGCATTGCAGGACCTTAGGTATCCATGGTTACGACCACTAGCAACTAGATGACTGTCACTATATCAATGGTCGTAACCATGGATACCTAAGGTATCTACAGAAAACTCCACAGAACAAGTATCCTCCTGATTCCAGTGGTGGAGACTTTACACCGCTGCATCCATCGCTCAGCATTGTGCTTGGTGATGTATGGCTGCGTGCAGCTGCTCAGTAATGACGCTTAAGGTGCACAAATTATGTGCTCATGTTAAATAGTAGAGGAGGCATTTCTGAATGGTCTGCCATTCACATCCTAGCAAGTATACGCCACCATCTGCCTATGGTAGATATCCGTCTGATACTCTCCTGTGGTCTGATGTATAATATTTGCTGTGTCTAGATTTGGCTTCTCAGTTACAGAGTCAGCAGAGCGGTGGTGACTTTTCTGCCCCTCAGCACTCGGCCCCCCGCTCTGTAACGTTATGGGGTCTCCGCTTCGTGGCTGAGTTGCTGCGGTTCCTTCCACTTCTGAATAATATCACTCACAGGTGACGGGGAAGATTTAGGAGAAATGTCAAACGACTTGTCACCCCGGTGGCTCCTATTACAGGCCGCACTGTTATCAGTGAGCTCTGCACCACCGGCCGATCTGTCACATGGTAGTAATGGCTGACGGCTGGAGGCTATACAACAGAGTGTGAGGGGCCAGAGCTTATTCACCAGGGGCAATGTGACAATGATAAACCTGAATTTAACGATTAAGACTTGTCCCAATATATTTTCCATATGGTGGGTGTGTGCGTGCGTGCACGTGTGTGTGTGTCCACGTGTGTGTGTGTCCACGTGTGTGTGTGTGTGTGTTGCTAAAAGTGTCATACTATATCAGATATAATGAATAGCGGATCAGTTTGTGGCCTCTCTCATATTATGATGCACAGGCCAGAAGTAGTAAAGGATGTAAATAGAATGTGGCGCCACATTGTGCCGATTATTACCACTAGGTGGCAGTGCCCCTCCCTAATGCAGGCAGAGGGAGGAGAGGGACTAGCAGTTGTGTAGGGGAGGAGAGGACGGCAGACAGACCACCACATTCCTGACATTACACAAGCCTGCTCCGGGTACAGGCTCGCTCTGTAAATACACTCACACTTCTATACACCGTAACAAATGCCGCCTGTCCAGACCCCCTATTCATAGCAATACTCCATTCTACAGCCGGCCAGAAACGGATTCTAAAAATACTACAAGAAGTATATAATACATCTGTCTTCTGCGCAGGAGCAGCTCACTGAAAAGAAAATTAAAATTACAAGATATCACTAACATTTTTTTTTTTTCACCATTTCATCCCAATCACCTCACCCCCCATTTTTCAGTACATCGCATGGAAAAATAAATGGCGTCATTCAAAACTACAACTCATCCCACAAAAAAAAAAAAAAGCAAGCAATCATACAGCTATATGCATGGAAAAATAAAAAAGTTGTGGCTCTTGGAAGGAGGGGAGGGAATGCAAACCATAAAAACAATATAGATTGTGGAAGTGAGGGGTTAGGGTAAGTTCACACAGGGCGTTTTTGCTGCTTTTTTATGCTAATTTTCAGCTCCTTTTTACAATACCAGCAAAGCCTATGAGATTTCAGAAATCTCATGCACACATTGGTTTTTTTGTGTGATCGGTATTTTGTGCTTTGCTGCGTTTTTTTGGACATAGAGCGTGTCACTTCTTTCAGCGTTTTCGCTACTTTTTTTCACCCATTGACTTGAATGGGTGTTGAAAAAAACGCAGCAAAAATGCAGGTATCATTATTTGCTGCGTTTTTGCTGCTGAAAATCCAAGGACATTAGCATGGAAAAAGAGAAAAAAAAGCACCAAATACGCAACAAAAAATGCACCTAAACCTGCGTTTTTGACGCAGCTTCTTTCCTGCCAAGAAGATCAGGATTTGCTGCAGAAAAAAAAGCAGCAAAAACGCCCTGTGTGAACTTACCCTTAAAGTCCATATGTGTATTATGCGATAGCAGAACTATGATGGGTGGGTGGTCATGATAGCCGGAGGTCACGTGGGGGCAGACGTGAAATCAGGACATAGCCCTAACCTCTTCTGGGGCAGCGGGACATCTCGCTGGGGCCGCCACTGTCCCCTTGGGGCCACGACAATTGGGAGACTTGTATGATGGAATGTGCACAGGTGCAAAATACTGATGGGCATCAACTCACACTCCCATCATCCAGGAGGAAGCGATGCTTTGTATTTTGCAGGGACACAAGGGCTTGGGTAGGATGCCGGTCACACACCTACATGTAGGGCACCATGCTGGCTGCACCCATGCTATTAGATCACCACCACCTCCGTCCACACTTCAGCAGGAGTCAGTAAAGCTCACTATTTCCCGCTCCATTGTGGATTGGATAAAGTGCCCCATCTCGTGCACTAATCGTTACATACCCAAAATGCTGCTTGTAAGACATTCCTGCACCAGTGCGTCCGAGTAAAGGCACTTTTGGAATATTGGTCTGCTGTGCCACCATATACCATTACGACCTGTCTGCACGGACCTGGTATCTTATGCTTATATTGGCACGTGTGCCTTTAGTATGGCGTAGTTTGCAAAAATACTCAGCTCCCCTTGACGGCCAGGTCTTCGCCCCTCTCATACTTTTTTCACATACTCACCACTTTGAGCAGACTTTTTCTTTCCTTAAATGTTGCGCAGCATCCGAGGAAGCCAGTGACCATTACGACAGCCCCGGCGATGACGAGGATGTATGCAGTAGCGGCGTATATGCTGGATGGTAGAAGGCTGATGTAGTCACTTTTCTGGACCAGGGTCCATACTCCCACAGCCATGACAGCAAGGCCCGCCAACTAGACATATATTAAAAAAAATATTGAAAAATGAGAAGCGGATAATTTTAGGAGCTTTTTTTCTGCAACTGGCGAAATATGAGAAATTATGAAACATCACAACAATTATCTAGTTCCATAAGGCCATGGATGTGCATGTTCGGTCGGGGGCATTGGCAATGGCCTACAACAGTCTGTAAATGAGATGCTGTCAGCTGCAATAACTGTAGATACAGGAGGGGCAGCCAGTATGGTGCCCCCAGGGGCAGGGCGGTGGAGTCAGTAAGCCAAACCTCCGACTCCTCAATTTCCATGTCACACACTCCACCAAAATGGGCTCAGACTGACTCCGACTCCACAGCTCTGCCCAGGGGTAACTAATTTCACCCCCACGGAGGTCACTACTTCCTGCAATGGAGGCGACAATGACAGTCACTTACCCAGAAAAAGAAATTAAAAGTGAAGAGTAGGTACTTCAGACATATTGTCCCGCAGGTCTCCTTCTTCTCATTGTACTCGCCCATGATGACTCTGAAAAACACAAAAGAGAAGAGATTTAGTAGCCTAGAAATTGATAGCCATGTCCAGAAAAATAAGAGACAAATGGATCAAAGATAAAGTGCAGTAGCAAAAATGTCCATAGATCTCGGAGTATGGCCAACAAACTTAAAGGGAACCTGTCACCCCCAAAATCGATGGTGAGGTAAGCTCACCGTCATCAGGGGCTTATCTACAGCATTCTGGAATGCTGTAGATAAGCCCCCGATGTTACCTGAAAGAGGAGAAAAAGAGGTTAGATTATACTCACCCAGGGGCGGTCCCGCTGCGATGGGTGTCTCAGGTCCGCTCCAGCGCCTCCCATCTTCATTCCATGACGTCCTCTTCTGGTCTTCACGCCGCGGCTCTGGCGCAGGCGTACTTTGTCTGCCCTGTTGAGGGCACAGCAAAGTACTGCAGTGCGCAGGCACCGGACCTCTCTGACCTTTCCGGCGCATGCGCACTGCAGTACTTTGCTCTGCCCTCAACAGGGCAGACAAAGTACGCCTGCGCCGGAGCTGCGGCGTGAAGACCAGAAGAGGACGTCATGGAATGAAGATGGGAGGCGCTGTTCCGGACCTGAGACACCCATCGGAGCGGGACCGCCCCTGGGTGAGTATAATATAACCTCTTCTCCTCTTTCAGGATACATCGGCGGCTTATCTACAGCATTATAGAATGCTGTAGATTAGCCCCTGATGATGGTGAGCTTACCTCACCATCGATTTTGGGGGTGACAGGTTCCCTTTATGGGGTTTTCCACCTTTGGGGACCTATTTAACCCTAAATACATGCATTTAAAAATCATTTTGGCAATTGGGTTTCATTAAAAATGTTGCATCACTTCTTCCTATAGCCTATGTGTCGCACAGTCTATTGTTGGCTGCAGAATGAGTTAACGGAGAATCTGTCAGCATACTCAGTCTGACAAGAGAATTTGCAGATCTTTTATCTAGCTTTTTCTGAGCTCCTTTCGGTAGATTTATGACCACAGTCCACATCTAAGTTGAATGTTTCCCTGCACAAAGCCTGTAAAAGTCAATCAAAATGGTATAAAAATGATCAAATCCAATATAGCAAAACAATTTTAAAGCCCAAAATAATGCATTTAAGCATTTTTTTTTTAAAGTTTCCCTAGAAGGTGAACAACCTTTTAAACAAATATTGGATTCCTCCTTCCTGATAGTCTTCAGTGGAGAATAATGCCGTGACTTGTGTCACTTATATATACATGAATTATTACAATTCTTCCGGTAACCTCGCAGATGAATCACTATATCACCGTGTGAGTCACTCCAGCTGTCCTGATCTGTCTGCTACAATATGATATTCACACTACAAGGCCAGACAGCACATGGCCACCACTCCCACACAATAAAGAATTTATATTGCTAATCAAATCCTAACAAAATATATGGAGGAAAAATCCAATTTAGATGGGTATTCTCATGTTATTAAATTGCTTCAGTTGCAAACTTATCTTTCACAGTGTACAGTTGGTTTCTATTGCTTTAGCTGAGAACTTTTATCTTTCACAGTGTACAGTTGGTTTCTACGTTCGGACACTCGTGTCTGCCCTGACCCTGGCAGAGTGTGCGTAGTAGTTACATTAACTTAACATCCCTGCCACCTTTCTTCAGCCAACTGATATCTATACATGATCCGTCCACGGTTAGGGCCGTCCCGATCGGACAATTCCTGAGGATGCGGCGAATCTGTTCCTCTGAGTCAAAATTTGAGGCACAGGCCTCTGATCTCAGGGACTGATTTTTGGCTCGGGGGTATAGCCGGCGATCCATAAAACATGGTTATGATCGCACCAGAAAGACCCCACGTGAGACTCTACTGCATCCACGTGACCGGCAGATTGGCAGGGATGGGGCTGGCACCATTCGCTTTATTTCTACGTACAATCATGAGTGGAATGGGATGCGCTCCATCCTTGCCAAGCACTGGTCAGTTCTTGGGGCTGAGCCCTCTCTGGCGGCCTCCATTGGCCCATACCCTCAGATGACCTCTAGGAGATGCAAAAATTTGAATGACCTGCTGGTTCGTAGCCACTATGTCCCCAGTCCGAGTAACCCATTTGGTTCGAGGGGCCCCACTTTGGGGTGTTTCCCCTGCGGGCACTGTCTTGCCTGCACCAATGTCCTGCGATGCTCCAGTTTCACTTCTACTGATGGAACGAGAGAATTTGACATCAGGGAACGGATCTCATGCGGCACAACCAATATAATCTACTATGCGACATGCCCGTGTCCCATGATTTACATAGGTCTTACCACACGGGAGCTGAGAGTCCGTGTCCGTGAGCATGTCCGGGACATTGGTGCTGCCAAGACAGTGACCGACACGTCAGACCTGAAACCCATTCCACGACATTTTTTGCGGCACCATAAGTGCAATGCAAATCTATTAAAGGTGAGGGGTATTGATGCCTTGCACTTGGGTATTCGGGGTGGGGACAATAAAAAACTTCTAGCACAAAAGGAAACTAGGTGGATAGTTAGACTTGGTACTCTGTCACCAGCGGGTCTGAATGAGGCTCTGAGCTTTGCTCCCTACTTATGAGTACTTAACGGCCAAACGGGAATCCCTGGTACCGTTTGTACTCATTATTTATTCCTTATTTGTGTATGCCAAGGTGTCATCCTCTGCCTCCTTTTGTATTTAAATATATGACCCCTCCAGCCCTGGGCGTCCTTAACCCCTGTATGGTTCAGGATCTTTTGGTTTTAGCATTTGTTTTTATGTTTGTGATTTTAACCTCTGGTTTATTTACATTATTAGTGATAATAATTGATCCGAGGCCTTAAGGTATGCCTTTTGAATATGTCCTTGGCTCCGTTCAAGTAACCAGCGTGGATACCATCCAAATCGGGGCAAAGTGGACTCATCAAGACATCTGCTTCAGAGAGAATGGGACAAATATTCTTACTATGAAGACTGTTAAACTGAAGCGATGCACTTTTTCCATTATAATGTGATGCCGATGTATAGAAAACGGTTTAGTTCCACTTTGTATATTTGTTCATTTACCGGCTTTTATTGTGAGCTGTATTTTTGATGGGTCCCCAATTGTCCTGTATTGGTAGTAGCTATGAGTAGTGGATGTGGAGGGAGTAGCTTTTATACTTATATTGTGCACTTTTAGTATTTTCCCTCACCAGTGGCCGTGCGCATTGCGCTGTGATTCGTCCTGTCCCTGTGTGGACCGGTGTCTTAGAGCTCGGTGTGTGCGCTCCGGACAATTTTTCTTTGCCCTGGGCGTGCGCACCTGGTCTGACGCTGAGTTCCACTGCTGGGACTTGCCGGACACAGTGCACATGTGCCGATGGTGCCACTGTGATTGGCTGCTGTGTACCATGTGACCGGGGCCAAGGGCTATTTTAAGGTCCTGTTAGGCAGTACATGGTTATCCCCCTGAGGAAGTGGCACTGGTGGCCACGAAACGTGCGTTGGGGACCATCGCCCGACCGCCCCCCCTACCTCTGTGTACTGGTAAGTGCTAGCACCCTTTTTCCACCACCATACTTAATGGCATTACTATAGAATCCCACTGCTTTGGGGTGACCTGGGTTGGATAGTGTAGGTGCTTTTTCTTATGCATACCATTACAAGGGTATTTACATCTGGGGGAGTGGGGGGATGGGCGCTTTTCCAGCATTCCTGAGACATTCATCCTGTGCTCTAGTCATTAGATAATGTAATATTTTGATATATGTTTTTGTATTATTTATGGCAATTAAAGTTTGTTTTATAAATCATTGCTCTGAATTGCTCTCCTTTTGGCATGGTTTGTTTTGAGCTGATTTGGTGAGGTCGGGGTCTTTTGGCGTATTTACTGCCAGACCTCGTGCGCTCACAATATGCATCTGGGAGTTTTGTATTTGATATCTATACAGTAGTAATCGCTCCCTCAAACCTTTTAGAAATCTTGTAAAATCACCAGCCCCGCAGCTTTTTGAGCAGTTCTGACAGTCACGGCTCTCACTGTCTGCAGCTGTGCACTTGTTCAAATGTCCCTTTATCTCTGTATTAATAAAGAGAGAACAGTGTAAACTCCGAACAACCACCGATAGCTGAATGTATTACAGCACAACTTCTGATGAGCGTTACAGTTCTAATAGTACAGCTCTGCTGCTCACCAGAACTGTCACTCCGGGAGGAGATTCTGCCCTGCCAGAAACCAGGGAAGGACAGAGACTGAAAAGTTGTGTGCGGTTCAAAAGACAATTTGACAATATCCCTATAAGTAAAACATCAGAATGTGTGTGCCGGTAAAAGGGGACAAACGTGGCAGCCACAACTTCAGGCTCAGTGTGGTCACACGTGGCAGCCACCCTGATTTTTGGGTTTACCACTTGCTAAAACACCAACTTTGGCTGGCCATATATTTCCCACCAGTGAGCCAACGTGACAGCTACGGTGACAGCTCGGCAAATCACTTTTCTCATAACTTATGAGTGGCTCACTTTCTTTCCTGATAATAAGGCCTTGGGTATGATTCTGAGTGTTTGCTAGGAGAATTTTGGCTCTGATGGGTGACTACCGTCACACAATCCATTACCCTCCCCCCTTTCCATTCCTGACATTTAATATCACCCGGAGAAGACGTACATTCCTGCTGACTGCGCACATTACAGAACAAAGCCTATTGTTCTAGTTGTTGTGTGCGGACATGGAAAAGGAGAGGCAACCTTGGCAGGGAGACTGGCATACAGAAAAAGAATTGTTGAGGGCACAGAGGACCGCGCTGTACTGTCATAACAATGTGCTCTTTATGCAATGCCGCCATAGTTAGAAAAATGACACAAACCTGGCATTATGCTGCCATACAATGAACTCATACATCATTCTTACCTTGATGTGCATGTGTGTTATAATGTAAGGAAACAATGTGTCAGGCATGTTGACGCCCAGCTGTACATACGTGGCACACCCAGAAGGGGCTCACTTGGAGGTGACTGGCACACCCAGGAGAGATGGATCAATGCCACACAAGTTTTGGCAGATTGAGTTCTATATAAGTAAATCCGGCACTGAAAGACCATGAGGGTATGTGCCACCTTCTGTCCAGGCTTAAAATCAGTGGTAATGTCATTCTCCAGGGCCAGAACAATCAATAATACTAGGGCATCCGTGGGCGCAAATAACGGACAAATCCTGACCGATGACCAATTCTTGTCTAATCAGTGCCGGCAGTATATCACAATTTACACTTTTTTGTTCATCCACCCACTTGTTGAGGGCTCAATAGAATTGAGATCTGGGGAGTTTCCTGGCCACGGACCAAAAATCTCAATGATTTGTTCACCGTTTCACCTTACTTTTTCCTTGTGACATGGTCTCCATCATGATTTAAAAAAAAAAGCGTTCATCACCAAATTGCTCCTGGATCGTTGGGAGAACTTGTTCTTGAAGATATTTAGATACCATGCTTTATTCAGGGCATCTCCTAAATAGGATTCAGCTACAGGATCAGTTCTACACCTGTACAGAGCTTGCTCTGAAACGGCAGCAGTCAGTGCTTGTGCATGAACAGTGAGACAAAGACCTTTCGGAGGCTGGCCTGGTGTCAAGAAGGGCAGCAAAGAAGTCACTTCTCTCCAAGAAAATCATCAAGGACAGAGTGACATTCTACAGAGAATTCAGAGATTAGACTAAAGAGGACGGGCATAAAGTTATTTTGTCTGATGAAGCCATATTCAGGGAAATCTGGAAAAGGTGAGCACGTGACCATGAATCCTGGGTCATGCCAGCAGTAAAGCATCCCGAGACCATTGATGTGTGGGGGCTTTTCATCCATGGAGGGGCTCGCTCACAATTTTGCCATGAACACTGCCATGGATAAAGAATGGCATCTAAACCTTTTCCAAGAAGAACTTCATCACCAAATTGCTCCTGGATGTTAGGGAGAACAACGTTTTTTTCTGCATGATGGATGGAGACCATATCACAAGGCAAAAGTGATAACCAAGTGACTCAGTAAGCAAAATACTGAAATGACGGGTCCATGATCAGAAAACTCACCAGATCTTAATCCCATTGAGAACCTGCGCTCAATCCTCAAAAAGCAGGAGGACAAACAAAAACACAGAAATTGTGATAAACACCAAGCATCGACTAAACAAGGATGGGTGGTCACGAGTCAGGATTTGGCCCAGAAACCGATATCCAGGGGTATAGGCGAAGGGCAGAAGTCTTGAAAAATAACGGTCAAATATGGAGTCTTTGCATAAACTTGATGTATTTGTCAATAAAAGTTTAAAAAATGTATGAAATGTTTATAATTATACTTCAACGACCAAGGAAATGTCTGGTGAAAAGATAGAAAAACACCGAAAGAGCTAAATTGTTAAAACCAAAATGTGTGTCAGTCTGAGCACTTTTGGCCAAGACTGTAGCAGGCATAGCTCGTATTTTCTTCACCTGGAAAACGTATACAGTTTGATGCCCCAACGCTGTATGCAAACCCCCTGCATAGGGCGAGTAGGTGCCCCTCACTCCAGAACCCATCATTGGGGGGCACATGCATTGTCAGCTCTCTTATAGCTAGATGTCTTGTTACCAGCTCTGCAGGATACAGATAAAACCAATGATTCCTCCTCAACATTACACTGTAGACTTCACTATTGGATCTACTTCTATAAGTGGTTACTCCGGATAAATGGCCGCTCTGCTGTGTGACCTACGTACATCACATTAGCCAATTATCTATTTCTGCAGACATCATTTTGTGTTACAACAAAGAAATATAAATTTGCACAAAAACAAATAACTGAGGCAAAAGGGAAATCCAAAAATAGGAGCGTGCAAACCTCGTATGAGCTGGGAACAGCAATAAAGAGCAAAAATAGAGAGGAGCATCCTGGTGAAATGTGGTGTAGTGTCCCACACTGCCGTCCGGGAATCTGTCACCCCCAAAACACCAATATAAGGACTCGGTCCCCCACATACCTGTGCGGTACCATAAATGCCTTAGGTCCTGTCTTGACCCCCCAGGGTGACCCTCCTCTCACCCTATTTTCTGACTTCTGGGAAAAATGGGTGGAAACTAATCTAAAGAAGTGTGCCCAGAAAATTAGATTTCCAAGTAAATACTTTCTGGATTGAAACTGAGCACAGAAATAACATTTCCTTGCTATTCTCCTGGGGCTGCATGCTAAAAAAAAAAGAAAAAAAAAGCAAATATATTCCTTAAGGTACCGTCACACTTAGCGACGCTGCAGCGATACCGACAACGATCCAGATCGCTGCAGCGTCGCTGGAGAGCTGTCACAGACCGCTCTCCAGCGACCAACGATGCCGGTAACCAGGGTAAACATCGGGTAACTAAGCGCAGGGCCGCGCTTAGTAACCCGATGTTTACCCTGGTTACCATCCTAAAAGTAAAAAAAAACAAACACTACATACTTACCTACCGCCGTCTGTCCTCCAGCGCTGTGCTCTGCACTCCTCCTGTACTGTCTGTGTGAGCACAGCGGCCGGAAAGCAGAGCGGTGACGTCACCGCTCTGCTTTCCGGCTGACCGACGCTCACAGCCAGTACAGGAGGAGTGCAGAGCACAGCGCCGGGGACAGACAGCGGTAGGTAAGTATGTAGTGTTTGTTTTTTTTTACTTTTAGGATGGTAACCAGGGTAAACATCGGGTTACTAAGCGCGGCCCTGCGCTTAGTTACCCGATGTTTACCCTGGTTACCAGTGAAGACATCGCTGGATCGGTGTCACACATGCCGATTCAGCGATGTCTGCGGGGAGTCCAGCGACCAAATAAAGTTCTGGACTTTCTTCCCCGACCAGCGATCTCCCAGCAGGGGCCTGATCGCTGCTGCCTGTCACACTGGACCATATCGCTAGCCAGGACGCTGCAACGTCACGGATCGCTAGCGATATCGTCTAGTGTGACGGTACCTTAAATCGTGTATCAGTATCTTGTGGAGTGTTTGCAGGATTAGACATGGGGTCAGCTCATCACACAATCTGGTTCTCAACACTCCGGTAATCAGCTAGTGTTTATTTTCCCAGCAGCCCACACTTCATATGACTTTCCCCACCTACAGAGGATGTCGGAGGAGAGAAGGATCTGAGAGTTGGCATTTCAAGAAGGAATTCTGGCTACAAGGAAGTTAAGCAGAAGTTCTCAATGTCAGGCAGCAGCTGCAAAAGCAATCAAGATTTTAGGTTGTATGAAGAAAAAAAAATCCCATGATAATAATGTATGGTTACTATCAATCACTTATAGGGCCACATCTAGAATATGGAATCCAGTTTTGGGCTCCACATTTTAAAAAAGGCTATTTGGAAGTTAGAGTTAGTTTAAAGGCGATAACTAGATTATTACAAGGGATGGAGGAAGGCCTCTCATATGATGAAAGGTTGGAAAAGTTGGGCTTGTTTAGCTTAGAAATAATAAAAAAAAGACGAGGAGAGCTCGTTTATATGTATAGATACACGTGTGGTCAATACATAAAGACTGGCAGATGACTTATTCTTGCCAAAGACCATACTAAAGCACCAGGGGACGCGCATTACGGGTGGAAGAAAGGCGATTCTGGCATCTTAATAGGAAAGGGTTCTTTACAGTTAGAGCAGTCAGACTGGAATGCCGGCCACAACAGGTAATAATGGCAGATTTTATAACCGCAATTAAAAAGGGGCTGGATGTTTTTCTCGCGCAGATAATATCTAGGCTCCGGGCTACGTCTGTCAGCTTCCCGACACCTGAGAACACAAGACACTACCCAGTAATATTACAGTAGTAGACACCGGGCTTATTACAAGACGTGTTTTATGAATCAATATACGGCTGGGAGGAGTAGTATCTGCTGATCACATAGGAGTCAGTCAGATAGCCGGGATTTGTCTCGTACGTAAAAAAAAAACAGACCGTTATTCAGAGTTTTCTCAATTGTCAGTTTTTCCTGTTTGATTAGTGATTTTCATGTATTAAAAAATAAATTGTAAACCTTCTCCTGTACATCACAATGTTGAGCACCGACGGCACGGCACAGACCCATAGAACTGTACTGGCAACTAAAACTAGGCAAAAATTACTAGTGGGAATTTACATCCATCTGATCTCTAAAATTACAAATAATGGAAAATTAGTAAAATATTCTCTTCCAGGATACTTTCACTGACAGTAATAGGAAACCCCATAATTGTGCCGCAGGGTATACATAATACAAGGGCCATGTTGGCTGAAAATTTGGCACCAATCTTGATTTATCTCAACAGCATCTAAGGGAAGCTGCTAAAGGCCAAGTAAGAATACAATTTCCATACACTCCAGAATCTGCACTACACTTCTTGGACCTTTCGCACAACGCAGTCCTTCTATGAAACTCATCAATATGACATTTTGTTATGTATTAGAAGTCTATATTGCAAATGGACTCTGTATATATGTTTTTAGACCAGATGTGCACTTTAATTGCCATACAAAGAGGCTTAATGGGATAGGTTCTCAAAATAATATGTGACGCACACAGAGTAGGACCTATGCTTGGGACTCTGCGTTAGTGGCATAGCCAACGGTACCACACGTCATGGCGATCACGTGGCCAGGAGAATGGAGTCAGTGACATGTTATGAAAGTCATAGAAAAAGTGTAAAGCAAAGGTGACCCATGGAACGTGACTGATTGGATCGGGAAGTTTCCTTCTTCATATCCAGAAGTTTGGCCATCACTCCCCTTCATGTTTCTGATTTTTGGGCACAGCCCCATTTCACATTTAATGAACAGAACACAAACTGCTTTTCTGGCTGTTTCCCGTTGTACACAGTGCTGAGTACACAGACAGGGCGGTGTGAATATTTACTGACGTAGAAGGAGCGGGGCGAGAAAGTGAAGAAAAACTAAGAAAAATAAACACAGACAACAGGAAAATAAGAGAGGAGGAGATAGGAAAAGGGCAAGGAGGTAAAGCCAAAAGAACAGAGGCAGCTGGAGAGCGGGCAGCGCTGGGCGGACACCCAACGGGAAGGGGAAAAAGCAAGGACGGACTTGTGAACTGTTGATACACACAGAAAACACATAACGCGCCTTTGTAATTTTCTGCTGCCTGACCCACCGGGGCAGACAATATAGTGCAGGTACAGGCCTGCCAGCACACATACGGCACTACCTAGCCACACAACATTGCTCCGCCACCTCCTCACTGACACATTCTTCTCCTGGTAGGAAGGAGGAGGGAAAAGGAGGAAGAAAAAGTGTGAAGGTGATGTCACACAAGGTCCATAGGTCTTTATACAGAGGAAAAGAAAAAAAGTGTCCACGTTGGGCAAATCTTAGGGGTTTTTTGTACGGAATAAAGTAGTCTGCCGTTCCATTCCATACAAAGGCATCCAGCATAAAAACACATATTACATTTAACCTATGGTTAAAATTAATTTTTAAAATTCCAGGACCTTTGACAACATGAGCAAAAAAGTACATCCTGGACGGCTGTAGCTCATCTCTGCAACCGGCCGTGACCGAGCAGCACGCAAGTCTAAACCGATCCGAATAGATATATTGAGAATTCTATTACTGTAAAGAAAACCTGTCATTTCCAAAAACACAAATAACCTGCAGATAGAGGGCAAATCTGCAGGTTACTAGCGTTTAAATCATGTCTGCCTTACTGGAGCAGCGGCTACAGGGAGAAAATGAAGGTATATCCTCCCTGCAGCAGCTCGATGACAGTCATTGGTGGGGTGCAGTGAGTGGTTATACTCCCTGCTCACTACACGGTGTGCAATCACTCACCTGGGACACTGATTGTAGATTACAGAGGTGGATAATGACAGTTGGGGCTCAAAACGTTCTATGGAGAAACAAGGTGGACACAGACATTCTGCTGCAGGGTCCCCTGTAACAGACCTGACTGTGTATGGGCCCAACAATACAGGGACTGAGGTGAGGGTAATAACAGAACATATAGAGTTTATATAAATAAAAAATAAATAATATATTTATATATATATATATACAGTACAGACAAAAAGTTTGGACACCTTCTCATTTAAAGATTGTTCTGTATTTTCGTGACTATGAAAATTGTAAATTCACACTGAAGACATCAAAACTATGAATTAACACGTGGAATTATATACTTTACAAAAAAGTGTGAAACAACTGAAATTATGTCTTATATTCTAGGTTCTTCAAAGTAGCCACCTTTTGCTTTGATGACTGCTTTGCACACTCTTGGCATTCTCTTGATGGGCTTCAAGAGGTAGTCACCGGCTATGGTTTTCACTTCACAGATGTGCCCTGTCAGGTTTAATAAGTGGGATTTCTTGCCTTATAAATGGGGTTGGGACCATCAGTTGTGTTGTGCAGAAGTCTGGTGGATACACAGCTGATAGTCCTACTGAATAGACTGTTAGAATTTGTATTATGACAAGAAAAAAGCAGGTAAAGAAAAACGAGTGGCCATCATTCCTCTAAGAAATGAAGGTCAGTCAGTCAGAAAAATTGGGAAAACTTTGAAAGTATCCCCAAATGCCGTGGCAAAAACCATCAAGCGCTACAAAGAAACTGGCTCAGATGAGGATCACCCCAGGAAAGGAAGACCAAGAGTCACCTCTGCTTCTGAGGATAAGTTTTTCAGAGTCACCAGCCTCAGAAATCGCAGGATAACAGCAGCCCAGATTAGAGACAAGGTCAATGCCACACAGAGTTCTAGCAGCAGACACATCTCTACAACAACTGTTAAGAGGAGACTGTGCAGCAGGCCTTCATGGTAAAATAGCTGCTAGGAAACCACTGCTGAGGACAGGCAACAAGCAGAAGAGACTTGTTTGGGCTAAAGAACAAAAGGAATGGACATTAGACCAGTGGAAATCTGTGCTTTGGTCTGATGAGTCCAAATTTGAGATCTTTGGTTCCAACCACCATATCTTTGTGAGACGCAGAAAAGGTGAACGGATGGACTCTACATGCCTGGTTCCCACCGTGAAGCATGGAGGAGGAGGTGTGATGGTGTGGGGGTGCTTTGCTGGTAACACTGTTGGGGATTTATTCAAAATTGAAGGCATACTGAACCAGCATGGCTACCACAGCATCTTGCAGCGGCATGCTATTCCATCCGGTTTGCGTTTAGTTGGACCATCATTTATTTTTCAACAGGACAATGACCCCAAACACACCTCCAGGCTGTGTAAGGGCTATTGGACCAAGAAGGAGAGTGATGGGGTGCTACACCAGATGACCTGGCCTCCACAGTCACCAGACCTGAACCCAATCGAGATGGTTTGGGGTGAGCTGGACCGCAGAGTCAAGGCAAAAGGGCCAACAAGTGCTAAGCATCTCTGGGAACTCCTTCAAGATTGTTGGAAGACCATTCCCGGTGACTACCTCTTGAAGGTCATCAAGAGAATGCCAAGAGTGTGCAAAGCAGTCATCAAAGCAAAAGGTGGCTTTTATGAAGAACCTAAAATATAAGAAATAATTTCAGTTGTTTCACACTTTTGTGATAAGTATATAATTCCACATGTATTAATTCATATTTTTGATGCCTTCAGTGTGAATATACAAATTTGATAGTCATGAAAATACAGTAAAATCCTTAAATGAAAAGGTGTGTCCAAACTTTTGGTATGTAGTGTGTGTGTGTGTGTGTGTGTGTGTGTGTGTATATATATATACATACACACACACACACACATATATATATATATATACATACACATATACATATATACAGTGCCTACAAGTAGTATTCAACCCCCTGCAGATTTAGCAGGTTTAATAAGATGCAAATAAGTTAGAGCCTTCAAACTTCAAACAAGAGCAGGATTTATTAACAGATGCATAAATCTTACAAACCAAAAAGTTTTGTTGCTCAGTTAAATTTTTATAAATTTTAAACATAAAAGTGTGGGTCAATTATTATTCAACCCCTAGGTTTAATATTTTGTGGAATAACCTTTGTTTGCAATTACAGCTAATAATCGTCTTTTATAAGACCTGATCAGGCCGGCACAGGTCTCTGGAGTTATCTTGGCCCACTCCTCCATGCAGATCTTCTCCAAGTTATCTAGGTTCTTTGGGTGTCTCATGTGGACTTTAATCTTGAGCTCCTTCCACAAGTTTTCAATTGGGTTAAGGTCACGAGACTGACTAGGCCACTGCAACACCTTGATTTTTTGCCTCTTGAACCAGGCCTTGGTTTTCTTGGCTGTGTGCTTTGGGTCGTTGTCTTGTTGGAAGATGAAATGACGACCCATCTTAAGATCCTTGATGGAGGAGCGGAGGTTCTTGGCCAAAATCTCCAGGTAGGCCGTGCTATCCATCTTCCCATGGATGCGGACCAGATGGCCAAGCCCCTTGGCTGAGAAACAGCCCCACAGCATGATGCTGCCACCACCATGCTTGACTGTAGGGATGGTATTCTTGGGGTCGTATCAGTGCCATCCAGTCTCCAAACGTCACGTGTGTGGTTGGCACCAAAGATCTCGATCTTGGTCTCATCAGACCAGAGAACCTTGAACCAGTCAGTCTCAGAGTCCTCCAAGTGATCATGAGCAAACTGTAGACGAGCCTTGACATGACGCTTTGAAAGTAAAGGTACCTTACGGGCTCATCTGGAACGGAGACCATTGCGGTGGAGTATGTTACTTATGGTATTGACTGAAACCAATGTCCCCACTGCCATGAGATCTTCCCGGAGCTCCTTCCTTGTTGTCCTTGGGTTAGCCTTGACTCTTCGGACAAGCCTGGCCTCGGCACAGGAGGAAACTTTCAAAGGCTGTCCAGGCCGTGGAAGGCTAACAGTAGTTCCATAAGCCTTCCACTTCCGGATGATGCTCCCAACAGTGGAGACAGGTAGGCCCAACTCCTTGGAAAGGGTTTTGTACCCCTTGCCAGCCTTGTGACCCTCCACAATCTTGTCTCTGATGGCCTTGGAATGCTCCTTTGTCTTTCCCATGTTGTCCATGTATGAGTGCTGTTCACAAGTTTGGGGATAGTCTTAAATAGTCAGAAAAGGCTGGAAAAAGAGATAATTAATCCAAACATGTGAAGCTCATTGTTCTTTGTGCCTGAACTACTTCTTAATACTTTAGGGGAACCAAACAGAATTCTGGTGGGTTGAGGGGTTGAATAATAAATGACCCTCTGAAAAGACTTTTCACAATCTAAAAAATAAAACAAAGAAATAACATTCTTTTTTGCTGCAGTGCATTTCACACTTCCAGGCTGATCTACAGTCCAAATGTCACAATGCCAAGTTAATTCCAAATGTGTAAACCTTCTAAATCTGCAGGGGGTTGAATAATACTTGTAGGCACTGTATACATACACATATAGTGATTTTATTGTCAGGCAGTAAAAGTGGCTGGAACCAATATCGAAGATGTGGGAAGTGACTAATGACAAATACTTAATACACAGCACTCTTCGTCTTCTGAGGGTCCATTGTGCCTCATTGTGTGTCAATCACATGATCATCTATTGGTGATAAATAATAAAGGGTCCAACTGGGAGGGGGGGGGGCAGAAAGCAGAGATCTTCAAAATTGGGATTACATTGAAAAATTGCACACAATGAATAACTTTTAGCTGGTGGAAACAAACTTCTCTTTAGTCTCAAAAGTGCAGGAATTTGGTGTGTGGACAATACATGCATGAAGAATAGCCAAAAAGAATTTTCCATAAACGATGACCTTGCGCTAATGATTCACTTCTCCTAGTGATTCACGTTTCCTGTACTAACTGCATGTACGGCAGATTGGCATCGGCACAAAGCTACAATGAATATTCTGGCTACAGATCTGTATCCTGTGATGCCCAGTTTTATCAATCTGCCCTTCATACGTATCTAATACAGGTGCATCCATGAGGGCCAAGTTCACACTGGGCGTTTTTTTACTGCTTTTTTATGCTAATTTTCAGCTGCGTTTTACAGTACCAGCAAAGCCTATAAGATTTCAGAAATCTCATGCACACACATTGGTTTTTATGTCATCAGTATTTTGTGCTTTGCATGTTTTTTTGGGCATCGAGCATGTCACTTCTTTCAGCCGTTGACTTGACTGGGTTTTGCTGCTTTTTTTGTGCCTAACCTCATTCTATGGAATAAGACTTTTTTTCCCAACACTAAAATTTATCAGCATGCACAAGAGACAAATCTAGCACGCCAAAACAGCCACAAAAAAACACTGCAAGAAAAAACAAGGAAAACATGCTTTTTTCTGCAGCTTCTTTCCCGCCAAGAGATAAGGTTTTGCTGCAGAAAAAAACGCTAAAAAAAAAATGCCTAGTGTGAACTTACCCTTATGCTGTACTATGCAATATCGCCAGTCACACGGCTTCGCTATGTGGAATCCTATTTGTTTTCCTTGCTTGCTCTGTGCAGTTTCGGATTTTCCTTTTCCTCTACCCCACCACCCCCATTTGGCTATGAAGGGGTTACAGCTACACAAACATCACTCTCTAGCTTTTCTGTCTTCAGCAAATCCCTATTACAGAGAATGCACAGTGTAAAGGAAATCTGGAGACCTGCGGGAAATAATGCAGCAAAGTTCTCATCAGGTGACTAGTTACCGTATATACTCGAATATAAGCCGACCCGAGTATAAGCCGACCCCCCTAATTTTGCCACAAAAAACTGGGAAAACTTATTGACTCGAGTATAAGCCTAGGGTAGAAAATGCAGCAGCTACCGGTGAATTTCAAAAATAAAAATAGATGCTCCATACCGTTCATTATTGCCCCATAGATGCTCCATATACAACTGTGCTATATAGAATGCTCTGCACCGTTGATTATGGCCCCATAGATGCTCCTTATAATGTTGTGCCATATATGCTCTGCACCTTTGATTATGGCCCCATAAATGCTCCTTATAATGCTGTGCCATATATGCTCTGCACCGTTGATTATGGCCCCATAGATGCTCCTTATAATGCTGTGCCATATATGCTCTGCACCTTTGATTATGGCCCCATAAATGCCCCTTATAATGCTGTGCCATATATGCTCTGCACCTTTGATTATGGCCCCATAAATGCTCCTTATAATGCTGTGCCATATATAATGCTCTGCACCGTTGATTATGGCCCCATAGATGCCCCTTATAATGCTGTGCCATATATGCTCTGCACCGTTGATTATGGCCCCATAAATGCTCCTTATAATGCTGTGCCATATATGCTCTGCACCGTTGATTATGGCCCCATAGATGCTCCTTATAATGCTGTGCCATATATAATGCTCTGCACCTTTGATTATGGCCCCATAGATGCCCCTTATAATGCTGTGCCATATATGCTCTGCACCTTTGATTATGGCCCCATAGATGCTCCTTATAATGCTGTGCCATATATGCTCTGCACCTTTGATTATGGCCCCATAGATGCCCCTTATAATGCTGTGCCATATATGCTCTGCACCTTTGATTATGGCCCCATAAATGCTCCTTATAATGCTGTGCCATATATGCTCTGCACCTTTGATTATGGCCCCATAGATGCTCCTTATAATGCTGTGCCATATATGCTCTGCACCTTTGATTATGGCCCCATAGATGCCCCTTATAATGCTGTGCCATATATGCTCTGCACCGTTGATTATGGCCCCATAGATGCTCCTTATAATGCTGTGCCATATATGCTCTGCACCTTTGATTATGCCCCCATAGATGCCCCTTATAATGCTGTGCCATATATGCTCTGCACCTTTGATTATGGCCCCATAGATGCCCCTTATAATGCTGTGCCATATATGCTCTGCACCTTTGATTATGGCTCCATAGATGCCCCTTATAATGCTGTGCCATATATGCTCTGCACCTTTGATTATGGCCCCATAGATGCCCCTTATAATGCTGTGCCATATATGCTCTGCACCTTTGATTATGGCCCCATAAATGCTCCTTATAATGCTGTGCCATATATGCTCTGCACCGTTGATTATGGCCCCATAGATGCTCCTTATAATGCTGTGCCATATATGCTCTGCACCTTTGATTATGGCCCCATAGATGCCCCTTATAATGCTGTGCCATATATGCTCTGCACCTTTGATTATGGCCCCATAGATGCTCCTTATAATGCTGTGCCATATATGCTCTGCACCTTTGATTATGCCCCCATAGATGCCCCTTATAATGCTGTGCCATATATGCTCTGCACCTTTGATTATGGCCCCATAGATGCCCCTTATAATGCTGTGCCATATATGCTCTGCACCTTTGATTATGGCTCCATAGATGCCCCTTATAATGCTGTGCCATATATGCTCTGCACCTTTGATTATGGCCCCATAGATGCCCCTTATAATGCTGTGCCATATATGCTCTGCACCTTTGATTATGGCCCCATAAATGCTCCTTATAATGCTGTGCCATATATGCTCTGCACCTTTGATTATGGCCCCATAGATGCCCCTTATAATGCTGTGCCATATATGCTCTGCACCGTTGATTATGGCCCCATAGATGCTCCTTATAATGCTGTGCCATATATGCTCTGCACCTTTGATTATGGCCCCATAGATGCCCCTTATAATGCTGTGCCATATATGCTCTGCACCTTTGATTATGGCCCCATAGATGCCCCTTATAATGCTGTGCCATATATAATGCTCTGCACCTTTGATTATGGCCCCATAGATGCCCCTTATAATGCTGTGCCATATATGCTCTGCACCTTTGATTATGGCCCCATAAATGCTCCTTATAATGCTGTGCCATATATGCTCTGCACCGTTGATTATGGCCCCATAGATGCTCCTTATAATGCTGTGCCATATATGCTCTGCACCTTTGATTATGGCCCCATAGATGCCCCTTATAATGCTGTGCCATATATAATGCTCTGCACCTTTGATTATGGCCCCATAAATGCTCCTTATAATGCTGTGCCATATATGCTCTGCACCTTTGATTATGGCCCCATAGGTGCTCCTTATAATGCTGTGCCATATATGCTCTGCACCTTTGATTATGGCCCCATAGATGCCCCTTATAATGCTGTGCCATATATGCTCTGCACCTTTGATTATGGCCCCATAGATGCTCCTTATAATGCTGTGCCATATATGCTCTGCACCTTTGATTATGGCCCCATAGATGCTCCTTATAATGCTGTGCAATATATGCTCTGCACCTTTGATTATGGCCCCATAGATGCCCCTTATAATGCTGTGCCATATATGCTCTGCACCTTTGATTATGGCCCCATAGATGCTCCTTATAATGCTGTGCCATATATGCTCTGCACCTTTGATTATGGCCCCATAGGTGCTCCTTATAATGCTGTGCCATATATGCTCTGCACCTTTGATTATGGCCCCATAAATGCTCCTTATAATGCTGTGCCCCATATATGCTCTGCACCTTTGATTATGGCCCCATAAATGCTCCTTATAATGCTGTGCCCCATATATACTCTGCACCTTTGATTATGGCCCCATAGGTGCTCCTTATATTGTTGTGCCATATATGCTCTGCACCTTTGATTATGGCCCCATAGATGCTCCTTATAATGCTGTGCCCCATATATGCTCTGCACCTTTGATTATGGCCCCATAAATGCTCCGTATAATGCTGTGCCATATATACTCTGCACCTTTGATTATGGCCCCATAGGTGCTCCTTATAATGCTGTGCCATATATGCTCTGCACCTTTGATTATGGCCCCATAGATGCTCCTTATAATGCTGTGCCATATATACTCTGCACCTTTGATTATGGCCCCATAGGTGCTCCTTATAATGCTGTGCCATATATAATGCTCTGCACCTTTGATTATGGCCCCATAGATGCCCCTTATAATGCTGTGCCATATATGCTCTGCACCTTTGATTATGGCCCCATAAATGCTCCTTATAATGCTGTGCCATATATAATGCTCTGCACCGTTGATTATGGCCCCATAGATGCTCCTTATAATGTTGTGCCATATATGCTCTGCACCTTTGATTATGGCCCCATAGATGCTCCTTATAATGTTGTGCCATATATGCTCTGCACCTTTGATTATGGCCCCATAGATGCCCCTTATAATGCTGTGCCATATATGCTCTGCACCTTTGATTATGGCCCCATAGATGCTCCTTATAATGCTGTGCCATATATGCTCTGCACCTTTGATTATGGCCCCATAGATGCCCCTTATAATGCTGTGCCATATATGCTCTGCACCTTTGATTATGGCCCCATAAATGCTCCTTATAATGCTGTGCCATATATAATGCTCTGCACCGTTGATTATGGCCCCATAGATGCTCCTTATAATGCTGTGCCATATATGCTCTGCACCTTTGATTATGGCCCCATAGATGCCCCTTATAATGCTGTGCCATATATGCTCTGCACCTTTGATTATGGCCCCATAGATGCCCCTTATAATGCTGTGCCATATATGCTCTGCACCTTTGATTATGGCCCCATAGATGCTCCTTATAATGCTGTGCCATATATGCTCTGCACCTTTGATTATGGCCCCATAGATGCCCCTTATAATGCTGTGCCATATATGCTCTGCACCTTTGATTATGGCCCCATAGATGCTCCTTATAATGCTGTGCCATATATGCTCTGCACCTTTGATTATGGCCCCATAGATGCCCCTTATAATGCTGTGCCATATATGCTCTGCACCTTTGATTATGGCCCCATAGATGCTCCTTATAATGCTGTGCCATATATAATGCTCTGCACCGTTGATTATGGCCCCATAGATGCTCCTTATAATGTTGTGCCATATATGCTCTGCACCTTTGATTATGGCCCCATAAATGCTCCTTATAATGCTGTGCCATATATGCTCTGCACCTTTGATTATGGCCCCATAGATGCCCCTTATAATGCTGTGCCATATATGCTCTGCACCTTTGATTATGGCCCCATAGATGCCCCTTATAATGCTGTGCCATATATGCTCTGCACCTTTGATTATGGCCCCATAGATGCTCCTTATAATGCTGTGCCATATATGCTCTGCACCTTTGATTATGGCCCCATAGGTGCTCCTTATAATGCTGTGCCATATATGCTCTGCACCTTTGATTATGGCCCCATAGGTGCTCCTTATAATGCTGTGCCATATATAATGCTCTGCACCTTTGATTATGGCCCCATAGATGCTCCTTATAATGCTGTGCCCCATATATGCTCTGCACCTTTGATTATGGCCCCATAATGCTGTGCCATACAGAATGCGGCTGCAATAAAAAAAAAAAAAATCACATACTCACCTCTCTTCTCAGGACGCCGGCGCTTTCAATAATTACCTGCTCCTCTGCGGCTCCGTCTCCAGCACTGACGCTCAGCAGAGGGCGCGCACTGACTACGTCACAGCGCCCTCTAACCTGAGCGTCACTGCTAGAGGACGCTGCAGACGGAGCCGGAGCGAGGAGCAGGTAATTATAGCGCTGCGCTCCCCTTACCTGCTGCGGCGCGGTCCCTGCAGTCCCTGGCTTCTCCGGCGCTGCAGCGTCTTCCTGTAATTGAGCGGTCACATGGCACCGATCATTTACAGCAATGAATATGCGGCTCCTCCCCTATGGGGGTGGAGCCGCCTATTCATTTCTGTAATGAGCGGTGCCATGTGACCGCTCAGTACAGGAAGAATCTGCAGCGCCGGAGAAGCCAGGGACTGCAGGGACCGCGCCGCAGCAGGTAAGTATAACTACACAGCCCCCGCTCCCCCTTACCTGCCGACACCCGGGTATATGACTCGAGTATAAGCCGAGAGGGGGACTTTCAGCCCAAAAAAAATAGGCTGAAAATCTCGGCTTATACTCGAGTATATACGGGTATATGCATTATTGCATTCATTTCACAGTGACAAGTTTTTTCTGCATTTTTTTTTTTTGCAATATTTTTGCCTAAATCGCTAAGTCCAAATGTCTATAATACAATAGGCTCTTTACATACGCAGCATTTTAGTGATGTTTTTGGAATCGATGGCATTTTTGGCAAAACATATACTCTTGGTATGGGGTTTTTATTTTTCAAGCATTTTGGTCCATAACTCTCCAAGTAGCACTTAAAAGTATCCGGTAAAATGCTTAGCGAATGGCACGTTATAATATGACATGCAAAAAAAAAAAAAATGTCAAACAAAAAAAAAAGCTATGAAAAATATAAGATTACGGTATATATGAGACTAAGGGTATGTGCAGACAACATCTTTCCTGGCGGATTCTGCAGCCCTAAAAAAAAAAATGATAAATGAACATCTGCACGGCAATGTCAAAACGACTGCAGTGCATAGGTTCCCGTCTTTTCCCACTTTTTTTTTTTTTAACTGCTTAAGGCTTTGAATGCCGCAACGTGGATAAAAAGTGACCAATCCATTCTTCAGGCAACTTCCACTTGGAATCCGCTAGTATCTTTTATATACGAAGGAAGTATAAAAAAATAAAAAACATAAAATACTTCTTCTACCCTTTACAATATTAAAAATGGATAGCACAGGGGTTTCACATAGATGTTATCCTTGTGCTGTCAGACAGTTTTTTGGACCTACAGACCTTTATTACATTTTTTGTTTTTTGCTGCAACAAGGTCAGCAAAAAAACAAAAAAAAAGGACTTGTGAACAACTTGATAGGCTTTCTGACAAAAGATTGAATGAGCCCTTAGGCTATGCCAGTGCTGTACATGGGAGGCACAAACACACCTAAAGACAACTAAGGCTACGTTCACATTTGCGTTGTGCGATGTTGCGTCGGAGACACAACGCACAACGCAAACAAAAACGCAACAAAACGCACGCTAAAACGCAGCGTTTTGCGACGCATGCGTCCTTTTTTGCCGAATTTTGGACGCAAAAAAAAATGCAACTTGCTGCGTCCTCTGCGCCCTACGCGTGCGGCAAAAAAAACGCATGCGTCGCAAAACGCAGCACAACGCATGTCCATGCGCCCCCCATGTTAAATATAGGGACGCATGACGCATGCGTCGCCGCGGTTGCGCCCGACGCAACGCAAATGTGAACGTAGCCTAAATTAGCAAAAATAATGCCTGACATTTGCATTACACAGGATACTAACAATCCAGACCAACAGGAAGAGTCAGATCAACTTTTTATATATTTATTTAGGACCAAGTCCAGATGAGCGGATTCTCGGTCCATGTCCACAGCAGATTGCGCCAGGAAAATAAAATTCAATGGGCCAAGTCCAGGAAAAAGGGTGCGTGTGGGGAAAAAAATGCAACATATTCTCTCTCTCCGTTTTTAGGATAAGAGGACTATGTGGCACACAGCACCGATGCATCGGGCACACGGAACTACAAATGGACTGAAGTCACGTCCACGCTCATGTGAACTCAGCCCGAAATGCAACCGATGATGTGTACCAAGACATGGCAGGCCACAAAAAGATGATGGAGGCCAAACAGAGTCCACAGTGACTTCATCGGGGTTGCCCACGGAATATAGTTGTTGTTTTTTTAGGATTCTGACAAACACAGACGTCGTGCTGTATTAGTGTGAACCGAGCCTTAGTATCCGGAATGTTGTAAAGATGCAGTATACCGTCACACCCACAGCAAATGAAACATGAGTGGACCTTGGACTAAGCTGAGGTAAAGTATTGTGCGCTCACAAAGAACTATCGGAAATCTTGACTGTGAGACAAATACTGCAAAGATATCAGCCAACAACTAGAACATACCCAGAGCAATCAAATATGGCAGGAGCGGCCAGCACATGCCTCAGCACATATACCTGTAGATCAATCATTGCATTGTGTATATACTATTTATGTGGCTAACTACAGCAGTGCCCAGTCCTTACATTGTACTATTCACCCTCACTGATCCCCAGCACCTCCCGTCCTAACACTTACCGGCTTCGGTCACAACACTTAAGAAAAGGCCGCACATGCCCACTGGGCCAATCATTAGCCATGATAGAGACGAGTCTCCATCAGTGACTGAATGAGACGGCATTCCTCACCATGTCCAGCTTTTGAACATGTTGAGAGAGGGGCCAGGAAGTCAACACCAGCTTGAAACGGGTGGGGGCTTGGTTAAGGAACATACCCCTTTTATTTATTCATTTTAAACCAATCTGATATCTTGGACCGTTTAACATGACCAAACTGTTTGGGCTCCCTCATCATCCCCATGGATGATGTATCACCACTGCCAGCCAGGGCTGTGGAGTCAGAGTTCATTTTGGTGGAGTCAGTATAAAATGGACCGACGCCTAAAATATATACGGTAATACATTGGGTTCAGTGGTATAATGCAAGATGTGCTGTAAATGTTTTCATAAGAATTCAGGAACGTTCTGAAATGTCCTATAAATGTCTGTTCTGTTCCTTATCTAAGGATCTAGGTTGTTAGCTGAGATGAATCTGTGCTGCACTTTATGTACATGCTCAGTAGTGACCAGTGCTGTGGAGTCGTAGATTAGATGAATCTGTGCTGCACTTTATGTACAGTTAGGTCCATATATATTTGGACAGAGACAACATTTTTCTAATTTTGGTTATAGACATTACCACATTGAATTATAAACAAAACAATTCAGATGCAGTTGAAGTTCAGACTTTCAGCTTTCATTTGAGGGTATCCACATTAAAATTGGATGAAGGGTTTAGGAGTTTCAGCTCCTTAACATGTGCAACCCTGTTGGTAAAGGGACCAAAAGTAATTGGACAGATTAAATAATTTTAAATAAAATGTTCATTTCTAGTACCTGGTTGAAAACCCTTTGTTGGCAATGACTGCCTGAAGTCTTGAACTCATGGACATCACCAGACGCTGTGTTTCCTCCTTTTTGATGCTCTGCCAGGCCTTCACTGCGGTGGTTTTCAGTTGCTGTTTGTTTGTGGGCCTTTCTGTCTGAAGTTTAGTCTTTAACAAGTGAAATGCATGCTCAATTGGGTTGAGATCAGGTGACTGACTTAGCCATTCAAGAATATTCCACTTCTTTGCTTTAATAAACTCCTGGGTTGCTTTGGCTTTATGTTTTGGGTCATTGTCCATCTGTAGTATGAAATGACGACCAATCAGTTTGGCTGCATTTGGCTGGATCTGAGCACACAGTATGTCTCTGAATACCTCAGAATTCATTCGGCTGCTGCTGTCCTGTGTCACATCATCCATAAACACTAGTGACCCAGTGCCACTGGCAGCCATGCATGCCCAAGCCATCACACTGCCTCCGCCGTGTTTTACAGATGATGTGGTATGCTTTGGATCATGAGCTGTACCACGCCTTCGCCATACTTTTCTCTTTCCATCATTCTGGTAGAGTTTGATCTTGGTTTCATCTGTCCAAAGAATGTTCTTCCAGAACTGTGCTGGCTTTTTTAGATGTTTTTTAGCAAAGTCCAGTCTAGCCTTTCTATTCTTGATGCTTATGAGTGGCTGCACCGTGCAGTGAACCCTCTGTATTTACTTTCATGCAGTCTTCTCTTTATGGTAGATTTGGATATTGATACGCCTACCTCCTGGAGAGTGTTGTTCACTTGGTTGGCTGTTGTGAGGGGGTTTCTCTTCACCATGGAGATTATTCTGCGATCATCCACCACTGTTGTCTTCGGTGGGCGCCCAGGTCTTTTTGCATTGATGAGTTCACCAGTGCTTTCTTTCTTTCTCAGGATGTACCAAACTGTAGATTTTGCCACTCCTAATATTGTAGCAATTTCTTGGATGGGTTTTTTCTGTTTTCGCAGCGGCTTGTTTCACCTGCATGGAGAGCTCCTTTGACCGCATGTTTACTTCACAGCAAAACCTTCCAAATGCAAGCACCACACCTCAAATCAACTCCAGGCCTTTTATCTGCTTATTTGAGAATGACATAATGAAGGGATTGCCCACACCTGTCCATGAAATAGCCTTGGAGTCAATTGTCCAATTACTTTTGGTCCCTTTAAAAACAGGGTGGCACATGTTAAGGAGCTGAAACTCCTAAACCCTTCATCCAATTGTAATGTGGATACCCTCAAATGAAAGCTGAATGTCTGATCTTCAACTGCATCTGAATTGTTTTGTTTAAAATTCATTTTGGTAATTTCTATAACCAAAATTAGAAAAATTTTGTCTCTGTCCAAATATATATATGGACCTAACTGTACATGCTCAGTAGTGACCAGGGCTGTGGAGTCGTAGATGAGATGAATCTGTGCTGCACTTTATGTACATGCTCAGTAGTGACCAGTGCTGTGGGGTTCGTAGTTGGGATAAATCTGTGCTGCACTTTATGTACATGCTCAGTAGTGACCAGTGCTGTGGGGTTCGTAGTTGGGATAAATCTGTGCTGCACTTTATGTACATGCTCAGTAGTTACCAGGGCTGTGGAGATGCATTAAGGGAAATTGAGGAGTCGGAGGTTTTGCTTACTGACTCCACATCCCTGGTGTCAGCTAAGATAAGCCACTGTAGTCCCATAACATTATGCCACCATGGGCAAACTTGTAGGATTGTGTGGCTCTCGCTGGCTATGCTGCTTTACTCTGAGGAGAATGAGGGGGGGGGGGGGCCGGTCCCAGCTCCGGGATGATGATAGGTGCATCCATATATATTTATTTTAGTTTGTTTTTGTAACCCCTGGGACCTTCACCGATCCCTAGAACAGGGCTATGAAGTGTCCCATTGCATGGAGTATGCCACAACTTGTCAACATTGTCTATGAAACTGATGGAGAAAAATGAGTACAGCAGCTGGCTATCTCCGACTGTTCCATAGACAATGAATTGAACAGTGGTGAACTTGCATAGTCAGAGCCTCATTCTTGGGATAAGTGGGGTCCCAGCATATGGACCCCCACCAATCAGCAAGTTATACCCTGGCTTATCCACATTTTGTTTTAACTTGCAGTATTGGGAATAACCCTTTAAGGTCCTAATACGCCTTGGATTAGAGTAGGCCAAACCCGCCATAGCTGTCCCAATGCTCCCACAAAGATGAAGTGGGAGAAAAGGATTGGGCAGTTGAAATGTAATACAAATTGTTTTCAGGGAAGATGAGGTGACAGGTGTCTGGCAGAAGCTTATGGGCCCAATATACATTAGATAGGTCTCTGCCGAACGATGCTTTGGGTCAACAGCCGTCTCTTCCATACACGAGTAATTTATGAGAAAGCAGAGGACAGACATCTCTGCTGGCAGCCCATCACTGGGAGAACACAGTGATCAGCAGTCCAAAATAAGACATCTCCCCTGAAAATCAGTTGGCCCGATGCCCCCCGTACACAGAGTGTTGGCCAAACCTGTTGATGTCGGCTGACATTAGTTTAATGGAAGGGGAGCCGACTCTGCTTTCCCATAGAAAACACATGAATGCTCAACCAACCAGAGCATCCATGTGTATGAGGACGTCAGGAGAGCTGTCAGATGAGCCAGCATTAGGTCACCATTTTGTTTTCGATAAGTGTCCACGATGAGTTTTTGATGCTGCATATTTTTGCACAGCAAGAAAACGCAGCATCCTACAGTTCCAGCAAAGTGGATGACATTTATATAAACCTCACACCCACTGTTTTTTTTTAATGCAGCATAAACTGAACTGCGGTGCATTTTTCGTACATTGTAGTCAATAAAATTTGGTCATCACCAAATACCAGGAAGGACTAAAAACAAAGCACCCTATGATAAAACAAAAACAACATCAAAAAGAGACAAAACACCTCAGCAATAAAAACGGAATGAAAAATAAATCCATAAGGTAATATAAGAGGTGCAGAAATGGCGCTGAAAGTGGCCTAAGGTACACAGGCCCCCTTGGGAACCTAGTAATTCCATCCTGCCATATTGGTGGCAGCCCCTTTATCTGATGGCGCGGCAGCACGTCCTGATTCACACCTCAGAGCCCTACTATAGGACATCAGTCTTTCTAAAAAAATAAAAATTAATTTAATAAAACCTGAATGAAAAACCCTGACATAACACGGCCTCACTGACCTGCGGGCAGGACAGGACCTTCGTGACTTCAGCGCCTCCTGAGGCGACATATTTTGCCTGTTACCTGCCTGTCCTGGCGGAGCGCCCCGAGGGCAGCCATTCTTGTGACAGTCGCCAGTCACAGCATTCCTAGCATGCCTCCGACCACACCGCCTGTCCTGTATCACTTACCCAGTATACACTCAGACATATATTCTTCCCCATGCATTTAACCATTTCAGAGCCAGGAGGATCAATTCATGCTGAGGATTTGGTCAAATTTACAACATTTGCACAATTTGGTGAAGATTTTGCATCAGATTTTAAAGGGCATCACATATAAACAAAAATAAAATTATCATAGGAGATACTATGGACAATAACTGATAGGAGTCTACGACCCGAGACCCCCACTAATCAGTCAGTGCACGAGCTACACGTGGAGAGCGATGTACGGAGCCATAGACTTACTATTGGGCCTGTACGCTCCTCTCTGCACGAAGCTCATGTAGGAATTCTCAGGACCCCCACTGATCAGCGGCAGCCTATAGCCCCCCCTATGATAAATGATAATTACGTTATTTAATAATGTAACTAGGCAATATGACCTTCCGGGCAAGTAGGCATAGGTCAATTTCACAACAAAGTAGCCCCTTCCCAAAAGGCACCTCCAGTCACCACCTATACCTGGTTTGTCATGCACGGCTCTGTTCACACCGTCCGTTTTTCCTGTTCACGTGCCTAAAATGAACCGTTGTATCAGTCAATAATAACAAATGGGGCCCCTCAGCCTCCCCTTTATATAACGGATACTAATCGCTTTCATACATGAATTCCTCTGGTCTTTTCCGAAAATGGAACAAACGGAAGTGTGAACACGGCCTAACAAAATAGTTTGAGGTTTTAGCCTGGAATATCCACACCTCTGCTGTCACCCCATATTAAGGTAACCTGGACCTTAGAGAAGCCCCCTTCACATCCCCCCTCGTCCTAAGAAGCCAGGACCATTTATTTCATTAAATACTATTGATTTCTACGGCGGCGGAGTAACCCACTACTGATTATTACACGCTGGCCGCCTCCAACACAACCACAGCAGACAAGCAACTGTGAGCCCACCAGTGTGACGAAACAGAGGGTCCCAAACTGGGCAGCCCCTATAAATAACAGTGTAGGAAGCTCTGATCTGGGGGGCAGTGTGCACACTGTCATGCCTCATTTCCCCTGCAGGGGCGCTGTAGGAGAATTAAACATTGCAGTAGGATTCCCCCACTAATTACAGCTGATGGCAGAAAGTACCAGCAGATCTCTATGGACCCTGCTAACAAGTCCACAGACCCCTATAGGCAGCGTCCTCACACTCCACCTGTGCGCAGTGCAGTCCAGGTACCGCACTGACCCTGTGCACACAGTGCAGTATATCCCTCCCGCGCACTCACCGCACTCACCCCGAGTCCGCCCGCTCCTTCTAGGCTCCCAGCTCACACGGCGGCTGCAAATCTCCCCGAGCAGAGTCCGGACACAGAGAGCGGTCACAGAGAGCAGGACGAGCCGGAGACAGAGGAAGGGCAGCGGCTGCAGACCACACCCCGCAGGCCCCGCCGCCCGCAGAGACTCGTGCACAGTGATCTGCAGAGAGGAGGCGCCACCTAGAGCTCACTGGCGGCACTGCACTGTGTGTGCCCAGCAGGACTGGCACTAGCACACACTGTGGAGAGTATAACTCAGGGGGGTCACATAAGAATAGCTCATAGCTCACACCTTTTACAAAAGTCATTTTCCTGCTATTGAAGCCCCTGGAGCGGATTGCCTTTTCATTGTCCCCATAAAGTATGATTCCCAACAAAAGTACCACTTAAACACAGTATGATACCCCACAGTGAATTCCTCCACATGAACGGTGCGATGACTAGGCCTGACCGACTAGCTTCGGAAAAGCGCGTATCCGAATAGCTATAGCGCTGACTGAATAGCTGCCTGGGAATCCAGATACCTGGCGCGCTCCCGATAATCAGCTGCACGGCACCGCAGCTGCATGTGTCAGGCTGTCCATACATGTTTTGTGACTGTCACACAGCCGCGACACATGCAGCTGCGTCTCCGAACAGCTGGTTATCAGGAGCGCTGCAGCTATCAGCGTTCCCGATGCAGCTATTCAGCGCTATAGCCATTCAGATAAGCACTTATCCGAAGCTATTCCATCAACCCTAACGATGACCCTATTGTGCCCACCCTCAACTCCCCCCCGTAAAGTATGGTGACCCTCAACACAGTCCGATGCCCCAATAGTTATCCCCCACAGTATAATGGCCCCCACACAGCCCTCTAAACAGTATAATAGGCCCTACATTGTCCTCCATACAGTATAATGGCCCAAATAGCCCTCCATATAGTATGATGGCCCCACATAGAACTTCATACAGTATGATGGGCCCCACATCGTCCACCATACGGAATAACGGACCTCACATAGTCATCCATACAGAATAATGGGACCCACATAATCCTCCATACAGAATAATGGGCCTCACATAGTCCTCCATACAGAATAATGTGACCCACACTGTCCTCCATACAGAGTGATAGACCACATCAGAGGCCGAGACAGAAGGACACAGAGCTGTGCATGCCCTGAGTGCGGCAGCTTCCAGAAAGAGACACAGAAAGAGAACTGTATTGTAGAGAGGGTGAAGAAGTCGAAGCAAAAGGAGTGGATACCAGGAGGAGTTCTGCCCTACACAGGCTGCCTCCTTCTGAGGCACAGGATCCCGGTAGCCGGAACACCGAGGGAGCAACAGTCCTTTATGCCTTGCTCCAGAGACCGGCAGGACTGCTAATTTCACGTTACTGATCCGTCCATATACTCAGTAGGCAAGGTGGCACCCATGAGAGGCCGGGGCGTGCTAGAGTAGAGTCCCTGTAAAAAGCCTTAAGCCACCGGTCATACGGGTTTGTCCTATCCATCCAGGGCACAAAGAGAGAAATAACATCTTTAACAGTTGTGAGGACCTTATGAGACGCTTAGCAGTAAGGTACTACAACACCGCAGCGCTAGAGGAAGGCTACTGATTTCCACCTGGATAAGGGGACTCTGGACTTGCCTCCCAACCGGCCGGACCCTGCCTGCCCTGTGATCTGGTGCCCTGGACTGTGGATGCTGAAGCCTTCAGTAAAGGTAAAGAGACTGCAACCTTGTGTCCTCGTTCTTCACTGCACCATTCACCATCACCATCTACACACCGGGAAGCCCTGGGGACATACTTCACCTGTGGGAAGGTATACCATCCAGCTGCCATAACATCACCCCAGCGGACTTTTTAGCAGCGTCGGTCACCCTGACCGAATACCACAGGTGACGTCACGAACACATCCTTTTAAAGACCTCTCCCTTTAACACGGATGTCCCACGGGCCACGGACCGGGTCAGCCACCGTGACATCCCCCTGAGAAACGAAGGACCTGGTACCGAGTACCCCGCTGCCCTTGGGGGCGCTCCAGATGCCATACAGATGACACACGGATATTTTTTGGAGAAAAAAAATCGCATCCTCGCATTGCACACGGATCACTGTTCATGAAACATTTGTGCGATTCTCCTCCGTGTAAAACAGACCGATTTTTTATATGTTGTGTGTGACTCCAGCCTAACGGTTTTCCCGGGCATGAAGAGGCACTGGTGACAGGTAATTAGGGAACAGCGGTACATAATGGGATTGCAGGCTGTGTGTGGGTGTGCATGAGGTGTATGGTGCATATAGGGTGCATGATGCATATGTTGGTGCAGGCTATATGTGGGGGTACATAAGCTGGGGCAACTTTTAAAGAATAAAAAGAGGGACAGATCATGTGTAGTGCGCCCTGCCAAATTTTGGTCCCACTCCTGGCTACAACCCAGTCCACACCCATTTACCTTTTCTTTCTCCCGTAGCAGCAGGAGTTGTCAGAGGGGTGCTGGCAGTGAGGGACCTGAGCCTGCTGGGCATTGACCCAAATCCAGGACTGTCTACTGCAGGACCGTCATCATGGCATTACTGGCATGTGCCCTTACTGGCATATGGGGCCTGGTGAGCAGAGGGGGCCCGGAACTTCTCTCTTCTGCTCACGGTCCACAGCACCAGGATTCTGCCTGGTCAGTAACTAGACATGGGGGCAGTGTAGAGAGACCTGGGGGAAGGGTGGAGAGACATGGGGCCAGTATGGAGAACTTTTGGGATCAAGATGTGGGACACTATTACTGGAGAGGCGGATTAAGGGATATTATTACTGCTGTGATTAATTTTATTTTGATAATATTATATATTATGAGGGCTTGGTTTTCTGTGAAACGAGTTGTATTTTGGAATTACACTATTCATTCTACCACATAATGTACTGGAAAATGGGAAAAAAAATTACAAGTGCGGTGAAATTGCAGACAGTATAATGCCCCCACAGTGTATCCGCAGACAGTATAATGCCCCCACAGTGTATCCGCAGACAGCATAATGCCCCCACACTGTATCTGCAGACAGTATAATGCCCCCACAGTGTATCCGCAGACAGCATAATGCCCCCACACTGTATCTGCAGACAGTATAATGCCCCCACAGTGTATCCGCAGACAGTATAATGCCCCCAGAGTGTATCCGCAGACAGCATAATGCCCCCACACTGTATCTGCAGACAGTATAATGCCCCCACAGTGTATCCGCAGACAGTATAATGCCCCCACAGTGTATCCGCAGACAGTATAATGCCCCCACAGTGTATCCGCAGACAGTATAATGCCCCCACTGTGTATCCGCAGACAGCATAATGTCCCCACAGTGTATCCGCAGATAGCATAATGTCCCCACAGTGTATCCGCAGATAGCATAATGTCCCCACAGTGTATCCGCAGACAGTATATAGCCCCCACAGTGTATCCGCAGACAGTATATAGCCCCCACAGTTTATCCGCAGACAGCATAATGCCCCCACAGTGTATCCGCAGACAGTATAATGCCCCCACAGTGTCTCCACCCATATTATAATGACCTCACATTGCCTCAGCACACAGTATAATGCCCCCACAGTGTATCCGCAGACAGTATAATGCCCCCACAGTGTATCCGCAGACAGTATAATGCCCCCACAGTGTATCCGCATACAGTATAATGCCCCCACAGTGTATCCGCAGACAGTATAATGCCCCCACAGTGTATCCGCAGACAGTATATAGTCCCCACAGTGTATCCGCAGACAGTATAATGCCCCCACAGTGTATCCGCAGACAGTATAATGCCCCCACAGTGTCTCCACCCATATTATAATGACCTCACATTGCCTCAGCACACAGTATAATGCCCCCACAGTGTATCCGCAGACAGTATAATGCCCCCACAGTGTATCCGCAGACAGTATAATGCCCCCACAGTGTATCCGCATACAGTATAATGCCCCCACAGTGTATCCGCAGACAGTATAATGCCCCCACAGTGTATCCGCAGACAGTATAATGTCCCCACAGTGTATCCGCAGACCGTATAATGCCCCCACAGTGTATCCGCATACAGTATAATGCCCCCACAGTGTATCCGCAGACAGTATAATGTCCCCACAGTGTATCCGCAGACAGTATATAGCCCCCACAGTGTATCCGCATACAGTATAATGCCCCCACAGTGTATCCGCAGACGGTATAATGCCCCCACAGTGTATCCGCAGACAGTATAATGCCCCCACACTGTATCCGCAAACAGTATAATGCCCCCACAGTGTATCCGCAGACAGTATAATGTCCCCACAGTGTATCCGCAGACAGTATAATGCCCCCACAGTGTCTCCACCCATATTATAATGACCCCACATTGCCTCAGCACACAGTATAATGCCCCACCACAGTATCTCTGCACATAAGAGAACCTGCAAAAATATTCCCATAGAAAGCATTTATATTTAAATAAATACAATTTATTTCAACAAAAGTATATAAAAACAGTTGAAAAGGAGACATACTGCAGAATATGACGACTGGTATATAAATAGAATACATGTATTTATGTGAAGTGTTCATTATGGAGAGCAGACACATGCATATATGCAGCATCACTTTATCTTATATAAAAGAAATGGTACAATATCGCCCCCTAGTGGTGTTTAGGAGGCATGAATATGAATTTCAATCCAAAGAGGATATGTACAGTTGAAACTAGAAATTTCCATAAACTATAAAAAAAACTACACAGATGCAGGTTTTTTTCAATATCTGACATGAAATCAGAATAAACCTTTCCCATTTTAGGTCAATTAGGATTACTATAATTATTAATATTTGCCAAATGCCAGAATAATGAGAGAGAATGTTTTAAGGCATTTTTATTACTGCAAAGTCAAAAGTTTACATACACTAAGAGTAATATGCCTTTAAACAATTCTGGACTGCCCACATGATGTCATGTGTTTGGAATCTTCTGATAGGTTTTTTGGCAACATCTGAGTTAATTAGAGACATACCTGTGGATATATTTTCATGCACATCTGAACACACTGCTTCTTTATGTATCATCATGGGAAAGTCTCAAGAAATCATCCAAGATATGAAGAAAATTATTGACTTACACAAGTCTGGCTCATCCTTGAGTACAATTTCAAGATACCTGAAGGTGCTTCGTTCATCTGTGCAAACAATTATACGCAATTACAAACAAGATGGGAATGTCCAGCCATCACACCGCTCAGGAAGGAGATGGGTTCTGTGTCCCAGTGATGAACGTGCTTTGGTCCGACATGTGCATATCAACCCAAGGACAAAAGCAAAAGGGCTTGTGAAGATGATGGAGGAAGCTGGTAAGATTGTGTCAATATCCACAGTGAAATGAGTGCTGTATCAATGGATCGCCCCCACTTTAGGGCAATGGGGTACTCGGATCTGGGCCCTTCTGTAGTCGGTGGGGATGTCACGGTGGCTGACCCGGTCCGTGGCCCTAGGGGAACATTCGTTGTTCATTGGGGAAAGGTCTTTAAAGGGATAATGTTCATGACGCCACCTGTGGTATTCGGTCAGGGTGACCGACGCTGCTTAGGGGTCCGCTGGGATGATGTTATGGCAGCTAGATGGCGTCACGGGGCTACCGCGACAGAAAGGTTCCAGAGAACCGCAGCGCTCTGGGCCTCGTTCACACACAGTGAACAGAAGCTCTTCACCTGTTTTCTGACCTAGCTGCTTTGTGCCAGCAGTGCAGGAGTTAACCCTTATTTCTGAGTTGCTGAGAGCTGGGTCTCTCAGCTGAAATGGATATTGTAATCTGATCCTCTATATAGACCCAGTCCTGACTTCAGCTAGTGTCAGTGATCACTTCTACTGCCTGGCTTGGAGGTTGATGGAGAGAGGTGTTGGTGGTTTATTTACAGAGATTGGTGTCTGCAGTTTTGGTTGCATGTTAAACCTGTTTTCCTTCCTAAGTTTATTCCTTCTCTTCCCTTCTCTGTGTTCCCTCTGTGGTTGTGTGAGCATTTGGTGAGTTTGAATCTTTTAGTTACCTTGTCTGTTTACCCTGTTATTTGTTGTATAATTACACTGGTGCGGTCCACCTCCTTTTGGGGGGAGAGGGGGACACTAATAGGGCCTGTACAGGAGAAAGGGATACGCTGGCGGCTCGGGCCTCCTAACCTTCATAGGTACCCCCGAGATAAGGGAAAGCCAGGGCCCCATTAAAGTGGTAGGGACAGGTGTGGGTCCCAGTACGCGGTCCTGCCCCTTTAACGCCGCTTACGGTGTGACAGCATCACTGACCTTAAAAAAAAATTTCTTGGTCCAATATGGACCCCATTGCTGCTTTAGCTGGACAAATGCAGCAACTCAGTCTAGAGGTGGCTGATCTCCGCTCGATGGTTGTGCAGCGCACTCCAGTGGCCACTGCAGGGGTTGCTACACCTCCACAAGCTTCGCTGCAGCCTAAGATTGCGTTACCTGACAGGTTCTCAGGGGAGCGTGACAAATTTGTTACATTCAGGGAGGCATGTAAATTGTATTTTAGGTTGCGTCCTCACACTTCAGGTTCAGAGGAGCAGAGGGTTGGAATTATAGTATTGCTCCTACAAGGTGACCCTCAGGCCTGGGCATTTTCACTTCCCGCTGACGCTTTGCCGTTACAGACTGTGGAGGAGTTTTATTCGAGCCTTAGGTCAGGTGTATGATGATCCTGACCGCGTCTCCCTCGCTGAGTCCACATTACGCCATCTTACACAGGGAGACCGGCCAGTAGAGGAGTACTGCTCTGAGTTTCGGAGATGGGCTACTGACACATTGTGGAATGACCCTGCACTCCATAGTCAATTTTATCAGGGCCTATCTGATAAAATAAAAGATGCTTATGCCCTACAGGAGACACCAACCACACTGGAGGCAGCTATGTCTCTTGCGATCCGTGTGGACGGCCGCCAGCGTCAGAGACTTAATGAATCGCCGCTATTCAAGGGTAATTCAGATTTGGACTCACCAGAATCTGAGTCTCTAGGAGAACCTATGCAGTTGGGTGGCACTACTCGTTCTAAGGGGGCTGCAGTAGTACGGCGCAAGGAAGGTGCATGTTTTTTTGTGGCAGAAGGGGTCATTATGTGAATGTGTGTCCTTCTAGAAGACAACCACTGGAAAACTATTGAGCCCGGGTTGTGGGGAGGTTGGCAACTCGGGTGTACTAATTTCCTCCTTAGGTAAACCTCAATTTTTCCTACCAGCCGAGATTCGTCTTGATGAAAATAGGTTTAATATCTCTGCCTTTCTGGACTCTGGGGCAGGATTTAATTTACCGTATATACTCGAGTATAAGCCGACCCGAGTATAAGCCGACCCCCCTAATTTTGCCACAAAAAACTGGGAAAACTTATTGACTCGAGTATAAGCCTAGGGTGGAAATGCAGCATTTACCGGTGAATTTCAAAAATAAAAATATATCATTATTTCCCCATAGCTGTGCCATATAGTGCTCTGCACCGTTCATATTTCCCCATAGGTGTGAACCATATAGTGCTCTGCACCGTTCATTGTGCCCCCTAGCTGTGCCATATACGGTGCTCTGCACCGTTCATTGTGCCCCATAGCTGTGCCATATACGGTGCTCTGCACCGTTCACTGTGCCCCATAGCTGTGCCATATACGGTGCTCTGCACCGTTCACTGTGCCCCATAGCTGTGCTGTGCCATATACGGTGCTCTGCACCGTTCACTGTGCCCCATAGCTGTGCTGTGCCATATACGGTGCTCTGCACCGTTCATTGTGCCCCATACATAGCTGTGCTGTGCCATATACGGTGCTCTGCACCGTTCACTGTGCCCCATAGATGTGCCATATACGGTGCTCTGCACCGTTCACTGTGCCCCATAGCTGTGCTGTGCCATATACGGTGCCCTGCACCGTTCACTGTGCCCCATAGCTGTGCTGTGCCATATACGGTGCTCTGCACCGTTCACTGTGCCCCATAGCTGTGCTGTGCCATATACGGTGCTCTGCACCGTTCACTGTGCCCCATAGCTGTGCTGTGCCATATACGGTGCCCTGCACCGTTCACTGTGCCCCATAGCTGTGCTGTGCCATATACGGTGCCCTGCACCGTTCACTGTGCCCCATAGCTGTGCTGTGCCATATACGGTGCCCTGCACCGTTCACTGTGCCCCATAGCTGTGCCATATACGGTGCTCTGCACCGTTCACTGTGCCCCATAGCTGTGCTGTGCCATATACGGTGCTCTGCACCGTTCACTGTGCCCCATAGCTGTGCTGTGCCATATACGGTGCTCTGCACCGTTCACTGTGCCCCATAGCTGTGCTGTGCCATATACGGTGCCCTGCACCATTCACTGTGCCCCATAGATGTTCCACATAAATTTGTGCCGCCGCTGCCGCAATAAAGAAAAAAAAACACATACTCACCTCCCTTGATTGCAGCTCCCGGCGTCTCGTTCCGGCGCCTCCATCTTCCCGGCGTCTCTGCTCTGACTGATCAGGCAGAGGGCGCCGCGCACACTGTATGCGTCATCGCGCCCTCTGCCTGAACAGTCAGAGAGCAGAGACGCCGGGAAGATGGAGGCGCCGGCCGGGAAGATGGATCGGCGCCCGGCGGCTGGAACGAGGACAGGTGAATATAACATACTCACCTAGTCCTGGCGATCCTCGCGCTGTCCCCTCCTGTCTTCGGTGCCGCAGCTTCTTTCTCTATCAGCGGTCACCGGCACCGCTGATTAGAGAAATGAATAAGCGGCTCCGCCCCTATGGGAGGTGGAGCCGCTTATTCATTTCTGTAATGAGCGGTCCCACGTGATCGCTGAAGAGGGGAAGAAACTGCAGCGCCGAAGCCCGTGGGACGGCAGGGACAGCGCGAGGATCGCTGGGACTAGGTAAGTATACCTCAGCGCCCTCACCCCCTCACCCGCCGACCCCACCGCTACCGTGACTCGAGTATAAGCCGAGGGGGGCACTTTCAGCCCAAAAATTTGGGCTGAAAATCTCGGCTTATACTCGAGTATATACGGTAATTGATGCTGGGTTTGTTCAGGCACATGGGCTTAAGACTCAAGAGTTGTCTAGACCCATACCTATTATTGCCATTGATTCTGCACCTTTGAGCCAGGGGACTTTCACTCAGATCGTCCGTGGGGTGAGCCTACAAATAGGGGCGTTGCACTCCGAGTCAATAGATTGTTATGTGTTGGGGGGGATTGCCGTCGCCTGTAGTTCTCGGTTTACCATGGCTCACATTACACAACTCGGTGTTAGACTGGCAGACTCGGGATATTACTAGATGGAGTGAGTTTTGTCAGGGACATTGCCTGGGTACTCGGCTGGCCGGATTGAGTTCTCAGGTTTTGCCAGAGTTCATCTCAGATTTTGAGGATGTATTCTCTGAGGAGGGGAATCGAGAGCTACCTCCACACCATCCTTACCATTGCGCCATACGTCTCATTCCTGGTGCTACACTGCCTAAGAGTAGGCTATACAACATCTCAGCCCCAGAGAGACAGGCCATGAAGGACCATATCACGGAGAGTCTGGCCAAGTGTCATATCAGACCCTCGTCGTCAGCCATTGCTGCTGGGTTCTTCTTTGTAAAGAAGAAGGACGGGGATTTATGCCCATGCTTGGACTTCGGTGAATTAAATCAGATTACGGTCCGGGATTCTTTTCCGCTCCCTCTTATTCCGGACCTCTTTAATCAAATTGTGGGGGCTAAATGGTTCTCCAAATTAGACTTCAGGGGGGCATATAATCTCATTGGGATGAATGGAAGACGGCGTTTAATACTCCAGAGGGATATTACGAGAACTTGGTTATGCCTTTTGGGTTAAGTAATGCTCCCGCTGTGTTTCAACACTTTGTCAATGATATACTTAGTCACTTAATAGGTAGGTTTGTGGTGGTATATCTCGATGACATCTTAATTTATTCCCCTGACCTCGAGCCTCATCAGGATCATGTACGGCAGGTCCTTCAGGTACTCAGGGACAATAAACTGTTTGCCAAACTTGAGAAATGCATGTTCGTGGTCAAAGAGATTCCGTTTCTGGGTTATTTCTTATCCTCCACAGGTTTTCGTATGGATCCGGCTAAGGTCAGGGTGGTCTTGGAGTGGGATCGTCCTGAGGACCTTAAGGCTTTACAGAGGTTTTTAGGTTTTGCAAATTTCTATCGCAAATTTATTAAAGACTTTTCAGTGGTAGCCAAACCATTGACAGAAATGACCAAGAGGGGCACGGATTTCTCCGTATGGTCCGGTGCGGCCAGTAAAGCTTTTGAAACTTTGAAAAAGTGTTTTTCCACTGCACCCATATTAATACAGCCTGACATCACTCAGCCATTTGTGGTAGAGGTGGATGCCTCTGAGGTAGGGGTGGGAGCTGTATTGTCTCAGGGGATTTCTCCGAGTAAGTGGCGTCCGTGTGCATTTTTCTCGAGAAAATTATCTCCTACGGAGAAGAATTATGACATTGGTAACAGAGAGCTGTTGGCAATTAAATGGGCATTTGAGGAATGGCGCCATTTTTTGGAGGGAGCACTTCACCCTGTCATGGTGATCACAGATCACAAAAATCTGTTGTATTTAGAATCTGCAAAGCATCTTCCACCTAGGCAGGCAAGGTGGTCTCTGTTCTTCGCCAGGTTCAATTTCTACATAACATACCGGCCAGGAAACAAGAATGTCAAGGCTGATGCGTTATCCCGTTGTTTCCCGGGAGGTGGGGATAATTGTGAACCAGGTCCTATACTACAGAAGGGTGTAGTTGTCGCCGCAATTAATTCTGATCTTGAGAAAGAGGTGGTAGAGGCTCAGGGGGACGCCCCAGCAGCCTGTCCGTTAGGTAAACTTTTTGTTCCAGCTAATCTCAGTCTCAGGGTCATAAATGAGCATCATGACTCGGTTCTGGCCGGACACTCTGGAAGTAAGGTTACTGCGGACCTACTCACTCGGCGTTTTTGGTGGTCTGGGGTAAGACATGATGTACAGGAATATGTCGCTGGCTGCAGTGTGTGTGCGCGTTCCAAGTCCTCTCGTTCTCGCCCATCTGGGTCTCTCCAACCTCTGGAGATTCCCAATAGACCTTGGACCCATTTGTCAATAGACTTCATCACCGACTTACCGGTTTCTGAGGGTAATACAGTTATTTTAGTTGTAGTGGACAGATTTAGCAAGATGTCACATTTTATTGCCCTTCCCACGTTGCCTAATGCCAAGACTCTGGCACAGATCTTTATCAAGGAGGTTGTGAGATTACATGGTGTTCCTTCAGATATTGTGTCAGACCGTGGGGTGCAGTTTATTTCTAAGTTTTGGAGGGCTTTTTGCAGCCCGCTGGGGATTCATTTGTCGTTTTCTTCAGCTTTTCATCCTCAATCCAATGGTCAAACAGAACGTGTAAATTAAAATCTTGAAACTTATCTCAGGTGTTTCATTTCAGAAAATCAGGAGGACTGGGTTAAGTACTTACCGTTGGCAGAGTTTGCAATAAACAACCGTACTCATGAGTCCACTGGTAAGTCCCTGTTTTTCGGGGCATATTGTTTTCATCCTCAATTCAGTTCTTTTAATAGGAAGGATTCCTCAGGGGTGCCTGAAGAGGAGAGGTTTTCTTCGTCCATCGCGTCTGTATGGCAAGGGGTTCTTGATAAGTTAAAGAGGATGAGTTCCAGATATAAGAATGCGGCTGATCGGAGACGTATGAAAGTTCCGGACCTATGTGTGGGTGATTGGGTTTGGTTGTCCTCAAAGAATATTAAACAGAGTTCCCTCGCGGAAATTGGGCCCTAGGTTTATTGGCCCTTATAGGATTGTGGCCGTCGTCAATCCTGTTGCATTTCGGCTGGCTTTACCTCAGTCGTTTAGGATCCATAATGTTTTTCATCGCTCCTTACTCAAGAGGTTTGTGGAGTCACCTAATCCATCACCTTTACCTCCCTCGCCGGTCCTTGTTGATGGAAATCTCGAGTTCCAAATAGCCAGGGTCATGGATTCTCGATTTGTTCGCTGGTCTCTACAGTATCTAATACATTGGAAAGGGTACGGTCCTGAGGAGAGGATGTGGGTACCTGCAGCCGATGTCCATGCGGTTAGGTTAGTCCGAGCATTTCATACAGCTCATCCTGAGAAACCTGGTCCTGAGGTTCCGGAGGTCCCTCGTAGAAAGGGGGGTTATGTCATGGGGCTAACGCGACAGAGAGGTCCCAGAGAACCGCAGCACTCGGCCTCGTTCACACACGATGAACAGAAGCTCTTCTCCTGAATTTTGACCTGGCTGTCTTGTGCCAGCAGGGCAGGAGTTAAACCTTGTTACTGAAGTTACTGAGAGCTTGGTCTCTCAGCTGATTTGGTTTTTGTAATCTCTGCTCCTATATAGACTCAGCTTTGACTACAACTGTTGTCAGTGATCAGTTCTGCTGCCTGGCTTGAAGTGGGAAGGAGCGTGGTATTAGAAGCTTCGAGGTTTATTTACAGAGATTGGTGTCTGCTGTTTTGGTTGCATGTTAAACCCGTTTTGCTTCCTAGTTTTTTCCTTCTCTTCCCTTCTCTGTGTTTCCTCTGTGGTTGTGTGAGCATTTGGTGAGTTTGAGATTTTAGTTACCTTGTCTGCATACCCTGTTTAATTGTCGTATTTATACACTGGTGCAGTCCACCTCCCTTGGGGGGGAAAGGGGGCCACTGATAGGGCCTGCACAGGAGACAGGGATACACTGGTGGCTCAGGCCTCCTAACCATTATAGGTACCCCTGAGATAAGAGAAAGTCAGGGCCCCATTATAGTGGCAGGGACAGGTGCGGGTCCCAGTACGCCATCCTGCCCCTTTATCGCCGTTAACGGCGTGACAGTCAGGCTATGTGCACACGTCCGGATTTTTAGCGTTTTTTTTTGCGGAATTTCCCGATAAAAACGCTATAAAATCGCTAAAAAAAGCAAACATTATGCATCCTATCATTTAGAATGCATTCCGCATTTTTTGTGCACATGTTTGCGTTTTTTTCCGCAAAAAATCCGAGCATGTTCATTATTTTTGCGGATTTCCCATTAAATTGGAGTGTCCGCAAAAAATCTGCTAAAAAAAGCATCAAAAACGCGCAAAATCCGCGCAAAAAAAGCATGTGGATTTCTGGCAGAAATCTCAGGATTTTGTCAGGAAAAAATCCTGACGTGTGCACATAGCCTCACACAACTATCTTAGAACTGCAATTTGGCAGCAAAAAACAAAACAACGTGGTACTACACATGGCGCCTGTGGCCTTAGCCCTAAAGTGAATGGCCACTTTTAAACACTTTTTTTTAATAAATTTGTAATAAAACGTAAATTCAGTGCAAAATCATTTCCCAATATACTGTACATGTTTAGAGAAGTCAAAATAGGGATTTTTGTGTACTCACCGTAAAATCCTTTTCTCCGTGCCAATCATTGGGGGACACAGACCGTGGGTGTATGCTGCTGCCACTAGGAGGCTGACACTAAGTGATACAAAGAAAGATAGCTCCTCCCCTGCAGTATACACCCTCCTGCTGGCTCTCAGCTAACCAGTTCGGTGAAAAAGCAGTAGGAGATCAATAACAACATATGAGCGTATAGCATGTCATATTATATATGAGAGTATAGCATGTCAGATTATAAAAAAACAAGCATAAGCTAATAACAGGGTGGGAGCTGTGTCCCCCAATGATTGGCTTGGAGAAAAGGATTTTACGGTGAGTACACAAAAATCCCTATTTCTCCTTCGCCTCATTGGGGGACACAGACCGTGGGACATCCCAAAGCAGTCCCTGGGTGGGGACAACAATAGATCAGGCCCTGTGTAACCGCTACTTACAAGTACGCCACCGCGGCCTGCAGAGTACGCCTGCCCAGACTCACATCTGTGGATGTGTGGGAATTATAGTGCTTCAAGAGTGCATGCAGACTGGACGAATCCACAAGCTTGCAGGCGTGCCTTGCCGACGCCTGGTTCCTAGAACTCTCGATAGGGAGATAGGCTGACATCTAGCAAGGAAGGACTCCTGGATGGTGAAACGAATTCACCATGTTATCATGGCCGATGAAACGGCTAAACCCTTCCCGAAAATGTCAGGAAGCCTTCCTCTACCGTCAGGAAGCCCAAATAAAGCGTCCAACCTTCGGAAGGACGCCGTCCTCGAGACGTACCTACTCAGAGCACTCACTTCGTCCAGAATATGGGGAATTCATTCCATTTTGTGGACTGGTGCCAAAAGAGATGAGAGAAGAACTATGCCCTCATAACTGTGATAATACAGTACCACCTTGGTAACAAGGAATGGGGATGGCCTGAGGACAACCTTGCCTCAAAGGTAATAAGGGGAAAAAAGTCTGAAAGAGCAGAACAGTTAGCTCCAAAGACTTGTCAGAGTGAGGATATCGCAGAGGAAAAAGGGGGCGACTTTCCCTGATAGTAAAGTCTGCTCGGACGAAAAGGATCCTACTGTAAGGCTCCTAGGACTAATAAGGTCCCAATGATCCAACGGTATGCGATAGGGAAGAACTATGTGTGAAAACTCCCTGTGAGAAAGTCCCTACTTGCAGTTTTGCTGCGATAAGGCGGGAAGATACTAGCTCCGCAAACAGAAAAGCGGACGTGGTCAGTGCGGATCTCTGAGGATCACTGGGGCCCCTTTCTACTTCCGAAAGGCTTTTGGAAGTAGTGGAAGGGGAGTTATGGAAACTGGTATCACAGCAGAACCAGAGCATGGAGTGCGATGGCTCTTGGATCTCGAGGCCGAACCATGAACTCGAGTACATTGGCCTTCATTGGCCTGGACGTCATCCGACCTACAATTGGAGAGCTCCAGTGAAGGCAGATCTGGTGGAAGACTTCAGGGTGAAGTTCCAACTGACTTGAGGCGGAACCCTGATGGCTGAATTTGTTTGCCTCCAGAGTTCTACTTCTGGGATATATACTGCCGAGATCACCGAATGATAGCTCTCGGCCCACCAGAGAATATGAGGTACCTCGGTCATGGCGCCTGACCGTGGGTACCTGCTAGATGATTGACGTGTGGCACCGCCGTGCCATTATCCAATTGAATTCGAATAGGGAGACCCGCCAGAAGGCAGTGGACATGCTGTAGGACTACCGTTCGGATCTCCAGAACAATGATAGGGAGAAGAAGACTGGCATTGGTAGTTACTAATAACCATTGAACCGGGAGAAAGGCCCTGGATGAAGGAGCTCAGAGACTATCGTCTGAAAGTCTGTTTGCCTTGCTGAAAACGAGCGGAGCAAAGGAAACCGCTTCCATTGTCGTCACCATTCTTCCTCAGAACTCTCCTAGCAAATCGAATGAAATGAGGGGGTGAGTAATCAAGTCCTCAGAACTCTCCTTGCGTGAGTTCCCTGTTGAAGGGCCATGACCTTGTCTCGAGGGAGAATTACCATCCTTCTGGAAGTGTGCAGGATCATCCTCAAAAAGGATATCCGCTGGGCTGGAAAAGAGGAGAACTTGTCTAAGTGTAGCTGCCAGCCCAGGTAAGAGGGTATCGCAAGTGATATAGACGACTCAGCGTAGTCTTGGAAGGGCGGCTAGACAGTCGACCAAACAGGGCAGGATGAGCACACCTCTAGGGTGCAAGAGAAACATGACATCCGCCATGACCCATGCGAACACTCTGGGTGCGGAAGCAAGGCCGAAGGACAAGGTTGTGACTTGAAAATGCTGTTCATGAATGGAAAGGCGAAGGAATTCTTGAAGGTTAAGCATCCTGAATGTCGATGGATGCTGGAAACTGCACCTTTTTCTGTTGAAGTAATGGCTGAGCGGGGGAACTCCAAGAAGGAGGACCATGTCAAAGGTTGTTAGAAGATTGAGGTCCAGGGTCGGTCTTACTTTTCGTTCCCTTTTTTGGACCCAAGATCCCTTAGATCTAGACTGTGCTGGACAATCCTTATACAATCCTTTGTCAGTCTCTCGCTCAAAAGATTTGATTGGCCAGTTGTTACTGTTGTGAATCAAAGTAGTTAAGGTCTCCCGCCAGGAGACCATTGCTCTAGCAATCCATGCGGCAGCTAGGGAGGATAGAGCGCTGAACCCAAAGCCGCAAGGTGAAATGAACCAGATTTGTTATCTGACAGCCCGTGGTATTTTTAATTGATGACCCCTCGGGTAGGGATACTGGTAGGTATACCATAGGAGATTCTACCCGGTTAATCTGCCCCCTGGCAGAATGTGCGGCTGCATCCAGCAGGTTATAGTCTCTTGCCATCGCCGCTCTCTTTTGGCGGTGCAGAGATAAAAATTAGGAACCCTCGATCCATCAACCTCTTAACAGGAAAGTGGAGAGGAATTGTCCGCCTTCTTTCATCATCTGCTAAATAGTGGTGATAAGTAAAGGAATTGTGGTACACATATTACACACATAGGTAACAGACGTAAATAAATATCAATAACTAATGATAACAAAATGTGATGTACTATGTGTGTATATAGGGACTAATTTAGCAGGGACAACTGTACAACAGAAATCCTATACAACCACAGAAAGAACACAGTCAAAATGTCCCAAAAAATACAAATCTTTATTAAATATACATATATAAAAGACTGGATCAGAACAAGTATATATAATGCAAATGGGGCTAGTAAAAACCAACCAAATGTAGCACCACAATACACATAAAAGGGCTACATGGTGCCCCCCATAGAACAAGACACACCCAGGATATTACTAATAATCAAATGGTTAATACCGGATATACACGGAAACATGGGCCAAGTATAAAATATCCTATAGTGGACAATAATGGGGAACAACAATGGACATATACAAGAATCAATTGCAAATGCAAATGGGCACAAACGCCCCATATATAGAAATAAAATGCTAATGCAAATTGGCACAAACGCCCCACATGTCCACATTTGTCCCCATATAAATATCGAGCCCTAACCAGAACATGGCCACATGTACTCACACCGATTACCTGGTAGTGTGGCAGTAAGGGGGGAACCAGAGCCCACCCCGACGCGCGTTTCGGAGCGCTACAAAGGCTCTCCTCAGGAAGGAGCCTTTGTAGCGCTCCGAAACGCGCGTCGGGGTGGGCTCTGGTTCCCCCCTTACTGCCACACTACCAGGTAATCGGTGTGAGTACATGTGGCCATGTTCTGGTTAGGGCTCGATATTTATATGGGGACAAATGTGGACATGTGGGGCGTTTGTGCCAATTTGCATTAGCATTTTATTTCTATATATGGGGCGTTTGTGCCCATTTGCATTTGCAATTGATTCTTGTATATGTCCATTGTTGTTCCCCATTATTGTCCACTATAGGATATTTTATACTTGGCCCATGTTTCCGTGTATATCCGGTATTAACCATTTGATTATTAGTAATATCCTGGGTGTGTCTTGTTCTATGGGGGGCACCATGTAGCCCTTTTATGTGTATTGTGGTGCTACATTTGGTTGGTTTTTACTAGCCCCATTTGCATTATATATACTTGTTCTGATCCAGTCTTTTATATATGTATATTTAATAAAGATTTGTATTTTTTGGGACATTTTGACTGTGTTCTTTCTGTGGTTGTATAAATAGTGGTGATGCAGAGGGGAGTGCTCGTACGCCAAAACGGGTGCCTCTGTACATCCACAGAGTTAAGGTCCCTGGGTGGACAGGACAGGTTGTCTGGCGTTAGGCCTGGATGCAGAAGAGGAAACATGGAGGCGACACTCCGTGTGCTCGTCTGTTGATGGTGTGGGGAGATCGGTGCCCTTTAGAGGACCCATCGCCCTAAAAATCAGGCCAGGCATGGCATCACACGTAGAGGCTTTGGTCCAGTGAATCGCTTATCTGAACTGAATGGCAAATGCTCTATGGGGGAGTTTAGTCTCCTTATGAAGGACACTGCATAGTCTAGAGCAGAACCAGAATTTTCATCAATGTACCGAGATTGGTTACTTTTCTCTGAAGCTCTGGCAAGTTCAGGCAATATCCAATCCATATTCAGAGCCTTGTTGTCATCAAATCATTGGTGAGGGAGCAGGAAACGAAAACTTCCGTTTTCTAGATGCCTGTATGTTTCTAGACGCCTGTATGTTTCTAGAATACTTGCAGCCCCTGCTAGCCGACGGCTCCCATGTAGGATAGGGACCATGTATATCGGTCCTGCGAGCACTCCGAGCCATAGAGGGATTCAATCTCTTGGCCAGAGAACCATGGATTGCGGTCAGTGACGAAGTCCACTGGGGGAACTAGAGTATAAGCTGGGGTCGGCGGCGGAGGGTTCCTCGGATTGATCATGCGCCCTTAAGACCAGGGAATACCGGTCATGCGCCTTTAAGACCAGGGAATATTGGTCATTCGCCTTTAAGACCAGGGAATATTGGTCATTCGCCTTTAAGACCAGGGAATACTGGTCATGTCCTTTAAGAACAGAGAATACTGGTCATACACATTTAAGACCAGGGAATACTGGTCATACACATTTAAGACCAGGGAATACTGGTCATGCGCCTTTAAGACCAGGCGCTTTTAAGAACAGAGAATACTGGTCATTCGCCTTTAAGACCAGGGAATACTGGTCATGCGCCTTTAAGACCAGGCGCTTTTAAGAACAGAGAATACTGGTCATGCGCCTTTAAGACCAGGGAATACTGGTCGTATGCCTTTAAGACCAGGGAATACTGGTCATATGCCTTTAAGACCAGGGAATACTGGTCATGCGCCCTTAAGACCAGGTGCCTTTAAGACCAGGGAATACTGGTCATACACCTTTAAGATCAGGGAATATTGGTAATTTGCCTTTAAGACCAGGGAATACTGGTCATGCCCTTTAAGAACAGAGAATACTGGTCATACACATTTAAGACCAGGGAATACTGGTCATGCGCCCTTAAGACCAGGGAATACTGGTCATGCGCCCTTAAGACCAGGTGCCTTTAAGACCAGGGAATACTGGTCATGCGCCTTTAAGACCAGGGAATATTGGTCATTCGCCTTTAAGACCAGGGAATACTGGTCATATGCCTTTAAGACCAGGGAATATTGGTCATTCGCCTTAAAGACCAGGGAATACTGGTCATGCCCTTTAAGAACAGAGAATACTGGTCATACACATTTAAGACCAGGGAATACTGGTCATACACATTTAAGACCAGGGAATACTGGTCATGCGCCTTTAAGACCAGGCGCTTTTAAGAACAGAGAATACTGGTCATTCGCCTTTAAGACCAGGGAATACTGGTCATGCGCCTTTAAGACCAGGCGCTTTTAAGAACAGAGAATACTGGTCATGCGCCTTTAAGACTAGGGAATACTGGTCATGCGCCTTTAAGACCAGGCGCTTTTAAGAACAGAGAATACTGGTCATGCGCCTTTAAGACTAGGGAATACTGGTCATGCGCCTTTAAGACCAGGCGCTTTTAAGAACAGAGAATACTGGTCATGCGCCTTTAAGACCAGGGAATACTGGTCGTATGCCTTTAAGACCAGGGAATACTGGTCATATGCCTTTAAGACCAGGGAATACTGGTCATGCGCCCTTAAGACCAGGTGCCTTTAAGACCAGGGAATACTGGTCATACGCCTTTAATATCAGGGAATACTGGTCATACACATTTAAGACCAGGGAATACTGGTCATGCGCCTTTAAGACCAGGCGCTTTTAAGAACAGAGAATACTGGTCATGCGCCCTTAAGACCAGGGAATATTGGTCATTCGCCTTTAAGACCAGGGAATACTGGTCATACGCCTTTAAGACCAGGGAATACTTGTCATACGCCTTTAAGACCAGGGAATACTGGTCCTGTGCCTTTAAGACCAGGGAATACTGGTCCTATACCTTTAAGACCAGGGAATACTGGTCGTGTGCCTTTAAGACCAGGGAATATTGGTCATACGCCTTTAAGACCAGGGAATACTGGTCATGCGCCCTTAAGACCAGGTGCCTTTAAGAACATAGAATACTGGTCATATGCCTTTAAGACCAGGGAATACTGGTCATGTGCCTTTAAGACCAGGGAATACTGGTCATGTGCCTTTAAGACCAGGGAATACTGGTCCTGTGCCTTTAAGACCAGGGAATACTGGTCATGTGCCTTTAAGACCAGGGAATACTGGTCATGTGCCTTTAAGACCAGGGAATACTGGTCCTATGCCTTTAAGACCAGGGAATACTGGTCATGTGCCTTTAAGACCAGGGAATACTGGTCGTGTGCCTTTAAGACCAGGGAATACTGGTCGTGTGCCTTTAAGACCAGGTACTTCCTTACTCGGGTACTGATGTAGAGTTGATGTGCCTCTTTAATGCAAAAATACTGTCACCCCAGTGTAAGCTGGCCGGGTGGACCAAGATGGCCACCGGGAGCTGCAGAGTTGATAAAATCTCGCAGAGAGCGAGAAGCGCCAGTTCGGGGGGCGGAACCACGGACACAATGTTGAATAGGCCCAAGCCGGGGCCTAAATTTCTGTAGCTGGCGGGCGACACCAGCGGGGCGTTCCAGGCAAGACTTCCAGGATGCGGCCTACACATCGGCCGAAGCCGGGGGCTAAATTTTTGCAGCTGGCCGGAGCGTTACCTCAGAGAGGTGGGCCACAGGGAAGTGGCTGAGGCTGCCTGTCAGCATGTGGATATCCTCTGAAGATGGATCCACTCACCATTGGTGCGCGTCCCGGCATGGAGCTGCCGCGGATGTGGGTTTCAGCGCTGTTCTGTGCAGCGTGGACGGTGCAGGGATAAGCCTCAATCCATCATCCGTTTGTTAGGGAGGTGGAGAGGAACCGTGCGCCTCCTTGTGCCATCCGCTTTCACAGTGGTGGGACAGTGGGAGCTGCTCGGACGCCATAGAGAGGGGCCTCTGTACAGCCACGGAGTTCAGTCCGGGTGGACAGGGCCAGTTGTCCGGCATTAGGCCTGGCTCCAGGAGAGGATACATGGAGGCGACACTCCATGTGGTCGCCTGTTGCTGGTGTGGGGAGATCGGGACCATGAAGGAACAGTCGCCCCTGAAGTGAGCTCAGGCATGGCTTCCCACGTCTCAGGAGAGGTACGGGGAGGTATACTCGCCATGCTCGCCTGTTGATGGTTCAGGGGAGATCGGAACCTTGAAAGGAACCGTCGCCCCCTTCACTCCGTTAATAAAAAAATAAAAATTTACAGAAAAGTAAACAATAAAATAAAAACGTTGGGGTCTGAAACAGACCCATGTGCCTCCTACAGACACTAAGCAAGAACTGGTTAGCTGAGAGCCAGCAAGAGGGTGTATACTGCAGGGGAGGAGCTGAGAGCCAGCAGGAGGGTGTATACTGCAGGGGAGGAGCAGAGAGCCAGCAGGAGGGTGTATACTGCAGGGGAGGAGCTGAGAGCCAGCAGGAGGGTGTATACTGCAGGGGAGGAGCCGAGAGCCAGCAGGAGGGTGTATACTGCAGGGGAGGAGCCGAGAGCCAGCAGGAGGGTGTATACTGCAGGGGAGGAGCTGAGAGCCAGCAGGAGGGTGTATACTGCAGGGGAGGAGCAGAGAGCCAGCAGGAGGGTGTATACTGCAGGGGAGGAGCTGAGAGCCAGCAGGAGGGTGTATACTGCAGGGGAGGAGCCGAGAGCCAGCAGGAGGGTGTATACTGCAGGGGAGGAGCCGAGAGCCAGCAGGAGGGTGTATACTGCAGGGGAGGAGCCGAGAGCCAGCAGGAGGGTGTATACTGCAGGGGAGGAGCCGAGAGCCAGCAGGAGGGTGTATACTGCAGGGGAGGAGCCGAGAGCCAGCAGGAGTGTGTACACTGCAGGGGAGGAGCCGAGAGCCAGCAGGAGGGTGTATACTGCAGGGGAGGAGCCGAGAGACAGCAGGAGGGTGTATACTGCAGGGGAGGAGCCGAGAGCCAGCAGGAGGTGTATACTGCAGGGGAGGAGCCGAGAGCCAGCAGGAGGTGTATACTGCAGGGGAGGAGCAGAGAGCCAGCAGGAGGGTGTATACTGCAGGGGAGGAGCCGAGAGCCAGCAGGAGGGTGTATACTGCAGGGGAGGAGCCGAGAGCCAGCAGGAGTGTGTACACTGCAGGGGAGGAGCCGAGAGCCAGCAGGAGGTGTATACTGCAGGGGAGGAGCCGAGAGCCAGCAGGAGGGTGTATACTGCAGGGGAGGAGCCGAGAGCCAGCAGGAGGGTGTATACTGCAGGGGAGGAGCCGAGAGCCAGCAGGAGGGTGTATACTGCAGGGGAGGAGCCGAGAGCCAGCAGGAGGGTGTATACTGCAGGGGAGGAGCCGAGAGCCAGCAGGAGGGTGTATACTGCAGGGGAGGAGCCGAGAGCCAGCAGGAGGGTGTATACTGCAGGGGAGGAGCCGAGAGCCAGCAGGAGGGTGTATACTGCAGGGGAGGAGCCGAGAGCCAGCAGGAGGGTGTATACTGCAGGGGAGGAGCCGAGAGCCAGCAGGAGGGTGTATACTGCAGGGGAGGAGCTAACTTTCTTTGTATCACTTAGTGTCAGCCTCCTAGTGGCAGCAGCATACACCCACGGTCTGTGTCCCCCAATGAGGCGAATGAGAAAGTCAGTTTCCTAGTGGAAAGTGCCACGTCCGCTGCGCAAGCATTCTGGTTGCATGCCACTACTGAGTGCTTCGGACCTTACTGCATACTGCATTCTTCTTAATAATAAACCTGTATTCTAGCTCCCTACAGTGGTGGCTGCAGACAGCAGGATCAGGCTTGGACTGGTCCACAGAAAAACAGGAGAATCCTCCAGTGGGCCACTACCCTCTTATATGAGCAGCACTTGGCACAATATACCTGAATCACTATGTACAAAGGCGGCATCCTATTCATGTAACAATCTACCCCATTCATTGTTATACAAATCGGTGATTGAGGATGTCACATTTGCATGTAGCTAAAAAGTGGGGCCCTAGAGTTGGTTACCGTTGGGCCCTTAGCACCCCAGTCCGACACTGAGCAGGATTGTTATTATTTAAAAAAAAAAAAAAGAAAAAGATTTTTCCAAGATTTTGCAAAAACTAAAATCCTCGAGTAAGGAATTTAATTAAAAAAAAAATATATATATATACCGTATATAATTTATTTACAACTTGAATCCATTTTATGTTGATCTCCAGTGGTTCGGAAGTAATGAGTTCCCTTCCATCAGTCAGCCAACTGCTATAGCCACTCACGTGCCTCCGTGTTCACTGCCATACCTTAAAACATCCCCACTGATTGGCTGCAGAGGTCAAATGACTGACTGATAGGGTGTCATCACTGCAGAGCAGTGTTGAGGAATCCAAGATGAAATTAGGAATCCAAGATGAAATTAGTGTATATTTTAACTATTTACATGCCGGAGAATTGGAGCCATGTATTTGTAAAAAGCTCAAGACCAATTTTTTTTCTCATTAATGCTCAACAATGCATTTTTTTTTGTAAATTGTACCCACCAGTCTCCAATTTAGAAGGAGGGGGAGAAGTAGAAATCTTTTGTGAGTTACACTGCTGGTTTTAGATAAAATAAATTGTGTACACAAGATTTTAGGCAGGTGGAAAAAAAGAGGTATATGTCATATTAAAATGGGTTATCCTGGACTATTTACAATTTTACTATGGGCATAAAAACTAACAGGCAGATAGCTGCTAACTACCTGCATGTTGTGTCCAACACCGATCTCTGCCGGCACTGACCGCCCCTGTCAGCAATTCAGCGGCTTCTCTTCACTCTGCTCTGTAGACAGGGCATGACTCTTTGCAGATGTCATGCTGATTGACAGGTGGCTCCACGCTGCCTAACTGCAGGAAGCTGGCTGTCAATCAGCATGACATCGGCAGCCACGTCCCGTTGACAGCAGCTAAGAAAAGGAAAGCTGCTCTGTTCACGTGGAGAATTGCCAGCAAGAGAAGACAGTGACTAATAAGAGCCGACATCGGGAAGAACAAGCAACCAGTTAGCGTTGTGGATAATCCTTAGGTGTCCTTCTAGGAAAATGTTTAATCGTATCCCAAAGATGTTAAATGAAAAGCAAACAAGAAAGGCAACTTTTTCTTTTTTTTTAATAAAAAGAATCTCAAAATCTTTAGATGTAATGGAAGCACTTTCTGTAAGAATCTGAGATAAAACGTTTACAGGGAACTGTGCATGGTATCCAGATTTTTCCAAAATTGTAAACACAAACCCTTTAAGAAGATTGTTCTGTCCCCTCTAGCGTGCCCCTCCGCTGGTGTCTTGCCTAAAGCTTTGACCTAATTATATACATTATAGACATATTTCTAACACCCCTTCAATATAAACATTTAAGAGAAGGGTCTGGATAAAACTTATGTTAAAGTATTTACATATACACAAATATATAACTAAAATATACTACAAACATTATACAGCCAGATAGCTAACCCCATTACCATCCCTTCCCCGTCGTCATAATCCAGGATCACAGTGGGCACTGCTGGCACAGCTTGAGTGGCAGCAACAGCAGCAGCAGCTTCTTGGCGTCAGGATGGGGTCTGCCAGTTCTTTCCTTAGGGTATCTAGTTTTCTTGCTTCAAAGACATCCTTCTCATCTCGAAGCTTTTTGTTCATTTCCCTAAAAAAATTGAAAATTTCACAGCTACATGACTTTTTTTTGTAAGAAAACGGCAATAATGGGAATGAAATGGGAAAATGCATTCAAGTGAATGTCATTAAATTAGATCATCTTTTGGTGACACTAGTGATGTGCTATAAGTGGCACCAACAGAGTCATGTGCTATAGGTGGCACCAGCTGTGTCATGTGCTATATTGTCCATCCTTAACATTCTGCAGCACAGAATTTGATTGAGAGTATTTACTGTATTGTGTTTCATGGGCAGCACAGCTATATGAATAATAATGATGATGATGATGAGATGAACGGAGAGATGAAGAGCGAAAAAGTAAGGAAGGAAAAAAGTGGAAAAAGGCAGGAAGAGCGGAAAAGAGGAAGGAAGGAAGGAAGGAAGAGTGCAACAAGGCAGGAAGAGTAGAAAAGAGAAAAACAAAGAAAGAGCCAGAGGAAGAAGAAAGAAGATAGAGTGGGACAGGGAGAGAGAGGGAGAGAAGTAGGAAGAGAGAGAGAGGAAGAAGATGGACGAGAGAGAGGAAGAAGATGGACGAGAGAGAGGAAGAAGAAGGAAGAGAGAGAGGAAGAAGAAGGAAGAGAGAGAGGAAGATGGAAGAGAGAGAGAGGAAGAAGGAGGAAGAAGAGAGAGGAAGAAGAAGGAAGAGAGAGAGGAAGAAGAAGGAAGAGAGAGGAAGATGGAAGAGAGAGAGGAAGAGAGAGAGAGGAAGAAGAAGGAAGAGAGAGAGAAAGAAGATGGAAGACAGAAAGGAAGAAGGAGGAAGAGAGAGCGAGGAAGAAGAAAGAGGAATTAAGAAGAAAAGGAAGAAGACGACACAAGAAGATGGTTGCATTAAAATGCTAAAAGAGAGGCACACCCGGAATATTGACCATCTCAATATAGTCATCAGGTTTACCTGAGAAGCTCCAGTTGTCGGAGAAGACTCTGCTTCTCTTTCTGCATATTTCGAGACACTCTGAACACATCCCTGCAGAGAAAGCAGCAAGTTGAAGATAAGATTATGTCAATTATTAATATTTCACGTAATAATTTGTGATTTTTAAATTCTGGGACCAGAATGCTGCCCTGGCACACAACCCTAGATCCTATAACACTACCCACACCACATCATTGAATTTTGCTATTACTTAGTATTAGTAATAACCCTCACCACTCTCTTAAAGGATTTATTTGTAAAGCCACATGTAAATGGCACGGCAGAGGACATAATCAACCACAGCTTAAGTTACATAGTGGTCTTCAAAGCTACGTTTCTCGGGATCGTGATGGTCCCAAAGGTCAGATCCACAGTGAACAGAAAGGAGAGTAAACTGTGCAGTGTATATATACAGGACAGGAGAGATGGTACTGTGCAGTGTATATATACAGGACAGGAGAGATGGTACTGTGCAGTGTATATATACAGGACAGGAGGAGTGGTACTGTGCAGTGTATATATACAGGACAGGAGAAGTGGTACTGTGCAGTGTATATATACAGGACAGGAGAGATGGTACTGTGCAGTGTATATATACAGGGCAGGAGGAGTGGTACTGTGCAGTGTATATACAGGACAGGAGGAGTGGTACTGTGCAGTGTATATATACAGGACAGGAGAGATGGTACTGTGCAGTGTATATATACAGGACAGGAGGAGTGGTACTGTGCAGTGTATATATACAGGACAGGAGGAGCGGTACTGTGCAGTGTATATATACAGGACAGGAGAGATGGTACTGTGCAGTGTATATATACAGGACAGGAGGAGTGGTACTGTGCAGTGTATATATACAGGGCAGGAGGAGTGGTACTGTGCAGTGTATATATACAGGACAGGAGAGATGGTACTGTGCAGTGTATATATACAGGACAGGAGGAGTGGTACTGTGCAGTGTATATATACAGGGCAGGAGGAGTGGTACTGTGCACTGTATATATACAGGACAGGAGAGATGGTACTGTGCAGTGTATATATACAGGGCAGGAGGAGTGGTACTGTGCAGTGTATATATACAGGACAGGAGAGATGGTACTGTGCAGTGTATATATACAGGACAGGAGAGATGGTACTGTGCAGTGTATATATACAGGACAGGAGGAGTGGTACTGTGCAGTGTATATATACAGGGCAGGAGGAGTGGTACTGTGCAGTGTATATATACAGACAGGAGAGATGGTACTGTGCAGTGTATATATACAGGACAGGAGGAGTGGTACTGTGCAGTGTATATATACAGGGCAGGAGGAGTGGTACTGTGCAGTGTATATATACAGGACAGGAGAGATGGTACTGTGCAGTGTATATATACAGGGCAGGAGGAGTGGTACTGTGCAGTGTATATACAGGACAGGAGGAGTGGTACTGTGCAGTGTATATATACAGGGCAGGAGGAGTGGTACTGTGCAGTGTATATATACAGGACAGGAGAGATGGTACTGTGCAGTGTATATATACAGGACAGGAGGAGTGGTACTGTGCAGTGTATATATACAGGGCAGGAGGAGTGGTACTGTGCAGTGTATATATACAGGACAGGAGAGATGGTACTGTGCAGTGTATATATACAGGGCAGGAGGAGTGGTACTGTGCAGTGTATATACAGGACAGGAGGAGTGGTACTGTGCAGTGTATATATACAGGACAGGAGGAGTGATACTGTGCAGTGTATATATACAGGGCAGGAGGAGTGGTACTGTGCAGTGTATATATACAGGACAGGAGAGATGGTACTGTGCAGTGTATATATACAGGACAGGAGAGGTGGTACTGTGCAGTGTATATATACAGCAGGAGCGGTACTGTGCAGTGTATATATACAGGACAGGAGAGGTGGTACTGTGCAGTGTATATATACAGGACAGCAGGAGCGGTACTGTGCAGTGTATATATACAGCAGGAGTGGTACTGTGCAGTGTATATATACAGGACAGCAGGAGCGGTACTGTGCAGTGTATATATACAGCAGGAGTGGTACTGTGCAGTGTATATATACAGGACAGGAGGAGTGGTACTGTGCAGTGTATATATACAGGACAGGAGGAGTCGTACTGTGCAGTGTATATATACAGGGCAGGAGGAGTGGTACTGTGCAGTGTATATATACAGGACAGGAGGAGTCGTACTGTGCAGTGTATATATACAGGGCAGGAGGAGTGGTACTGTGCAGTGTATATATACAGGACAGGAGGAGTGGTACTGTGCAGTGTATATATACAGGACAGGAGAGATGGTACTGTGCAGTGTATATATACAGGACAGGAGGAGTGGTACTGTGCAGTGTATATATACAGGGCAGGAGGAGTGGTACTGTGCAGTGTATATATACAGGACAGGAGAGGTGGTACTGTGCAGTGTATATATACAGCAGGAGCGGTACTGTGCAGTGTATATATACAGAAGGAGTGGTACTGTGCAGTGTATATATACAGGACAGGAGGAGTGGTACTGTGCAGTGTATATATACAGGACAGGAGGAGTGGTACTGTGCAGTGTATATATACAGGGCAGGAGGAGTGGTACTGTGCAGTGTATATATACAGGACAGGAGAGATGGTACTGTGCAGTGTATATATACAGGACAAAAGGAGTGGTACTGTGCAGTGTATATATACAGGACAGGAGGAGTGGTACTGTGCAGTGTATATATACAGGACAGGAGGAGTGGTACTGTGCAGTGTATATATACAGGACAGGAGAGGTGGTACTGTGCAGTGTATATATACAGCAGGAGCGGTACTGTGCAGTGTATATATACAGCAGGAGTGGTACTGTGCAGTGTATATATACAGGACAGGAGGAGTGGTACTGTGCAGTGTATATATACAGGACAGGAGGAGTGGTACTGTGCAGTGTATATATACAGGACAGGAGGAGTGGTACTGTGCAGTATGTATATACAGGACAGGAGGAGCGGTACTGTGCAGTGTATATATACAGGACAGGAGGAGTGGTACTGTGCAGTGTATATATACAGGACAGGAGGAGTGGTACTGTGCAGTGTATATATACAGGACAGGAGGAGTGGTACTGTGCAGTGTATATATACAGGACAGGAGGAGTGGTACTGTGCAGTGTATATATACAGGGGGAGTGGTACTGTGCAGTGTATATATACAGGACAGGAGGAGTGGTACTGTGCAGTGTATATATACAGGACAGGAGAGATGGTACTGTGCAGTGTATATATACAGGGGGAGTGGTACTGTGCAGTGTATATATACAGGACAGGAGGAGTGGTACTGTGCAGTGCATATATACAGGACAGGAGGAGTGGTACTGTGCAGTGTATATATACAGGACAGGAGGAGTGGTACTGTGCAGTGTATATATACAGGGGGAGTGGTACTGTGCAGTGTATATATACAGGACAGGAGGAGTGGTACTGTGCAGTGTATATATACAGGACAGGAGGAGTGGTACTGTGCAGTGTATATATACAGGACAGTAGAGGTGGTATTGTGCAGTGTATATATACAGGACAGGAGTGGTACTGTGCAGTGTATATATACAGGACAGGAGAGGTGGTACTGTGCAGTGTATATATACAGGACAGGAGGAGTGGTACTGTGCAGTGTATATATACAGGACAGGAGGAGTGGTACTGTGCAGTGTATATATACAGGAGGAGTGGTACTGTGCAGTGTATATATACAGGACAGGAGGCATGGTACTGTGCAGTGTATATATACAGGAGGAGTGGTACTGTGCAGTGTATATATACAGGACAGGAGGCATGGTACTGTGCAGTGTATATATACAGGGGGAGTGGTACTGTGCAGTGTATATATACAGGACAGGAGGAGTGGTACTGTGCAGTGTATATATACAGGACAGGAGGAGTGGTACTGTGCAGTGTATATATACAGGACAGGAGGAGTCGTACTGTGCAGTGTATATATACAGGGCAGGAGGAGTGGTACTGTGCAGTGTATATATACAGGACAGGAGAGATGGTACTGTGCAGTGTATATATACAGGACAGGAGGAGTGGTACTGTGCAGTGTATATATACAGGGCAGGAGGAGTGGTACTGTGCAGTGTATATATACAGGACAGGAGAGGTGGTACTGTGCAGTGTATATATACAGCAGGAGTGGTACTGTGCAGTGTATATATACAGGACAGGAGGAGTGGTACTGTGCAGTGTATATATACAGGACAGGAGGAGTGGTACTGTGCAGTGTATATATACAGGGCAGGAGGAGTGGTACTGTGCAGTGTATATATACAGGACAGGAGGAGTGGTACTGTGTAGTGTATATATACAGGACAGGAGGAGTGGTACTGTGCAGTGTATATATACAGGACAGGAGGAGTGGTACTGTGCAGTGTATATATACAATACAGGAGGAGTGGTACTGTGCAGTGTATATATACAGGACAGGAGGAGTGGTACTGTGCAGTGTATATATACAGGACAGGAGGAGTGGTACTGTGCAGTGTATATATACAGGACCGGAGGAGCGGTACTGTGCAGTGTATATATACAGGACAGGAGGAATGGTACTGTGCAGTGTATATATACACAGGACAGGAGGAGTGGTACTGTGCAGTGTATATATACAGGACAGGAGGAGTGGTACTGTGCAGTGTATATATACAGGACAGGAGGAGTGGTACTGTGCAGTGTATATATACAGGACAGGAGAGGTGGTACTGTGCTGTGTATATATACAGGACAGGAGGAGTGGTACTGTGCAGTGTATATATACAGGGGGAGTGGTACTGTGCAGTGTGTATATATACAGGACAGGAGGAGTGGTACTGTGCAGTGTATATATACAGGGGGAGTGGTACTGTGCAGTGTATATATACAGGACAGGAGGAGTGGTACTGTGCAGTGCATATATACAGGACAGGAGGAGTGGTACTGTGCAGTGTATATATACAGGACAGGAGGAGTGGTACTGTGCAGTGTATATATACAGGGGGAGTGGTACTGTGCAGTGTATATATACAGGACAGGAGGAGTGGTACTGTGCAGTGTATATATACAGGACAGGAGGAGTGGTACTGTGCAGTGTATATATACAGGACAGTAGAGGTGGTATTGTGCAGTGTATATATACAGGACAGGAGTGGTACTGTGCAGTGTATATATACAGGACAGGAGAGGTGGTACTGTGCAGTGTATATATACAGGACAGGAGGAGTGGTACTGTGCAGTGTATATATACAGGACAGGAGGAGTGGTACTGTGCAGTGTATATATACAGGGGGAGTGGTACTGTGCAGTGTATATATACAGGACAGGAGGCATGGTACTGTGCAGTGTATATATACAGGAGGAGTGGTACTGTGCAGTGTATATATACAGGACAGGAGGCATGGTACTGTGCAGTGTATATATACAGGGGGAGTGGTACTGTGCAGTGTATATATACAGGACAGGAGGAGTGGTACTGTGCAGTATATATATACAGGACAGGAGGAGTGGTACTGTGCAGTGTATATATACAGGACAGGAGAGATGGTACTGTGCAGTGTATATATACAGGACAGGAGAGATGGTACTGTGCAGTGTATATATACAGCAGGAGTGGTACTGTGCAGTGTATATATACAGCAGGAGTGGTACTGTGCAGTGTATATATACAGGACAGGAGGAGTGGTACTGTGCAGTGTATATATACAGGACAGGAGGAGTCGTACTGTGCAGTGTATATATACAGGGCAGGAGGAGTGGTACTGTGCAGTGTATATATACAGGACAGGAGAGATGGTACTGTGCAGTGTATATATACAGGACAGGAGGAGTGGTACTGTGCAGTGTATATATACAGGGCAGGAGGAGTGGTACTGTGCAGTGTATATATACAGGACAGGAGAGGTGGTACTGTGCAGTGTATATATACAGCAGGAGTGGTACTGTGCAGTGTATATATACAGGACAGGAGGAGTGGTACTGTGCAGTGTATATATACAGGACAGGAGGAGTGGTACTGTGCAGTGTATATATACAGGGCAGGAGGAGTGGTACTGTTGAGTGTATATATACAGGACAGGAGAGGTGGTACTGTGCAGTGTATATATACAGCAGGAGCGGTACTGTGCAGTGTATATATACAGCAGGAGTGGTACTGTGCAGTGTATATATACAGGACAGGAGGAGTGGTACTGTGCAGTGTATATATACAGGACAGGAGGAGTGGTACTGTGCAGTGTATATATACAGGGCAGGAGGAGTGGTACTGTGCAGTGTATATATACAGGACAGGAGAGGTGGTACTGTGCAGTGTATATATACAGCAGGAGCGGTACTGTGCAGTGTATATATACAGCAGGAGTGGTACTGTGCAGTGTATATATACAGGAGGAGTGGTACTGTGCAGTGTATATATACAGGACAGGAGGAGTGGTACTGTGCAGTGTATATATACAGGACAGGAGGAGTGGTACTGTGCAGTGTATATATACAGGACACGAGGAGTGGTACTGTGCAGTGTATATATACAGGACAGGAGGAGTGGTACTGTGCAGTGTATATATACAGGACAGGAGGAGTGGTACTGTGCAGTGTATATATACAGGACAGGAGGAGTGGTACTGTGCAGTGTATATATACAGGGGGAGTGGTACTGTGCAGTGTATATATACAGGACAGGAGGAGTGGTACTGTGCAGTGTATATATACAGGACAGGAGGCATGGTACTGTGCAGTGTATATATACAGGGGGAGTGGTACTGTGCAGTGTATATATACAGGACAGGAGGAGTGGTACTGTGCAGTGTATATATACAGGACAGGAGGAGTGGTACTGTGCAGTGTATATATACAGGACAGGAGGAGTGGTACTGTGCAGTGTATATATACAGGACAGGAGGAGTGGTACTGTGCAGTGTATATATACAGGACAGGAGGAGTGGTACTGTGCAGTGTATATATACAGGACAGGAGGAATGGTACTGTGCAGTGTGTATATATACACAGGACAGGAGGAGTGGTACTGTGCAGTGTATATATACAGGACAGGAGGAGTGGTACTGTGCAGTGTATATATACAGGACAGGAGGAGTGGTACTGTGCAGTGTATATATACAGGACAGGAGAGGTGGTACTGTGCTGTGTATATATACAGGACAGGAGGAGTGGTACTGTGCAGTGTATATATACAGGGGGAGTGGTACTGTGCAGTGTGTATATATACAGGACAGGAGGAGTGGTACTGTGCAGTGTATATATACAGGACAGGAGGAGTGGTACTGTGCAGTGTATATATACAGGACAGGAGGAGTGGTACTGTGCAGTGTATATATACAGGGGGAGTGGTACTGTGCAGTGTATATATACAGGACAGGAGGAGTGGTACTGTGCAGTGTATATATACAGGACATGAGAGATGGTACTGTGCAGTGTATATATACAGGACAGGAGGAGTGGTACTGTGCAGTGTATATATACAGGACAGGAGGAGTGGTACTGTGCAGTGTATATATACAGGACAGGAGGAGTGGTACTGTGCAGTGTATATATACAGGGGGAGTGGTACTGTGCAGTGTATATATACAGGACAGGAGGAGTGGTACTGTGCAGTGTATATATACAGGACATGAGAGATGGTACTGTGCAGTGCATATATACAGGACAGGAGGAGTGGTACTGTGCAGTGTATATATACAGGGGGAGTGGTACTGTGCAGTGTATATATACAGGACAGAAGGAGTGGTACTGTGCAGTGTATATATACAGGACAGTGGAGGTGGTATTGTGCAGTGTATATATACAGGACAGGAGTGGTACTGTGCAGTGTATATATACAGGACAGGAGAGGTGGTACTGTGCAGTGTATATATACAGGACAGGAGGAGTGGTACTGTGCAGTGTATATATACAGGACAGGAGGAGTGGTACTGTGCAGTGTATATATACAGGACAGGAGGAGTGGTACTGTGCAGTGTATATATACAGGGGGAGTGGTACTGTGCAGTGTATATATACAGGACAGGAGGCATGGTACTGTGCAGTGTATATATACAGGACAGGAGGCATGGTACTGTGCAGTGTATATATACAGGAGGAGTGGTACTGTGCAGTGTATATATACAGCACAGGAGGCATGGTACTGTGCAGTGTATATATACAAGGGGAGTGGTACTGTGCAGTGTATATATACAGGACAGGAGGAGTGGTACTGTGCAGTGTATATATACAGGACAGGAGGAGTGGTACTGTGTAGTGTATATATACAGGACAGGAGGAGTGGTACTGTGCAGTGTATATATACAGGACAGGAGAGGTGGTACTGTGCAGTGTATATATACAGGACAGGAGAGATGGTACTGTGCAGTGTATATATACAGGAGGAGTGGTACTGTGCAGTGTATATATACAGGACAGGAGGAGTGGTACTGTGCAGTGTATATATACAGGACAGGAGGAGTGGTACTGTGCAGTGTATATATACAGGACAGGAGGAGTGGTACTGTGCAGTGTATATATACAGGACAGGAGGAGTGGTACTGTGCAGTGTATATATACAGGACAGGAGGAGTGGTACTGTGCAGTGTATATATACAGGACAGGAGGAGTGGTACTGTGCAGTGTATATATACAGGACAGGAGGAGCGGTACTGTGCAGTGTATATATACAGGACAGGAGGAGCGGTACTGTGCAGTGTATATATACAGGACAGGAGGAGCGCTACTGTGCAGTGTATATATACAGGACAGGAGGAGCGGTACTGTGCAGTGTATATATACAGGACAGGAGGAGCGGTACTGTGCAGTGTATATATACAGGACAGGAGGAGCGGTACTGTGCAGTGTATATATACAGGACAGGAGGAGCGGTACTGTGCAGTGTATATATACAGGACAGGAGGAGCGGTACTGTGCAGTGTATATATACAGGACAGGAGGAGCGGTACTGTGCAGTGTATATATACAGGACAGGAGAGGTGGTACTGTGCAGTGTATATATACATGACAGGAGGAGCGGTACTGTGCAGTGTATATATACAGGACAGGAGAGGTGGTACTGTGCAGTGTATATATACATGACAGGAGAGGTGGTACTGTGCAGTGTATATATACATGACAGGAGGAGCGGTACTGTGCAGTGTATATATACAGGACAGGAGGAGCGGTACTGTGCAGTGTATATATACAGGACAGGAGGAGCGGTACTGTGCAGTGTATATATACAGGACAGGAGGAGCGGTACTGTGCAGTGTATATATACAGGACAGGAGAGGTGGTACTGTGCAGTGTATATATACATGACAGGAGGAGCGGTACTGTGCAGTGTATATATACAGGACAGGAGAGGTGGTACTGTGCAGTGTATATATACATGACAGGAGAGGTGGTACTGTGCAGTGTATATATACATGACAGGAGGAGCGGTACTGTGCAGTGTATATATACAGGACAGGAGGAGCGGTACTGTGCAGTGTATATATACAGGACAGGAGGAGCGGTACTGTGCAGTGTATATATACAGGACAGGAGAGGTGGTACTGTGCAGTGTATATATACAGGACAGGAGGAGCGGTACTGTGCAGTGTATATATACAGGACAGGAGGAGCGGTACTGTGCAGTGTATATATACAGGACAGGAGGAGCGGTACTGTGCAGTGTATATATACAGGACAGGAGGAATGGTACTGTGCAGTGTATATATACACAGGACAGGAGGAGTGGTACTGTGCAATGTATATATACAGGACAGGAGGAGTGGTACTGTGCAGTGTATATATACAGGACAGGAGGAGTGGTACTGTGCAGTGTATATATACAGGACAGGAGGAGTGGTACTGTGCAGTGTATATATACAGGACAGGAGGAGTGGTACTGTGCAGTGTATATATACAGGACAGGAGGAGTGGTACTGTGCAGTGTATATATACAGGACAGGAGGAGTGGTACTGTGCAGTGTATATATACAGGACAGGAGGAGTGGTACTGTGCAGTGTATATATACAGGACAGGAGGAGTGGTACTGTGCAGTGTATATATACAGGACAGGAGGAGTGGTACTGTGCAGTGTATATATACAGGGGGAGTGGTACTGTGCAGTGTATATATAGAGGACAGGAGGAGGGGTACTGTGCAGTGTATATATACAGGGGGAGTGGTACTGTGCAGTGTATATATAAAGGGGGAGTGGTACTGTGCAGTGTATATATACAGGACAGGAGGAGTGATACTGTGCAGTGTATATATATACAGGGGGAGTGGTACTGTGCAGTGTATATATACAGGGGGATTGGTACTGTGCAGTGTATATATACAGGACAGGAGGAGTGGTACTGTGCAGTGTATATATACAGGACAGGAGAAGTGGTACTGTGCAGTGTATATATACAGGACAGGAGGAGTGGTACTGTGCAGTGTATATATACAGGACAGGAGAGGTGGTACTGTGCAGTGCATATATACAGGACAGGAGGAATGGTACTGTACAGTGTATATATACAGGACAGGACGAGTGGTACTGTACAGTGTATATATACAGGACAGGAGAGGTGGTACTGTGCAGTGCATATATACAGGACAGGAGGAATGGTACTGTACAGTGTATATATACAGGACAGGACGAGTGGTACTGTACAGTGTATATATACAGGACAGGAGAGGTGGTACTGTGCAGTGTATATATACAGGACAGGAGGAGTGGTACTGTGCAGTGTATATATACAGGACAGGAGAGGTGGTACTGTGCAGTGTATATATACAGGACAGGAAAAGTGTTACTGTGCTGTGTATATATACAGTGCAGTTTCTGGAAAAATAAAGTACCATATATACTCGTGTATAAGCAGAGTTTTTCAGCACATTTTTTGTGTGCTGAAAACGCCCCCCTTGGCTTATACATGAGTCATTGTCCCAGAAAGACTGCACTGGCAGTGAAAATTCATTTTTCTTATCGAGCGCAGTTACAACGGCAGCCGCCGGCTTCCAGCACACATCCTACATACCTTCCCTGCGCGCCTTCGCTGCATCTCGTTCCGGCCAGGGCAAGCAGCTCTTCCGGCCGAGCGATCACGTGTCCCCCGCTCATTAAGGTAATGAATATTCACGTTTCTCCACGTGAGAATATTTACGTGGAGTAAATATTCATTACCTTAATGAGCCGTAACATGTGATCACTCGGCAGGAAGAGCTGCTGGCGCAAAAACGAGATGCAGCGAGGGCAAGCAGGGAAGGTAACTAGGATGTGATTTTTTTTTTTATAGGAACCATGCATACAGGGATAGAGGATAAGGAGCCATGCATACAAGGACAGGGAGCCATGCATACAAGGACAGGGAGCCATGCATACAAGGACAGGGAGCCATGCATACAAGGACAGGGAGCCATGCATACAAGGACAGGGAGCCATGTATACAAGGACAGGGAGCCATGCATACAACGACGGGGATAAGGAGCCATGCATACAAGGACAGGGAGCCATGCATAAAAGGAGCCATGCACACAGGGACAAGGAGCCAAGCATACCAGGATAGGGATTGGGAGCCATGCATACTAGGATAAGGATGAGGTGACAATACATACCTGGCTTATACTTGAGTCAATAAGTTTTCCCAGTTTTTCGTGGCAAATTAAGGTGCCTCGGCCTATACTCGGGTCGGCTTATACTCTAGTATATACGGTAGCCTTGCTTCTCTAATTCTGCGTAACCTCTTTAAAGTTTAGCAGAATCCAGCGAGTTTGAAATTAGGAATAAAGTGATGTCATTAGTATGTTCCAACCTAGTGGGTAGAACTTGCCTCTTCTTACGCTCCAGCTCCTCTTTTTCTTGTCTGCGGAGGTTTTGTAGATGGGCTTGATCTTTTTCCAAATCTGACTTGGTCTTTTCTAGTTGTCCAAGGAGATCTTCATTTAGCTGTTTCAAGACATCGTTTTGAACACGGGTCTCAAGTTGTTCACTACTAAGGGAATGCAGCTTCTGCTCGAGCTGTTGTAGGGAAAATGGACCATGTTCAGTGAGGGGTATATACCGGTATATACATGTATAAATAATGCTACCATAAAGTACACGGCGTAAAAACAATCAAAACACCAGAAAACCATGTGAAGTGTAAAAACTAAAGTACAAAAGAAAAACCTAAGCTAAACCAGCTTAAAATTTCGGTTTCCTTTTAGAATAGTATTTTCTTTAGCAGCTGCAGCTTGATACTGATAGTAGCATTACCCCAAATCCTACTCCTGTCCTGTTATTCCCAGTTTTTAGGATGAAGGTAGACCTAAATCTATTGAGTCCTAACAAGTTGATCCAGAGGAAGGCAAAAACTACATAAGGCAGATGCTAATTGCCCCATATTAGAGGAAGAACAAAATCCTTCCTGACTCCACATATGTCAGACTAATTTCCAAGAGCAACGTCCCATTTTATTCCATTTCATTTAATATATACTCAGCAATAATGAGGCTTAGGTCCATAACCTAAATGTATCAATAATATACAGTGCCTTGTGAAAGTATTCGGCCCCCTGGAACTTTTCAACCTTTTCCCACATACCATGCTTCAAACAAAGATACCAAATGTAAATTTTTGGTGAAGAATCAACAACAAGTGGAACACAATTGTGAAGTTGAACAAAATGTATTGGTTATTTTACATTTTTGTGGAAATTCAAAAACTGAAAAGTGGGGTGTGCAATATTATTCGGCCCCTTTAACTTAATACTTTGTTGCGCCACCTTTTGCTGCGATTACAGCTGCAAATCGCTTGGGGTATGTCTCCATCAGTTTTGTACATCGAGAGACTGAAATTCTTGCCCATTCTTCCTTGACAAACACCTCGAGCTCAGTGAGGTTTGATGGAGATCGTTTGTGAACAGCAGTTTTCAGCTCTTTCCACAGATTCTCGATTGGATTGAGGTCTGGACTTTGACTTGGCCATTCTAACACCTGGATACGTTTATTTGTGAATCATTCCATTGTAGATTTTGCTTTATGTTTGGGGTCATTGTCTTGTTGGAAGACAAATCTCCATCCCAGTCTCAGGTCTTTTTCAGACTGCAACAGGTTTTCTTCAAGAATGGTCCTGTATTTGGCTCCATCCATCTTCCCATCAATTTTAACCATCTTCCCTGTCCCTGCTGAAGAAAAGCAGGCCCAAACCATGATGCTGCCACCACCATGTTTGACAGTGGGGATGGTGTGTTCAGGGTGATGAGCTGTGTTGCCTTTACGCCAAACATATCATTTGGCATTGTTGCCAAAAAGTTCGATTTTGGTTTCATCTGACCAGAGCACCTTCTTCCACATGTTTAGTGTGTCTCCCAAGTGGCTTGTTGCAAACGTTAAACAACACTTTTTATGGATATCTTTGAGAAATGGCTTTCTTCTTGCCACTCTTCCATAAAGCCCAGATTTGTGCAGTGTATGACTGATTGTTGTCCTATGGACAGACTGTCCTACCTCAGCTGTAGATCTCTGCAGTTCATCCAGAGCGATCATGGGCCTCTTGGCTGCATCTCTGATCAGTCTTCTCCTTGTTTGAGATGAAAGTTTAAAGGGACGACCGGGTCTTGGTAGATTTGCAGTGGTATGATACTCCTTCCATTTCAATATGATCGCTTGCACAGTGCTCCTTGGGATGTTTAAAGTTATGGAAATAATTTTGCATCCAAATCCGGCTTTAAACTTCTCCACAACAGTATCATGGACCTGCCTGTTGTGTTCATTGGTCTTCATGATGCTCTCTGTGCTTCAACCAGAACCCCGAGACCATCATAGAGCAGATGCATTTATACGGAGACTTGATTACACACAGGTGGATTATATTTATCATTATTAGGCATTTAGGACAACATTGGATCATTCAGAGATCCACAATGAACTTCTGGAGTGAGTTTGCTGAACTGAAAGTAAAGGGGCTGAATAATATTGCACGCCCCACTTTTCAGTTTTTGAATTTTCACAAAAATTTAAAATAACCAATAAATTTCGTTCAACTTCACAATTGTGTTCCACTTGTTGATTCTTCACCAAAAATTTACATTTGGTATCTTTATGTTTGAAGCATGATACGTGGGAAAAGGTTGAAAAGTTCCAGGGGGCCGAATACTTTCGCAAGGCACTGTATGTGCTATTTACCTGCCTGGGTTTCCAGCTTAACACAGCACATTTAAGCCGGGTTAAGATGGCGGTATTTTACAAGTGATATGAGGGCCCTGGACTGGACATCACTATCCTGACCAGAACCTACAGCTGCATACAGTTAGGTCCATATATATTTGGACAGAGACAACATTTTTCTAATTTTCGTTATAGACATTACCACAATGAATTTTAAGCAAAACAATTCAGATGCAGTTGAAGTTCAGACTTTCAGCTTTCATTTGAGGGTATCCACATTAAAATTGGATGAAGGGTTTAGGAGTTTCAGCTCCTTAACATGCGCCACCCTGTTTTTAAAGGGACCAAAAATAATTGGACAATTGAATCCAAAGCTATTTCATGGACAGGTGTGGGCAAACTCTTCGTTATGTCATTCTCAATTAAGCAGATAAAAGGCCTGGAGTTGATTTGAGGTGTGGTGCTTGCATTTGGAAGGTTTTGCTGTGAAGTAAACATGAGCTCTCCATGCAGGTGAAACAAGCCATCCTTAAGCTGCGGAAACAGAAAAAACCCATCCGAGAAATTGCTACAATATTAGGAGTGGCAAAATCTACAGTTTGGTACATCCTGAGAAAGAAAGAAAGCACTGGTGAACTCATCAATGCAAAAAGACCTGGGCGCCCACGGAAGACCTAACTGTGTATGCCTATGAGGCCCTTTCAGTTCAGGTTAGGAGACCTGCGGTCAGTCCAGGCATTGGGGGTTAATATACAGAACATAAAATTTGGCTGTCTGAACCCAGTCCTGCCCGGCTAGTGGACAAATAGTGGGCATTTTGGACAGATATTGGCCTCTATGTAGGCTTACCCTTAATACCAGACTTTACCTCATGACCCCTTCTATCTTATAGACGGGCTCGTAATCTAAGATTGATTAGTTAAATAGGATTTTGGCACATCAACGATATCATTGCAAATGGCATTTAGCACACTAAGGTTTGGAAATTTTGATACTGTGATAATGTACCTGTACAGACAAGGGGAGAGAACAGGCAACACATTTTGAGGAAGAAAGAACTAAAAGGTGGATTTCTGAATTTGAGGACCATACAACCCAAAGGTTTAAAACTTACATAATTAGCTGCCTTGGAACCCCCTCCCCCCTTTTTTGTTCTTGTTGTCACCAGTATGTTTGTATCATTTTTTTCACGTTTCAGATGGTTCCCCGTTGCAGAACCAAGTTGGAGGGGAATTGAGGTGTGGGAACAGAGTTCGATGGACATTACTGAACATAGATTACCGTATATATATGTTATGGATATCGTGTATAGTGGTTTTGATATAATACAATTTACAATGATTGACTATGTTTGTACATCAATTCTTCCCGTTACCTTTTCTGTCTCTCTTTCTATGCTTTGCATTCTAAATCTTATAAATTTTATATTATGGGTTGCCATAGGTTACTATAATGCCTACAACCTGCAGCGAACCTCCGCCTGCTGAACCACTGCATGACCAACTCTACCCTCTCCTACTGTATCCTCGCCCATCCCCTGTAGACTGTGAGCCCTCGTGGGCAGGGTCCTCTCTCCTTCTGTACTTGTGTGTGCCTTGTTTTTTTGCTCATGTTTATTGTACTTGTCTATATTTGCCCCGTTCACATGTAAAGCGCCATGGAATAAATGGCGCTATAAAAATGTATAATAATAATAACAATAATAATAATGTATGCAGTCAGGGACGATCGCGATCACATGACCTGGATGGGTTCATCCCTTTACATCATGTGGGCGTTCCCTGTGCCGTGGACACCACCACGGCTTTGGTGACGGCCTATGATGTTGCAGTGTGTGCCGTCCACGCATGTGATAGGATAGGATTGCTGTCTTCCTGACAACGTGTTGCTGTTTCATCATTGGATGAGGGCGGATACACCTTGGTCATGCCTCTTCATTATCAATTTGGGGCACTTATGTTCGTGATCTGCTATTGGCTCCCCTGATGGTGCGGATTACATATTCACGATTCCCTCTGGATGGATTGGATCTTGGTAACCATGACTATGGGGATGCCGTTATTAAATTGGTTGATCATCCTGAGAATTTCGTGGAAACAATGGATGGGGCATATGGGGCATTGTTTTCCATCTTTTTACCTCACAATGTGTGGTTTATATAAATCACAATTGGGTTGTATGTGCCATTTATTGAGGTTTTAGTAAAAGTATGTATTTAATATGAGTGGGATTGGCCTCTATAGTGACCGGTGAAGACGAGTTTTCCACACTGTATAAGCCAGCACTTTACCTATACTTGGTGAAGACCTATCACAGGTCGAAACGTTGTGTTGTGATGGTGGAGTAAACTTAATCCTTTGGAGTTCATCACCCTGGATTATTGCTATGCATGCCCCTTTCAGGCACATTAATGCCAGACACACGTAGTGTCACAATGTTAATGGCGCCATAGTAAATACAGATATGAAAGCTACTTTGTAAGTTCATGTAGGGATACGGGCGGGAACCCATGAGGCCACTTTTATATCCTGCGAAGGAGCGTTCTTATCAGCTCCATGTATCCCAGCTGTTCACCTACTACGTGCAAATAAGAACACATGTTTCAGGGCATTTCCCACTGTGATGTAATTTTACTTTATTGGAAGTTGTGTTCAAGAACTTCTAATGAAAGTATTTCATAAATCAAATACATGCCAAAGTTTTTTTCCCCAATTATGATTGATGCACCCCAAAATATTATTTCACTGTGTTACAAATTTAGAGCAGATTCTAAGGATCCTTGTAAAGTGGATCTGTGAGCAGATTTCACAATTAGTGATGAGCGAATATACTCGTTACTTGAGATTTCCCGAGCATGCTCAGGGGTCCTCCGAGTATTTTTTAGTGCTCGGAAATTTAGTTTTTATTGCCGCAGCTGAAGGTTTTACATTTGTTAGCCAGCATAAGTACATGTGGGGATTCTCTAGCAACCAGGCAACCCCCACATGTACTTATGCTGGCTAACAGATGTAAATCATTCAGCTGCGGCAATAAAAACTAAATTTCCGAGCACTAAAAAATACTCGGAGGACACCTGAGCATGCTCGGGAAATCTGAAGTAACGAGTATATTCGCTCATCAATATTCACAATACAAACTTCATATATTTTTAAGTAGCTCTCTTAGACCAAATAAGGCTGATGTACTTATTTTGATAATGAAAGGATGGCTGAATAGTCATTTATAGATGTTTAATTTAATCTCTGCCCACCTAGCCTGACAGCTCCTCAGTGTCCCTCCTCCCTGCAGCTGCTCACATCTCCAACTGCTCAGTACAAGCTGCAGCTGTCACTCAGGATGGGTGAGTGGAGCCTGAATACACTGACACATGAGTTATTTCATTTTATAACTAGACTTATAGTCTCACTGATGGCAAGGCATTCTTCATATCCTCCGGGTATTGTCTCCTCTGACTAATACAAACATTACATCATGGCTGTCAAAGGGTGATGTAATTACCGTAGGTGGCGTAGACACCACCGATTGAGTTGTAGACTGTCTCTTATTTTATGTGGATATATGCCAGCTGCCCGTTTGCTTGCCCTCTGTGCCTATATTTACCATTCTGCAGGCTGTCAAACAAGTGCAATTGTAAGAGTCCATAGGATCCATATTACATGATGATAGTTTACACAATCAGCACTGTATACAGTAAAGTCCAGAACTGCACATATAAGCCATCGCAAGGATTTAATGGAAAGAGTACAACAAGAATATTGGACATACATATTCAATAGCTGTCTGACAGAGTTTAAAAAAAAAAAAAAGTGGTACAAAAAAGGAGGGGTAAAAAAAGGAGGGGTAAAAAGAAGGGGTAAAAAAGGAGGGGTAAAACAAGGAAGGGTAAAAAAAAAAGAAAGTTAAAATCTTGATTTTTTTTTAGATTACAATTTTTTCAACCATTAAACCGCATGAAAAAGATAACTTCTCTAGTGAAAATGGCCACATAAGGCAACATTTAAAAACAACACGCCCAAAGAGAGACATGACAGTATGTGATGTGTCTTTTTTGGCATGTTATTTTCAGACTTTGCCTCTCTATAAACTCCTTTGTATGTCTTATGTATATGGTGTTATTACCTGAAGAATAAGCGGGCTACACTTCAAACAAGTTGAAAATAAAAAAAACACAATTTTACATTATTCTTGGCGTTCAAAGTTTTTCATCAGCCAGCAGAGCGGACACAGACCACAAACTCTCCATTATCCTAAATTTTGTGTTATCACTCTCACATTCTCTCATACTGGTAACTGTAAGATCAACATGGCACCTCATGGTAAAAAACTGAGTATCTGGAAAAAAGAATGGTTGCTCTACATAAAGATGGCTGAGGCTATAAGAAGATTGCCAACACCCGGAAACTGAGCTGCAGCGCGGTGCCAAAACCATACAGCAGTTTAAGATGACAGGTTCCACTCAGGACAGGCCTTGCCAAGGTCGACCACAGAAGTTGATCGGACGAGCTCAGTGTCATATAAAAGAGGTTGTCTTTTGAAAATAGACAAGTGATTTCTGCCAGCATTGCTGCAGTGGGTAAATGTGTGAGGGGTCTGCCTGTCAGTGCTCAGACCATACGCTGTACAATGCATCAAATTGGTCAGCATAGCTGTCATCCAGAAAGGAAGCATCTTCAAAGATGATGGACAGGAAAGCCAGCAAACAGTTTGCTAAAGGGTTCAAAGGCAGGATAGCAAGTCCTTTCAGTCCTCTCTCCATTCTGATCTTCTGCATTGTACGTGGTAGCAAGGGAATCAGAGGGAATGCATAGGACAACCTGAAGTTTCACAGGTGAGAAAACGCATCTATCTTTGATTAAGTCTCGTCTGGATGTATGGAGAAGTAAAGATCCACCTTTCTGTTCTGTCAACTCGCAAACAGGTCTATGTCTGGATGACCCAATTTCTCGGTTATTAATTGTAACATTTTTGTATTGAGGCTCCATTCCCCTGGATTTTTATCCGATCTGCTTAGGAAGTTTGCTTCAATACTGTCAGACCCCTTTAGGTGAAGGGCCAACAAGAACAGGAGATGACATTCTACTTAACAGAAAATTCTTACGAAACTTCTCGCAGGTTCCCGTACTTTGTGCTGCCCTGATGACGTAAGTGGACCACTGTGGTCATATTGTCTGAATAAATTCTGACACCAGTTCCCTCTAGTACAGATCTTGCTATTAGGGCTTCCTCTACGGCTCTTAATTCCCTGAAATCTATGGACTGTCCATACATCCATTTTGGTCAAACCCCTTGGAATACATCCTGAGATGTAACCGCTCCCCAACCTCTTTTGCTGGCATCTGTAGTCACCGAAGAGAGAGGATGTTGAATTCAAGATATTCCCTTCGCCAGATTTAATTGGTTGAGCCATCAGTCGAGAGATATTTTTACGAGGTGAGGTAGGGAGATTCTTCTGCTAAGTGAGCCTGGAGTTTTGTCCGAGCAAGAAAAAATGAATTCAGGAGAACCCTTGTATGAGCCTGGGCCCAGGGAAACGCTTGAATGCATGCGGTCATCAACCCCAGGACCGACATTGCAAATATTATGGATACCCTCTTTAGGTTCCTTAGGATACGAATTTTGGGTCTTACATGTATCCGCTTGGTCACTGAGAGAGATACGGTATCTGGTCCTGCAAATTTAGGAGGATCCCTTAGGGAAGGACCCTGAACTGAAAGAATCATACTTTTTGATCTAGGGTGACCGCAAATCTTAGACATCTCTGATAATCTGGATGAATGGGTATGTGGTAGCATGCACCTCGAAGATCTATAGTACCCATGGCCAAGTCTTTAACGATTAATGGGACTGTGGATTTTACAGACTCCATTTCGAACCTTCTGTATATTATGTACTAATTCAGGCGTTTCAGGTTTATAATGAGTCGGTAGGCCCAGTTTCTTTTTTTTTTTTTTATATGGAACAACAGGGAATAATGGCCCCTGTCCTGTTCCACTTCTGGAACTGGGGACATCACTACTGATGTTAGCATATCCTGGAGTACTGACACGATCTTTTATAACTTCACTGATAGAAGAGATGTTACTTCCAGCCTCTGTGGGGGAAAAGAAAATAACTCTATTTTTGCTCCCATTCGGACTGAGGCAAGAATTTTTTGATCCCGTGTTGTTATCTTCTGCCACTGAACCCTGAAATTTTTCCCCCTACCTGTTTGGAGTCATTGTCTTTCAGAACGTTGGATATGAAAAATACTTTTTACTTTTCCACCTTTGGGGTAGTGCCAACGTCCAGTTTTACCTTTCCTTCTGTACTGAAGGACTGCATTTGTGGAGGACGAAATGGTCTACTTTTGAAGGTTTTTGGCTTGGGAAGAGATTTCCTTTTATCTGCTGCATTCTCTAACAGATCGTCCAGAGCTGGGCCAAACACATACTCTCCTCTGAAGGGTATAGAGCATAAGTTTGACTTGGATAAAATGTCCCAGCTCCACATTTTTAACTAAAAAACTCTTCTTGTGGTGTTTGAGAGAACCGAAGCCCTTGCTGCTATCCGGACAGACTCTGAGGAAGCATCTGCTAGGAATCCTGTTTCCTTCTGTTAGAGAGGTAAGAAGGCCAATAGATCTTCTCTAGGGGTGTCTCCCCTGATATGATCCTCCATCTGCTGTAACCAACGGAACATGGCTCTTGTGATGCAGGTGGACACAACATTTGGTCTCAAAGTGGCTGCAGATGTCTTTTAAGACTTTCTGAACAGGCTATCCATTTTGGGGTCTAGTGGATCCTTAAGTTGGCTACTTTGGCCACCTGGATATCCACTTTAGGAATTTCCATCCAGCATTTGGATATGTCCTCATCCAGAGGGAAGAGGTCTTTCAAACCTCTGGGATGGTCAGTTGTCATTACAGGAACTCCCATTCATCAAGAACTTAATTTTGTGCATTGTCATGGATGGGAAACACTATCTTCCTTCTTGATCTTAAACTTCCAAACATCTCATCCTGGACTGTAGGGGTTGTTTTCTCCTCTTCTATTACCATTGTATTCCTAACAGCGACTAACAACTCCTCCATGTCTTCAGAAGAAAAAAAATGTTAGCATCCTGTTCAGCACTATAATTTGGAGTAACACTAGCTTCCTCCAACCATTTCTCGGGAATCAATATTTCTACAAAATATGAACTCCCATCAGCGGGCATATTTCCTCTTTTTCAACCCTGCAGGACCTTCAATATAGGTTTGGGAGAAAGTGGCACAGCTGGCATAAAGCTTTTTTGTGGGTAGATGGAAGCTTATTACAAATGGCACATTTGCGACTTGTAGCTTTCTCTTTGGACTTTTACTCTTTAAAAGGTTTATCTAGGACTATATTCATTTTTTTAAACTCCTAGTAAAAAAAACTAAGGTAGATGTTGCTGGCTCAGGGTGGTAACTGACCGCTTCTGCCAGCAATTCAGCTGCTCCATATCAACAGAGCAGCTCTTCTTCCGCTCTGCTCTGTTGGGACTTTGCTGCCAGCATTATGCTGATTGACAGCTGGCTCCCCACAGTTAGGCAGAAGGAAGCAGGCTGTCGATCAGCATGACGTTGGCCATCACACCCGGTCAACAGAGCAAGACGTATAAGAAGCCGCTGCTCTATTGTCATGATGTAAGCGGAAGCCGCAGAATCACTGGCAGGAATGGTACGTGACCGCTCTTTACTGGCAGAGATCTGCGCTAGGCAGGCTGGTAGTTAGCAACTACCTGCCTGTTAATTATTTACTGTGGACCTAAGGACTAATAAAGTCCTGGATAATCCCTTTAAGGAATTGGACTGGTCCCAAAATATTTAATAGATTTCTTAAAAATTAACAAGTGTTTAGTCATTTAAACATAAATGATTTATCATCCATTAATTATTCCAATTTTCATACATGAAGTTACTCAGGACACCGAGCCCCCACTCTCCATATATTCCTGTTATCACTGGCAGAGAATATGTGTTGTGGTTGAAGGGTATAATACTGTTGTGTTACGGGCACTGTACCTGTCTCTGGCGGAGAGCGATGCCCTCGAGCTCTTGTTCTTTTATCAGCAGTTCTCGCTGAAGACTTGTGTGTCTGTCCTGTTGTTTCATGGAGTCCTGCACAATGGGACAAGACATGTCAACTGGAAATTCTCAATGGCATTTACCTTAATCATAGTAAAAGCGGAAACTGTCATGCAGCTGCAGTGCAGTACAGCGCAACCTGCACCAGGGGGAGCCTGGTAGTGAAGCCAGACTGCACACACAGAGCAACTGAACAGACGCCACCTAGTGGCGAGAGCGAGGTCAGGAAAACCAAGTCAGAGCACAACAGTACAAATGGATTTAGACAGAATGAATAGTCAGGACATAGCAAGGGATCAGTAAACCAGGACGGGCAAAATACAGTGCAATAGGGATAAACTGAAACAGAGTCAAAGAGCCAAGCCAAGATATCATAACCAGGGAGTCAAGCAGATATACAGACAAAGAGACACTGGGAATGGGCAGGCAGGGGGAGATAACAGACACAGGACAAGTCAGGGTTCAGTAGGACAAACCAAGGACTTCCAGAGTCAGGTTCACACGCCAAAGACAGAGCTATAGCTGACACCACCCTCAGGATACCTGGGAGCTAAATAGCGAACCCGAGCCCAGAATGAGGCAGATCAAAGTTAACCCTTAACATGATCCACCCAGAGAAAAAGCAGACAGGACTAAACTCCGGAACGGATCATGACAGAAACATTTTTGGGGGCATAAAAAAATGTGATTTTTTTTTTTGGTGTTAAATGCCAAGTCAATATAATCATGGATCATGTGAATCCAAATCCCCAACTATTCATGGATAGTAGCTATTGGTGTAGATGGGGATTTCCACTACCCTGATATTGATGGACTATCCTTACAATCATTAATATCAGAAGAGGGGAGTGCCCACGCAGCATCACCACCAATCAGACATTACCAGCTCCGTCAGCAGGTGGCTATACACCGTGTACAGAGCACATCATCATTGCTCCATCACACTATGTAGTGGCCGCTCCAGGGTACTGCAGATCAGCTCCTACTCATTTTATAAATATACAAAAGTGTTTTTCAGGGACGTATTCTAGATGGCCTCACCGGATCAAATTTTAACATTTGTCCTTACAAGTGGTTGTTCCTCAATCACTGCCATTATTTTTCCCCCAAGTTAAAATTTTCCAACTTATTGCTTTTATTTTCTTCCCACTGATCTCCAGTATACGGTTCCAGAGATATGGCCCTTTTTATATAGTGTTAATTTTTATGGTCTTTGCCAAGGGGGTGGTGCTCACAGGGTAATTATGCAGAGAAGCCTAAAGACACGCCCCAGAGGATCCCGTAAGCGACACCCCCTTGTTACAGACCATATAAATTAGCTATGTATGTATGTATTATACACATACAGGTCCTTCTCAAAAAATTAGCATATAGTGTTAAATTTCATTATTTACCATAATGTAATGATTACAATTAAACTTTCATATATTATAGATTCATTATCCACCAACTGAAATTTGTCAGGTCTTTTATTGTTTTAATACTGATGATTTTGGCATACAACTCCTGATAACCCAAAAAACCTGTCTCAATAAATTAGCATATTTCACCCATCCAATCAAATAAAAGTGTTTTTTAATAACAAACAAAAAAACCATCAAATAATAATGTTCAGTTATGCACTCAATACTTGGTCGGGAATCCTTTGGCAGAAATGACTGCTTCAATGCGGCGTGGCATGGAGGCAATCAGCCTGTGACACTGCTGAGATGTTATGGAGGCCCAGGATGCTTCAATAGCGGCCTTAAGCTCATCCAGAGTGTTGGGTCTTGCGTCTCTCAACTTTCTCTTCACAATATCCCACAGATTCTCTATGGGGTTCAGGTCAGGAGAGTTGGCAGGCCAATTGAGCACAGTAATACCATGGTCAGTAAACCATTTACCAGTGGTTTTGGCACTGTGAGCAGGTGCCAGGTCGTGCTGAAAAATGAAATCTTCATCTCCATAAAGCATTTCAGCCGATGGAAGCATGAAGTGCTCCAAAATCTCCTGATAGCTAGCTGCATTGACCCTGCCCTTGATGAAACACAGTGGACCAACACCAGCAGCTGACATGGCACCCCACACCATCACTGACTGTGGGTACTTGACACTGGACTTCAGGCATTTTGGCATTTCCTTCTCCCCAGTCTTCCTCCAGACTCTGGCACCTTGATTTCCGAATGACATGCAAAATTTGCTTTCATCAGAAAAAAGTACTTGGGACCACTTAGCAACAGTCCAGTGCTGCTTCTCTGTAGCCCAGGTCAGGCGCCTCTGCCGCTGTTTATGGTTCAAAAGTGGCTTTACCTGGGGAATGCGGCACCTGTAGCCCATTTCCTGCACACGCCTGTGCACGGTGGCTCTGGATGTTTCCACACCAGACTCAGTCCACTGCTTCCTCAGGTTCCCCAAGGTCTGGAATCGGTCCTTCTCCACAATCTTCCTCAGGGTCCGGTCTCCTCTTCTCGTTGTACAGCGTTTTCTGCCACATTGTTTCCTTCCAACAGACTTACCATTGAGGTGCCTTGATACAGCACTCTGGGAACAGCCTATTTGTTGAGAAATTTCTTTCTGGGTCTTACCCTCTTGCTTGAGGGTGTCAATGATGGCCTTCTTGACATCTGTCAGGTCGCTAGTCTTACCCATGATGGGGGTTTTGAGTAATGAACCAGGCAGGGAGTTTATAAAAGCCTCAGGTATCTTTTGCATGTGTTTAGAGTTAATTAGTTGATTCAGAAGATTAGGGTAATAGGTCGTTTAGAGAACCTTTTCTTGATATGTTAATTTATTGAGACAGGTTTTTTGGGTTATCAGTAGTTGTATGCCAAAATCATCAGTATTAAAACAATAAAAGACCTGACAAATTTCAGTTGGTGGATAATGAATCTATAATATATGAAAGTTTAATTGTAATCATTACATTATGGTAAATAATGAAATTTAACACTATATGCTAATTTTTTGAGAAGGACCTGTATGTATACATATGTGCATGATGTATACGTATGTACACACAGAAATTATATAAGAGCATACATTGGCCACTTTTTGTCTGGTGAAACATCATCTTTAACCTATAAGACACTTTAATATACATGGCATCGCTATTTTCCTGCATTATTTTCATCTATGGGTATGCCAACAGGCAGCATCACATGGCCGGGCACAAAGACATATAGGACAGGTGATGCAGTTGTGCAAACAAGCACACGATTGTATCGCTGCAGAACATTCCTCTACCCGACACTGTGGCCTCCGGGTTTCATTGGTTCACATGTAGGAAATTCCCTCCATGGGAGACAAAACTTGGCAAATAAAATCAGCCTCCTAGATAGTGAATATAATTTAACCATCGGGGTTTTCTTTACTAAAAAAATAAATAAAAATCCCATAATACTATTGTCAAAAAACTACCAATGTGAATTCTGTAAAGAAAAAAAATAATAATTTATTTACTCATTGTGTTGTGTAATATTTTGTAGCACAAAGCGGTATTCTGTGTCATGGAGTTAGGCCGGGTATTGTATGGATAACACGCTGACCAATGTAATCCAATAGGGCTGTTCTGATGATCGTTGTTTTTTGTTTTTTTTTAACACGGACTGAGTACAAAATAAAAATAAAAATCGCAGCATGCACTAATCTCCCAGTTTTCAAGTGACGTTCACTCATTCAAGTCTATGGGTGTGAAAAAAAAAAAAAAAAAATCGGATCCACTACGGAACATTCACATTGCAGCCGTTTTATATGAATACATTCCAATTATTAACATAAACAGTTTGGTCTTGAACATTTATTTTTTTTTATTTTTTTTCTCTTTTTCCAAGGGCCATAACCTTTTTACTTTTCTATGCACATAGACATATCAGGGCTTGTTTTGTGCGGGACGAGTTGTACACCATTCATTTTACCACATTGTGTACTGGTGGAAAACAATTTCCAAGTATGGCGAAATAGTGAAAAAAAAAAACACATCAATTCTGACATGAGTAGTAAAAATGACCCCATAATATGATTCTGCTTATCGGTACGGTTACAGCGACACCAAACAGTATTTTTATTATTTTAGTGGTGATAAAAAGAAATAAGCACTTCGAAAAAAAAATAAGTTTCAGATTGCGTCACCATTTTGTGAGTCTCGCATCGTTTTGATTTTTCACCTGATTGAGATATGTGAGGGCTTATTTCTTGCCAGGCGAGACAAAGATTTTATGGATTTAATTTTGGGATAGATATAACATTTTAGTCACTTGTTACAGCATTTTTTGTGGTTTACCAGTGACCCCACCAAAATACTGTAACAATTGATTTAATTTTTTTTTTGTTTATGGTGTTTAACAATCTGGTCAATTATTTTATTTTGAACTACCGTATATGCAGAAATATCGCGGCATATGGTAAAAGTCTCCTTTGAAGCTCGGCCACAGGCAGGGTTTCAAGGGAGCTCCATCATGACATGCATGGAGGTCTTCAATAACCCATTGATGACCTGCGATCACTTCACAATGCCCATGGCGCACTGTTAATTGCGCTCTCAGGTGGCACTCCACTGTACCTGCGGCTGTTATAGGCAGGTCCTGGCTGTAACACACAGCCATCACCTGCCGAATACAGGGGAAGCCAGACACCCACTACTGACTTGTGCCGTACATATACAGGGGATATCGATAAGGGCTTAAGTGTTGATGTATAGAAACGGATTACTTTTTTAGTGAAAAAAAAATAAAAATAAACCAGCTGATTTTTCACAACCTGGCCTTAAATAATGAGTCACAAAATGTAGATTAGTCACGAAATATGAATGTTCAGCAGTGAACGCGGGGCTGCAACACAAAACTGTATTGTAATGTATTTAACACATGATTGCAGGACTTTGTGTCGCCACAAAGAATATTCTGAGTCACAGAAGAAAAGGTCGATCATTCCTTGAATCAAAGTAAAGATCTCAGGCATGTGTTTACCCTGCCACACCCCACCAAATCCGGAACCTCTGCTGTGTACAACACTGCACGGCAGCTTTAGGCTATGTGCACACGTAGAAATGGTCCACTGCGGATTTCCTGTGGATTTATCGTGGTTTTTGTGCGGATTCCACTGCGGTTTTCTATTATGAAGCAGGTGTAAAACCGCTGCGGAATCCGCACAAAGAATTGACATGCTGCGGAATGTAAACCGCTGTGTTTCCACGCGTTTTTTTCCGCAGCATGTGCAATGCGGATTGCGTTTCCCATAGGTTTACATTGTACTGTAAACGCATGGGAAACCGCTGCGGACCTGCAGCAAAATCCGCAGCGTGTGAACATACCCTTTAGGGTAGTGTTCACATGTATCAGAATTCTGACAGATTTTCTGACTGGATTTCCACAAGGCAAATCAGCAACAGAATAAGTCGGCAGCAAAGTGGATGATATTTGAAGATATTTTATCCATCTGCTGCAATTATTTTTCATGCAGAAAGTGAAATGCTGCAGGTTTAAGGCTACATTCCCACGATCAGGTTTTAGGGTATGTTCACACGTTCCTGATTTCCCTCCTTTTTTTTTCAGGACTGAAACCGCAGCTCTTTGCAGAAAACGCAGGTCCTTTTTTGGTGCTTTTTTGATGCGTGTTTTGATGCGTTTTTTTATGCAGTTTTCTATGCAGAGTCTGTGTGTTTTCTAGGAAGTTTTTTAGGGTTAAAATGGCTGAAAATACCCTAACCCTACCCCTAACCCTAACCCTACCCCTAACCCTACCCCTAACCCTATTCTAACCTTAGTGGGGAAAAAAAAAAAAAAATTCTTAATTTTTTTATTGTCCCTACCTATGGGGGTGACAAAGGGGGGGGGTGTCATTTACTATTTTTTTTATTTTGATCACTGAGATAGGTTATATCTCAGTGATCAAAATGCACTTTGGAACGAATCTGCCGGCCGGCAGATTCGGCGGGCGCACTGCGCATGCGCCCGCCATTTTGCAAGATGGCGGCGCCCAGGGAGAAGACGGCCGGACGGACACCGGGAGGCCGGGTGAGTATAAGGGGGGGAGATTAGGGCACGGGGGGGGCATCGGAGCACGGGGGGAGGGGCATCGGAGCACGGGGGGGGCATCAAAGCACGGGGGAGGGGCATCGGAGCATGGGGGGTGGGATCGGGGCAGCCACACTCCGCCCACGCACTTCCGCCCGCTTCCCCGCACTTCCTGCTGCAGCAGTTCGGCACCACAAACCGCAATAAAACCCGCAGATATATTTTTGATCTGCGGGTTTTACTGCGGGTTTGACCTCACAATGGAGGTCTATGGGTGCAGAACCGCTGCGGCTCCGAAAAAAGAAGTGACATGGTACTTCTTTTTTACCGCGGCTATTCAGCGCGGCTTTTTTTCCCGATTCCCGCATCATGTGCACAGTGGTTCCTGTTTTCCATAGGGTACATTGTACTGTACCCTGCATGGAAAACAGCTGCGGAACCGCAGCGGCAAAAACGCTGCGGTTCCACAGAAAAAAACGCACTGTGTGAACATGGCCTTATAATTCGAATAAGAGTTTTTTTAGACCATATAAACATATTTATGTCTTTCTGGATGCTTTAAGTTTGTCAGTCTGGGATTTTGTCATTATCTGTATATTGAGTTTAGCCTAAACTTAGGTTTCACTTCATTTGGGAAAAATTGTATTTAATGCTTTCCGGCATTAAAAAAAAACCCAGATCTCTGCAATTGGAGCTCAATTATCAAAACTCTACAGCAATCATCGGCAACCAATAATAAAAAAATGATTGTTTTGTTGTCTATAGCAATCAATTGTTTTGTGACACATTATACTTTACACTTACTATCGATGTACTTTGCTGGATTTCATGGAGGAAACACATTCAAGTGTTGTAAAGGTTTACTTCCAATGCAGCTGTAATGTGGTTTTCCTGCAAAGCTGCATAAATCCATGTTTTTTTGCTACAATCTTTCGAAATTGCATCAAAAACTGTGCAGTTTTGCAGAGATTTCCGAAAACAGTTGAAAAAGAAAAAAATGCAACATGGCCACATTGTGTGAATTGTGTGAACACATCCTTATTATTTCAGAATGACTCATCAATGTCATGTTATCGGAGCCTACCTTTCGGAGATGCCGTTCTTTCTCTAGTTTAATTTGTTGCTCCATCTCATCATACAGACTCCGCACCTCTCGCCCGTGATCTATCTCTTTCCTGCAGTGCACAAAATTACATGGAGATCATGAGCTAAATGCAACAGCCAAGCTATGGTTCATCTTTTATCAGGAGCTTACCATAGATATAATACACATAATAATGGAGAGTATCGTGCTTTTAATCCTCTAGGGCAGGGGTCCCCAACTCCAGTCCTCAAGGCCCACCAACAGGTCATGTTTTCAGGATTTCCTTTGCATTGCACAGGTGATGCAATTATTACCTGTGCAAGACTAAGGAAATCCTGAAAACATGACATGTTGGTGGGCCTTGAGGACTGGAGTTGGGGACCCCTGCTCTAGGGCAATGTTCCCTAACTCCGGTCCTCAAGAGCCACCAACAGGTCATGTTTTCAGGATTCCCTTAGTATTGCAAAGGTGATAATTGCATCACCTGGACAGGCAAGCATTCAATCACCTGTGCAATGCTTAAGGTACCGTCACACATAACGATATCGTTGCTTTTTGTGACGTAGCAACGATATCGTTACCGAAATCGTTATGCGTGACAGCGACCAACGATCAGGCCCCTGCTGGGAGATTGTTGGTCGCTGGGGAATGATCAGGACTTTATTTTGGTCGCTGATCTCCTGCTGACATCGCTGAATCGGCATGTGTGACGCCGATCCAGCGATGTGTTCACTGGTAACCAGGGTAAATATCTGGTTACTAAGCGCAGGGCCGCGCTTAGTAACCCGATGTTTACCCTGGTTACCATTGTAAATGTAAAAAAAAAAACCACTACATACTCACATTCCGGTGTCTGGTCACGTCCCTCGCCTTCAGCTTCCCGCACTAACTGTGAGCGCCGGCCGGCCATAAAACAGAGCACAGCGGTGACGTCACCTCTCTGCTTTACGGCCGGCCGGCGCGCCGCTCACAGTCAGTGCAGGGAAGCTGATGGCGAGGGACGTGACCAGACACCGGAATGTAAGTATGTACTGTTTTTTTTTTTTTTTACATTTACAATGGTAACCAGGGTAAACATCGGGTTACTAAGCGCGGCCCTGCGCTTAGTAACCCGATGTTTACCCTGATTACCCGGGGACTTCGGCATCGTTGGTCGCTGGAGAGCTGTCTGTGTGACAGCTCTCCAGCGACCAAACAGCGACGCTGCAGCGATCGGCATCGTTGTCTATATCGCTGCAGCGTCGCCTTATGTGACGGTACCTTAAGGAAATCCTGAAAACATGACCTGTTGGTGGCTCTTGAGGACCGGAGATAGGGAACATTGCTCTAGGGTTAGGGAAGAGTCAGATGGCCATATAACGTGGACAAGGATCATAGCGCAATGCTCGGACTGGCCAGCGGCACTCCTGACTGGAGCATGACAGCTATACAGAAATTCATGCTGCCACACTCAGGTCGGGAGAGCCAATGACCAGTCCGAGCATTGCGTTATGATCTTCATCTAAGTTTTTTGCCGTCTGACTCCTCCCTTATACACATTTTCATAAGCTTAGGCATTTCCCAGTGACAAATAGAAGGAAGACTTTTCAAGCTATGTAGGAGACTTGTCGGACCTTACAAGACTCTTGATAGAGCTATCCTTTTTGGGCAGATGTTGCATAGGCTTAAAGGCGTATTCCAGCCTAAACCATTTATCACCTTACCATTGAGTAGGTGATGGTTATCAGATTGGTAAGGGTCCCACCAAGTGCTAGAAAAGAAGACTTCAGACCGCCATTCCCTGATGACTCTCCTCTGGCCACAAGACTGTAGACAGGAGGCGTTGTATGATGTTGCATGACATCTACTGCTCAGAGGAAAGCAGAGAGCAGTGCTTGGCTATCACCAGGTGTCTACAACGTCGCAGACTTGACTGAAGGAGCAGCAGGGCACCTGTATGACCAACCATCCCATTAAACTCCTCCTGAGCGTGGCGGCCAGGGTGAGCGAGAACCCACACCAAACTAGAAGTCATCACTGATCAGAAAATTTGTGGAAACAGCTCCCGCCATCCAATATACGTCTGTTTCATTCTGGTTTCCTGGACAATCCACTCCACGGTGCACGGATGAGGCTTGTCAGGCATCCAGCAGCTTTCTTCAAAGTTCGATCTAGCAAAGTGAAAAGCAAAATATTCTATATGGTGACTTTATTAAAATAATGGCGTGGACTTAGAAAAATACCCAATGCATATCAAGTCTGGCTGACTCAGTCGTAGATAAACTTTATGAACTAGACTAGAAACGAGTCAGGTATCTTTCTACGCCCATGATGCTATTTTAATGAAGTCACAATAAATTATTTCTTGCTTTTCATTCACTTTGCTAAATGGAAAAAAAACCTTTCTCATTACTTTAATAAAGGTTATCACCCATCCACTGGAATGCACCTTTTAGGTGATACTATGTTTTATTAGTTTCATATAATTTGTTTATCGGTCTACCCGTTCTTTATGATCCGCAAGCGACTTTCGACTAACATCCACAATGATCCATACCTCCCAATCCCAGGTCCAAGACTTAGCCTGAGCTGCACCAATCCACTGGAATGCTCTATCCCAAGACGTTAGGACCAACCACAACTTACACAAGTTTATGCGCTCCCTAAAAGCACATTGTTTAGGGCGGCCTATCACGTTCCCTAATCAAAGTCCTTTTATATATCGTCCATTCTCTATTTCTCTGAACATACCGTAATTCTCCATCATACTCCACCGCACCCAAAAGCACCACAAATATTGGTTGGTGATTAGCTCATGCAACCGTCATCTATCCCCATTCCCTCAAGATGGCTGGACTATCATTATAAGTAAGCCCCTGTACTTTGTCTCCCCCACCTCATTAAAGATTGTAAGCGCTCACGAGCAGGGGCATCATTATCTTTGCTTTAATTATTATATTATCTTTAATGTTGTTACTTATGGTGGTTATATAGTAACTGCTGAATTGTAAAGCGCTGCGGAATATGTTGGTGCTATATAAAGATATCCAATAGTTCTAAGAACTCATTAAATAAATGATATGGGTGTTTGAGGAACAAGGGGTTCCATTTCCCAGATTAATCGTAGCGAGCCATTGCGTTCACCCCACTAAGCATAGGGTACCCACCCTGTAACGGACAATCCTACATTGGAATCCTAAAATAAAAAAGTCACATCACCCATCAGAAGATCGGGGGCACGGAAGCCTGTAGAGCCACCAGGGAAATAATGGAGAGTAAGGAAATCCAGAGTCAGAATCTTCCGTTAAAAACCATGAATTTATTCTATAAGATTTAAAAGTAGCAACGCTAATAGCGAGAAAATCTAGCCAACGCGTTTCAGACAGCAGTCTTTAGTCATTGCATTAACGTTTAAATATTACCGAATAAATTCAAGGATTTTAATGGAAGATTCTGACGCTGGAATTCCTTCCTTCCTCTAGGTTGGATTATGTTTTATTGGGGTCATGCGTAGTATATGGTCATCCTTTAGAGGGCAGGAAACCCATTTTCCTGGGGGGGAAATTGTAAGTTTATTTAGAGCCAAGCAAGGAAAGCTAAGTCCAGTCCTGATACCTTGATACCTGCTCATTCAATTATCCATTAAACCGGCATATAATATGCCTTATTGAAGAGGGTTTAAAAAAAAAGAAGAAGTCTGCTTTGCTTTTGTCTGGAAACAGCTCCACTTTTGCCCACAGGCTGTGCCTGGTATTGCAGAGGAGTGTTAAAGCTTTATAAAAATAAAAAAAATAAAATTTTTCATTATTTTTGAAACCTGGACAGAGACTTCCGACTCTATACCTATGCTGTATAGAAAAATAATATCTATTTTAAAATTTTGCAAAGCTTTTTTGACCTCACACCTTTGACGTTCTGTTGGATTTTAGGGTATTCCCAGGTTCTATAATACTACAGGATCTATCCTAACTCGCCCATTTCCAGCTGGCTCTGCGCCGCTCCAGCTCTACACGTCTTTATCTTATGTATGTGTAACCTTTATCCTTAATAGACAGAGTTACAAGCACGATGGTTCGATAGTTATCAGACGAAGACACTGTCGATATAATAAAAAGATATGGTATCCACACAAGGAAGATACCGCTGACCGTCCTTCCCTGCTGAGTCACTGGCAAGTACCTGCGTTCAGCGTAGGCACTTATTTTTACAGTACACACACCGGCACTATATAAACTGGGAGCAGTCCTGCTTTGTAGAACAATGACATTATTATACACCCGTCTACCTTTGTGAATTAATTGGCTTCCTCCACAATAAAACTACAAAGAGTGTAAATTAATGGGAGAAGCATTTATTATGACATCCTCATATTCACTCTTCAGTCTCATATGCACAAAATCCAAGGGGTGTCATTAAAGGGAATCTGTCACCAGGTTTTTGCCACCTAATCTGAGAGCAGCATTAGGTAGGGGAGGAGACCCTGATTCCAGCAATGTGTCACTTACTGGGCTACTTGCTATAGTTTTGATAAAGTCACTGTTTTTACAGCAGGAGATGATCAATAGAGGATAGTCTAACCCCACCCCCACCACCGATTGGCAGCTTTCTACCTGTGTACACAGAAAGCAGCCAATCAGTGTGGTATGGGCAGGGTTATACAGAGCTCAGCATTTAGAGAACTGCTAAATGTGCAGCAGAGAAAACTGTGATTTTATCAAAACTACAGCAAGCAGCCCAGTAAGCGATACATTGCTGGAATCAGGATGTCTGTCCTTACATCATGGGGCTCTCACATGGGGTAGTAGAAATCTATGGACAGATTCCCTTTAAATTAGAATAGCCCCTCCCCCCCACCTCTCCAGCTCCGCTTTCAAGAATACGCTTCAGAAAAATGAGCGGCGCAAGATAAGTGACATCTTGTGGAAACCGTCCAAATGCTCCTTCTGCCATTGAGACGAGACAAGCTGAGCACTGCCATACTGGAGGAAATCAGGAAGAGGAGACGGAAGTTTGTTTCTTTTTTTTTTTACCCCAAAACAGTTTCACAAAACTGCAGAAAGTCTTCTGGGATAGGGGTCCCTTTAAAAATTTCAAAGGAAGAAACATAACCCCAAGATAATTATCCAATACAAGTCTAATAACTCCGCATCCAGAAGTCACAAAGCAGCTCGTCATGTAACCAGCACATTTTATAATTAATTATCCGATCCGGTGGAATAATTATAAAGAAAGGCTTAATAGCTGTCAACAAAAATCAGCTGGTGTAGAACTCTAGAAACCTGCACGGTCAGACCTGTCGCTGCACAGTCATGCAATAGTTAAGGAGGAGCAGATTTGGGGAAATACGCACCGTTTTAAAGCCTGTTCCAGAGTCTCTTTTTCGCGATGCACATCCCGGATGTCAGAGGAAAAGCCGAAGAGAAGATCTTCAAAGTTTGTAAGCAAGTCGGGACACTCCTTGCGTAGACGGTTCCACAGATACCGGCTCTGCCTGTGTCTTAGGAAAACAATGCACAACCCAATAAGTTAGATAAGGGAAGTAATGCATAAATATGACATGCATAGGATGGGTGCTACTAGCCTAAGGAAACTCGGGAGGACGACTGACACCTCTTGCCAAAAACACTTGGCACCTGTACAAATTGTCATAAGTATTCCGCTTCTGTTCACTTCAGCCGTCTGCTCCTTGACGCAACACTTTGCGTGAAGCCACCATGCAGGCTGGCCATGTACTGGGCACACTGCATCTTGTAGATCACAGTATACCCATAAATAAAGATCTAACACACAAAACGAGCGAGAGCTCCGGGTGTGAACAATACGAGATTACGTATATTGCACGTAGTCCTGATATTATAATAATAATATAACACTTGGATCCTCATGGGCGGGGACAGACTCATCATTGGTGCAACCTGTGCAGCCACACATAGGCCCAAGAGATAAGAGAGCCCGCTACTGCCTCCAAAGCAGGTCTAATTGAGCATTATGCTGAGCTATTCGTCTACAAAGGGCCCCATATATTGTCCTTACACAGGGGCCCTCCACTGTCTGTGTCTGCCAATGTTCATGGGGTCCCACTGATCTAAACCTAGAGCACTAAAGGGTCTGCGCGGAGTTAAATGGGCATTCTAAACTCTAAGATCCTACCCCAATATGTATCAGGTGCTCCACTTAGAAATGTAGAACAGTTCTTCTGATAAACTATGCTGCCTACCCATGTGCTGACCATTGCAGTAGCTTAAATATCCATGGTTACAACAACTAACACTATATGAGTGGTCGTAACCATGGATATCTAGGCTATTGCAATGCCCTGCACATGGGGTAAGTGACATAGCTTATCAGAAGAACTATACTACATTGCTAACTAAATGTATTTGCTAATATTTTCTTTAAGTCCAGGTAACCAGAAGCATAGTAATTCAAACGTTACACCTAGAAGACGTACTGAATAAGGCCTTATAGGAAGTGCATGCTAAATGCAGTTTCATCAATGAGGATGGACACACATATAATCCTCCTTTTTACTGACCGGAGATATAAGTGAATAGCACCCATGCAGCAGCTGTCGGCTGTACACTACAGCAGACACCCTGCTACATCAGTCACGATCGGTGTTAGCACCGACCACGGCCATTTAACCCCTTAGATGCTGCTATTGATAGTGACCGTAGCTTCTAGATGGTTAACAGAGTTTGGGAACCCCATCGGCACCCTGCAATAGCGATTGTGTGGTCCTGATGGTTACCATGAAAATGCAAGGCTAAGTCATGACCTCTGGGTCTGCCAGCTATCACGATGCTAGCAACATTATAGTGGCAAAAATAAAAAAAATTCTTCCTGTCTTTCCACTTTACGTTAATTCCTAAAAAACACCCAAAGGGAATACTAACTACCTAACAGCAGTTTTGAATATGTTGAGAGGCTCGTTTTCAAAATGGTATCACGTCTGTGGGGGGTTTTAATATATAGTTCCCCCCAAATCTTGTTAGATCCTAGAAAAAATAAGCTTTAAAATTTCTGTGAAAAAAAGTGAAAAAAAAAATTGCTGCTACATTTTTAAACCATCCAACATCCTAACAAAATAAAAGGACATTTGACAAATGGTGTTGAACTAAGGTAGAAATGAGGTAAATGCTATCTATTACCTATTTTGTGTGGTATGATGATTTGGATTAAAAAAAAAGGTGTAAAAAATATTCAACGTTTTAAATTTAACAAAAAAAAAAAAAATGTGTAAAATTTGTGGCATCATCATAAATAAATGCAAAACATATTGATCTAAATTTGATACTATCATAAAGCACAATGTGTCATGAAAAAAAAAAACCTCAAAGTCACTAGGGTACTCCAAAACATTTCAGAGTTCTTGCCACATAAAGCGATATGTCGGATGTGAAAAAATTTGCTAGGTCACTAGAGGTTTAAGGAAAAATTGCTAAGGAAATGGGCTAAGATTGGCTCTGTGTTGTTTCAACAATCAGAGCAGTCACAGCATACAACAAAATGGCGTCACCCGTGGAATTGACACGATAAAAAGGCATTTCCCATGTGAAATGGAAAATGTTCAAGCATATCACATAATGTCTCCAGCTTGACTCGAGTTTCACCCTTGCTAGCTTCTTCTGGGGCGCTCTAAAAGAAGCTGGAAATAGTGAAACTCACGTCAGGATGTACAAGTTATGCAATATGCAAATTTAGATTTTGCTTCTTTTAAGTAGAATGAACACCTTGTGCTTTAGTACCTTGATACTGCAGTACATCACAATTGAGAAAGGTGTTTTTATTGTGTCAACTCCACAAGTGAGGCTTTTTTGGTGTAAGAAATTGATTGAAGAAACAAGAAGAAACTGATGATTAGGGTTGAGCGAAACAGATCTGCACTTTTCAAAAGTTGCCGACTTTTAGCAAAGTCAGGTTTCGTGAAACCCGACCTGATCCCACTCTGGGATCGGGTCGGCGATCTGTACTCCAAAGTCGGGTTTCGTTTTTTATATATATATATCTAACCCTTAAATTGCCTGTAGCTATTAAATTTAAGGGTTAAAGGCAATTTAAGGGTTAAATCGCGGAAAAAATTGGCGTGGGCTCCCGCGCAATTTTCTCCGCCAGAGTGGTAAAGCCAGTGACTGAGGGCAGATATTAATAGCCTGGAGAGGGTCCATGGTTATTGGCCCCCCCCGGCTAAAAACATCTGCCCCCAGCCACCCCAGAAAAGGCACATCTGGAAGATGCGCCTATTCTGGCACTTGGCCACTCTCTTCCCATTCCCGTGTAGCGGTGGGATATGGGGTAATGAAGGGTTAATGCCACCTTGCTATTGTAAGGTGACATTAAGCCAGATTAATAATGGAGAGGCGTCAATTATGACACCTATTCATTATTAATCCAATTGTGTGAAAGGGTTAAAAAAAAAACACACACATTATTAAAAAGTATTTTTTAAAAACGCCAATTTTTTCCGCGATTTAACCCTTAAATTTAATAGCTAGAGCGCCGAAATTTTGCACATACACACAGCTAACATTAGTAGTGTGGAATATGCAAAAAAAAAAAGGGATATGAAATGGTTTACTGTATGTAAACCATGTCTCATATCATGTCGGGTTTAGGCAGGAGAAATGAAAAGCCGGCAATTGAATTACCGGCTTTTCTGTTATATCGCGCTGAAGTAAATATAAAAAAAAAAAATTCCCATTGACTTGCATTGGGTTTCGTGTTTCGGCCGATCCCCGACCCCGACTTTTCAATAAGATCGGCCGAATTAACTCGACCCGACTTTTGAAAAAGTCTGGTTTCGTGAAACCGGACTCGATCTCAAAAAATGAAAAGTCGCTCAACCCTACTGATGATCCCTTGGGGCTGAATCTTACAATTAGGCCAGGATTTCACGGTCTGTATACTGGATCTAATGGCCGATTTGGCGGTGGGTATCCAAACCCAAACGTGCAGCCTCCTATGTGTCTATCAGGTTGTAAGTTTGGGACAGGAGTCCTTGAATAGGCAGATAATGCAGAAAATGATGTCCGGCAGTCAATGGCCCAGACAGCACAAATCTTGTTTTTCACGGTTTCAAACGTAAGAGACATTTGCAGACATTAGTTTCGGTGTTCTTACTCCTATCGGTACAGGTACTGGTTGCAGAGATTAGGTGCTTTAACCGCAGCAGGGTACGGAGCAGACAGTGGTGTAAGCAGGGGAAGACCCAGACAGGAGACGTCCCCTGTGCAAGAAGAGTATATGTGTCTGCTGCAGCTCAACAGCTCATCATAAAGTACCCCTTTAAGTGTCTGTGACAACAGTGGCTACCTGGTTAGAAGAGGTTGAGGGCACTTACGTCCTGGCCCCAGGATGGCTGCACAGTTTACAACTATGATGTGACCACCCCATGGGTCCAAAGAAACTTGTTTCCCTGGGAGAAAAATAGCAAAACCAGCTCTCTTCAAGATGATTGAAGACAACAGGAAGGGAGTCCTATCTGCAGAAAAGGTCTTCATGGTATTTTTGCCCCCGGTTGGCTAGATGAGCTGTAGATTGATGGCATGAAGGAATTTACTTCAATCCCTCTCTCCTTGAGCTACAAATAGTTTAGAAATGACAAATGCAACGTGACCTACTCTTCAACGATGCGGGTAGCCCCCAACTGTTCCATGGTGGCACAGAACAGCATCTCCTCTGTATCATCATCTTCATCGGACCATCCGGATTCAAAGGTTTCCTCCATTATCTGCCTTTCACCATCTTCTTCGCCATTTGCAATATTAACTCCTAATAACTTACCTAGAAAAAAATAAATAAACATGAGCTTGTTTAAAGAGCAATTAATGATTTATATCATGAAAACACAAAACTGCATAGCAATTCAGCAGTAGTTTTTGCATAGAAGAATTAATGGGAATCCATCAGCAGAAAATGTACTACTATTTAAATCGGCTTTTTTTTGTCAAATGTATTTTTTTTTCAAGGTGTAGGGGAATTCCAGAGATGGATGATTAAGGGTCTTTTACGCATCATGAATTTTGTTGGATTGGCAGATATAAAATATCAAGATTTCTTCATTTCTATTAATGATATGCTTTTCCCTCTGAGGACCCAACATTTTTACAGGCAAAACGTTTGTTGGGCACCAAATATTTTTGGTGACCACACTTGGTGCTGTACATCATGGGTAAGAGTAATTTTTGGCCATAACATGTATGTGTAGGGGAATGGAGTATCTCTTCACCGTTATGTCCTCTATTGACAATAGTATTATTTCCCCTTTATTTAGCCTCACTGGGCCATATTGACGGAAAAATAAAGAAGTTATGGCCGTGGGAAGAAGGGGGAGCAAAAAAAATGGAAAAGCAAAATCAGAAATATCCCTGGTCCTTAACCCCTTCATGACCCAGCCTATTTTGACCTTAAAGACCTGGCCGTTTTTTGCAATTCTGACCAGTGTCCCTTTATGAGGTAATAACTCAGGAACGCTTCAATGGATCCTAGCGGTTCTGAGATTGTTTTTTCGTGACATATTGGGCTTCATGTTAGTGGTAAATTTAGGTCAATAAATTCTGTGTTTATTTGTGATAAAAATGGAAATTTGGCGAAAATTTTGAAAATTTCGCAATTTTCACATTTTGAATTTTTATTCTGTTAAACCAGAGAGTTATGTGACACAAAATAGATAATAAATAACATTTCCCACACGTCTACTTTACATCAGCACAATTTTGGAAACAAAATTTTTTTTTGCTAGGAAGTTATAAGGGTTAAAATTTGACCAGCGATTTCTCATTTTTACAACGAAATTTACAAAACCATTTTTTTTAGGGACCACCTCACATTTGAAGTCACTTTGAGGGGTCTATATGGCTGAAAATACCCAAAAGTGACAATATTCTAAAAACTGCACCCCTCAAGGTGCACAAAACCACATTCAAGAAGTTTATTAACCATTCAGGTGCTTCACAACAGCAGAAGCAACATGGAAGGAAAAAATGAACATTTAACTTTTTAGTCACAAAAATGATTTTTCAGCAACAATTTTTTTATTTTCCCAATGGTAAAAGGAGAAACTGAACCACGAAAGTTGTTGTCCAATTTGTCCTGAGTACGCTGATACCTCATATGTGGGGGTAAACCACTGTTTGGGCGCACGGCAGGGCTAGGAAGGGAAGGAGCGCCATTTGACTTTTTGAATCAAAAATTGGCTGCACTCTTTAGCGGACACCATGTCACGTTTGGAGAGCCCCCGTGTGCCTAAAAATTGGAGCTCCCCCACAAGTGACCCCATTTTGGAAACTAGACGCCCCAAGGAACTTATCTAGATGCATAGTGAGCCCTTTAAACCCCCAGGAGCTTCACAAATTGATCCGTAAAAATGAAAAAGTACTTTTTTTTCACAAAAAAATTTTTTTAGCCTCAATTTTTTCATTTTCATATGGACAACAGGATAAAATGGAACCTAAAATTTGTTGGGCAATTTCTCCTGAGTACACCGATACCTCACATGTCGGGGTAAACCACTGTTTGGGCACATGGTAAGGCTCGGAAGGGAAGGAGCGCCATTTGACTTTTTGAATGAAAAATTATCTCCATCGTTAGCGGACACCATGTCGCGTTTGGAGAGCCCCTGTGTGCCTAAACATTGGAGCTCCCCCACAAGTGACCCCACTTTGGAAACTGGATTCCCCAAGGAACTTATCTAGATGCCTAGTGAGCACTTTAAACCCTCAGGTGTTTCACAAATTGATCCGTAAAAATGAAAAAGTACTTTTTTTTCACAAAAAATTTCTTTTTGCCTCAATTTTTTCATTTTCACATGGGCAATAGGATAAAATGGATCCTAAAATTTGTTGAGCAATTTCTCCCGAGTACGCCGATACCTCATATGTGGGGGTAAACCACTGTTTGGGTACACGGCAGGGCTCGGAAGGGAAGGCGCGCCTTTTGACTTTTTGAATGGAAAATTAGCTCCAATTGTTAGCGGACACCATGTCGCGTTTGGAGACCCCTGTGTGCCTATGCATTGGAGCTCCCCCACAAGTGACCCCATTTTGGAAACTAGACCCCCCAAGGAACTTATCTAGATGCATACTGAGCACTTTAAACCCCCAGGTGCTTCACAGAAGTTTATAATGCAGAGCCATGAAAATAAAAAAATAATTTTTCTTTTCTCAAAAATGATTTTTTAGCCTGGAATTTCCTATTTTGCCAATGGTAATAGGAGAAATTGGACCACAAATGTTGTTGTCCAGTTTGTCCTGAGTACGCAGATACCCCATATGTGGGGGTAAACCACTGTTTGGGCGCACGGCAGGGCTCAGAAGGGAAGGCACGCCATTTGGCTTTTTAAATGGAAAATTAGCTCCAATCATTAGCGGACACCATGTCGCGTTTGGAGAGCCCCGATGTGCTTAAACATTGGAGATCCCCCACAAATGACCCCATTTTGGAAACTAGACCCCCAAAGGAACTAATCTAGATGTGTGGTGAGCACTTTGAACCCTCAAGTGCTTCACAGAAGTTTATAACGCAGAGCCATGAAAATAAAAAAAAAAAAATTATTTTCTCAAAAATGATTTTTTAGCCCGCAATTTTTTATTTTCCCAATGGTAACAGGAGAAATTTGACCCCAAAAGTTGTTGTCCAGTTTCTCCTGAGTACGCTGATACCCCATGTGTGGGGGTAAACCACTGTTTGGGCACACGTCGGGGCTCAGAAGGGAAGTAGTGACTTTTGAAATGCAGACTTTGATGGAATGGTCTGCGGGCGTCACGTTGCATTTGCAGAGCCCCTGGTGTGCCTAAACAGTAGAAACCCCCCACAAGTGACCCCATTTTGGAAACTAGACCCCCAATGGCACTTATCTAGATATGTGGTGAGCACTTTCAACCCCCAAGTGCTTTACAGAAGTTTATAACGCAGAGCCGTGAAAATAATAAATACGTTTTCTTTCCTCAAAAATAATTTTTTAGCCCAGAATTTTTTATTTTCCCAAGGGTTACAGGAGAAATTGGACCCCAAAAGTTGTTGTCCAGTTTCTCCTGAGTACGCTGATACCCCATGTGTGGGGGTAAACCACTGTTTGGGCACACGTCGGGGCTCAGAAGGGAAGTAGTGACTTTTGAAATGCAGACTTTGATGGAATGGTCTGCGGACGTCACGTTGCGTTTGCAGAGCCCCTGGTGTGCCTAAACAGTAGAAACCCCCCACAAGTAACCCCATTTTGGAAACTAGACCCCCCAAGGAACTTATCTAGATATGTGGTGAGCACTTTGAACCCCCAAGTGCTTCACAGACGTTTACAACGCAGAGCCGTGAAAATAAAAAATCATTTTTCTTTCCTCAAAAATGATGTTTTAGCAAGCATTTTTTTAATTTCTCAAGGGTAACAGGAGAAACTGGACCGCAGTAATTGTTGCGCAGTTTGTCCTGAGTATGCTGGTACCCCATATGTGGGGGTAAACCACTGTTTGGGCACACGTCGGGGCTCGGAAGTGAGGGAGCACCATTTGACTTTTTGAATACAAGATTGGCTGGAATCAATGGTGGCGCCATGTTGCATTTGGAGACCCCCTGATGTGCCTAAACAGTCGAAACCCCTCAATTCTGACGTCAACACTAAGCCCCCCACACCCCTAACCCTTATCCCAACTGTAGCCGTAACCCTAATCACAACCCTAACCCCAACACACCCCTAACCACAACCCTAACCCCAACACACCCCTAACCCTAACCACAACCCTAATTCCAACCCAACCCTAACCCTAAGGCTATGTGCCAACGTTGCGGATTCGTGTGAGATATTTCCGCACCATTTTTGAAAAATCCGCGGGTAAAAGGCACTGCGTTTTACCTGCGGATTTACCGCGGATTGCCAGTGTTTTTTGTGCGGATTTCACCTGTGGATTCCTATTGAGGAACAGGTGTAAAACGCTGCGGAATCCGCACAAAGAATTGACATGCTGCGGAAAATACAACGCAGCGTTTCCGCGTGGTATTTTCCGCACCATGGGCACAGCGGATTTGGTTTTCCATATGTTTACATGGTACTGTAAACCTGATGGAACACTGCTGCGGATCCGCAGCCAAATCCGCTCCATGTGCACATAGCCTAATTCTAAAGGTATGTGCACACGCTGCGGAAAATGCTGCGGATCCGCAGCAGCTTCCCATGAGTTTACAGTTCAATGTAAACCTATGGGAAACAAAAATCGCTGTACACATGCTGCAGAAAAACTGCACGGAAACGCAGCGGTTTACATTCCGCAGCATGTCACTTCTTTCTGCGGATTCCGCAGCGGTTTTACAACTGCTCCAATAGAAAATCGCAGTTGTAAAACCGCAGTGAAATGCGCAGAAAAAACGCGGTAAATCCACAGCGGTTTAGCACTGCGGATTTATCAAATCCTCTGCGGAAAAATCCGCAGAGGACCAGAATACGTGTGCACATCCCGAACCCTAACCCTACCCCTAACCCTAACCCTACCCCTAACCCTAGTTCTTACCCCAACCTTAGTGGGAAAAAAAAAATTCTTTATTTTTTTTATTGTCCCTACCTATGGGGGTGACAAAGGGGGGGTCATTTACTATTTTTTTTATTTTGATCACTGAGCTATAACCTATCTCAGTGATCAAAATTCACTCTGGAACGAATCTGCCGGCCGGCAGATTCGGCGGGCGCACTGCGCATGCGCCCGCCATTTTGAAAGATGGCGGCGCCCAGGAAAGAAGACGGACGGACCCCGGGAGGCTCGGTAAGTATAAGGGGGGGAAGATCAGGGCACGGGGGGCGTCGGAGCACGGGGGGGTGGATCGGAGCACGGGGGGGTGGATTGGAGCACGGGGTGGGGGATCGCTGTGCGGGGGGGTGGATCGGAGCACGGGGGGGATCGCTGTCCGGGGGGGTGGGATCGGAGTGCGGGGGGGTTTGATTGGAGCACGGGGGGCGTGATTGGAGCACGGGGGGAGCGGACAGGAGGACGGGGGAGCGGAGCACAGGACGGAGAGGAGCGGAGCACAGATCGCGGGGCTGGGGGGCGATCAGTGGGGTGGGGTGGGTGCACATAAGTGTTTTCAGCCATGGCCGATGATATTGCAGCATCGGCCATGGCTGGATTGTAATATTTCACCAGTTTTTTAGGTGAAATATTACAAATCGCTCTGATTGGCAGTTTCACTTTCAACAGCCAATCAGAGCGATCGTAGCCACGGGGGGGGTGAAGCCACCCCCCCTGGGCTAAACTACCACTCCCCCTGTCCCTGCAGATCGGGTGAAATGGGAGTTAACCCTTTCACCCGATCTGCAGGGACGCGATCATTCTGTGACACAGCATATGCGTCACAGGTCGGATTGGCACCGACTTTCATGACGCATACGCTGTGTCACAGGTCGGGAAGGGGTTAAGGGGTTAATTTCAAGATTCTAAATAAAGAAACAAAGAAAGTCCAATTAAATATTAGAAAAAATATATAATAATTAAATCCATATATATTTAAAGTGCTAGTGCAATTGATAAGTACATACTATTAGACTATCCAGAGGCTTAGAAGGGACAATCTATGTGTATCACATACCAATGAACATATCACAACGGAAAATAACCAGAAAAGTTGTATTGAATTTATGGGCACTTAATTACAAGACATGGCAGAATTACAGTAATGCTAAATTCATACATCATGTAGACCAGACATACCAAACTCCCATCTCATCAATCCAACGCCATTTCGCTACTGCTTCATCAGGGAGTGTAAGCACAACGCCCAAACCCATAATCCCACTAGGGGAGTGGGTAACACCTCATGTATCAATTATATCATATCAGGAGCACAGATATTAATCTGTGATCCAAGAAGTGCCACTATATACATTCATTTTAAAATTCAAATACCTTTATTAGACAATAAATAAAACTAAACATATATGGACATAGACAAGGTGCCTCAAAAAACAACCCAATTGCGGTCAACCGGGAATACATATACTGGAGTCAGGTAAATCCATTATACATATATTGCACAGTAATCTAGTTGGAAGCCCTGATGGCCGGAACCACACCGTTTTCTCCTGTCACTAGAGGTTACAAACATAGCATCTGTGATACACTAGAACACTGCCTGGCGGCTAGCGTGTAATGAGCGGTGCGCCCCGACCCCCATACATATTACCTGCTCCGTGCTGTCTCCTAAAAGACAGCACGGAGCAGGTAATATGTATGGGGGTCGGGGCGCACCGCTCATTACACGCTAGCCGCCAGGCAGTGTTCTAGTGTATCACAGATGCTATGTTTGTAACCTCTAGTGACAGGAGAAAACGGTGTGGTTCCGGCCATCAGGGCTTCCAACTAGATTACTGTGCAATATATGTATAATGGATTTACCTGACTCCAGTATATGTATTCCCGGTTGACCGCAATTGGGTTGTTTTTTGAGGCACCTTGTCTATGTCCATATATGTTTAGTTTTATTTATTGTCTAATAAAGGTATTTGAATTTTAAAATGAATGTATATAGTGGCACTTCTTGGATCACAGATTAATATCTGTGCTCCTGATATGATATGCTTCATCAGGGAGTAGTGAAACGGCATTGAAACAGTAGCGAAACGGCGTTGGAGTGGCGAGATACAACGCTTCTGGCTATTTTCCATTGTGATATGTTCATTGGTATGTGATACACATAGCTTGTCCCTTCTTGGCCTCTGGATATTCTGATAGTATGTTCTTATCAAATGCACTAGCACTTTAAATATATATGGATTTCATTATTATAGATTTTTTCTCATATTTAATTGGACATTCTTTGTTTATTTATTTAGAATCTTGAAATTAAATTTATGGAGTCATATCTATATGGACAAACTCTTATTATACAACTATATTTAATTCATTTGAGGCATATTGTTTTCCCCTACAGGGAGGTTTATCCTGTTTGCAGTGGACATACCCCTCCTCCTCATGAGCTACTTTTTATTTGTTTGTATTTTAATATGTCCTTGTCTTGTGTTAGTTTTATTTCGTTTCAATTTAATACAAATATATTTATACAAATTGATTTTGCCCTTGTTTGATACCATTTATTTGGGATTGTTTGCAGTTTTTCTTAAGGTACCGTCACACTAAGCGACGCTGCAGCGATACCGACAACGATCCGGATCGCTGCAGCGTCGCTGGAGAGCTGTCACACAGACCGCTCTCCAGCAACCAACTATGCCGGTAACCAGGGTAAACATCGGGCTACTAAGCGCAGGGCCGCGCTTAGTAACCCGATGTTTATCCTGGTTACCATCGTTAAAGTAAAAAAAACAACCACTACATACTTACCTTCCGCTGTCTGTCCCCGGCGCTGTGCTTCTCTGGTCTGGCTGTGAGCACAGCGGCCGGAAAGCAGAGCGGTGACGTCACCGCTGTGCTTTCCGGCTGCCAGGCGCTCACAGCCAGAGCAGAGAAGCACAGCGCTGGAGGACAGACAGCGGAAGGTAAGTATGTAGTGGTTGTTTTTTTTACTTTAACGATGGTAACCAGGATGTCAGCGGGAGAGCCAGCGACGAAACAAAGTTCTGGCCTTTCTGCCCCGACCAGCGATATCACAGCAGGGGCCTGATCGCTGCTGCCTGTCACACTGGACGATATCGCTAGCCAGGACGCTGCAACGTCACGGATCGCTAGCAATATCGTCCAGTGTGACGGTACCTTTAGTTTTTTTTTTACTTATTATTTTTGGTATTTTCTTCTGTTTTTGTAGGATTTATTCTGCAGGAATTTAACCCTTCTGTATTTTGCACAGTTTTGCTTCCATGGCCTATCCCTTGCCAGAAGGGGATATATTAGGCAGCTCAGCTCTCCACATCTGGCCTGACCTTAGGTTCCTAGTTCTAGACCGCTTCTAGTTACCTGTCTTGGTGCATTCCTGTTTTGACTCTCCCGTTACTGATCCACCTTGTGTACTCCTCTTGTCTGCCACGACCTCAGACTTCCTGACCACGTTTCTCCATTTACTCCCTCTTTGCTTTGCATCTGTGCCTCTGACCCATCAGTCAGCTGCTGCAGATCCTGGTACTGCCCTGGAGTGGTACCTGGTGGCTACCCTAGAGGCCCAATCCTATCCTCTCCATCAGAGGCTCTAGTGAAGACCAGCTAGCCACTCAATTACGCCCCTCCAGTCTAAGCCCGGCCAGTGGCACAGTGGGTCCGAACCCAGCGCCATCACATATTAATTATTTTATATCTCTACTCCGATATATATTGTAGCCCATGGGCATTGGTGCACGACGATATTATCTTTACATGTAATGTCATTAATTTGGGTCAGAATCTCATTTTATCACTTTAGTGAGTGTCAGTAAAAAAAAAAAAAAAGACTGTTCAAACCAAGCACAGACTCTCCCTGAACCCTTGCCGTGGCCAAATAGTTTAGAGCACCATCCCACCTAGCTGTCTAGCTTTGCTCCTGTGAAGCCAGAGCGGTCAATCAAGTAAGAGAGTAATGGAAATAGATGTCAAACAAGTAGGTGGGAAGTTGCACCAAGGGATCAGCAGGAGTGTGTGCTTAGTTTGAACAGTCATTTGGTGCTGACCGACTCCATTTAATCAACCCCTTTTCTGTTCAGAAGCAAAAATAAACCAACATTTTAGGCCACACAATATAATGACAAAACTGAACAGGTGGTTACCGAGGCCCATGCTGAACTCCACAGGAGTGAGGTAGCCATTGTTGCTTTGGTCCAAGCTGTCAAATACAGCTTCTAATTGATCTGGTGTAAGAGGAAGCTCATTCTGCAGCCGCTATAAAAAAAAAAAGTCAGAAGTTAGCGTGATATCATTTTTCTGCAGCAAAAGGCATGAAGCTTACCCATCTGTCCCTAGCACCTGGCAGCAGCGCACTCTTGTTTAGGCAATGATCATGCATGGTTAATGCACGGGATAAGCTGGAACCAATTACTTTAGGCAGCGCTTAACATGGTTGTCTAGTGTTTATTATTTTATAACAAATTATGTACCTCCCAAAAAATTAACAGAGGCATAGTTACCTCCGCTCACCTATAAGGATACAGTAAAGGCCTCTGTGATGCTCGGTTGGTGTACGATCGACGATGCCTGACAGGTGACTGGATTAGCGAGTCATTAGAAAAAAAATTTAATGATGTGCTGATCCAGTTCTATGTGACCGCTGCAGCCAACCACAGTGTCAAAAAATTCATTTTTTCTTTCCCTTAAAAATGTTAGGACTAATTAATGCCACTTTAAAGAAATCACAGCCAATCATAGGCTTCAGCAGTTTTGTAGTATCAGGATGGCAAAGTCACTGCTTCTAGAGCCAGCAAAACCACAGGAGACCCGAGTTGGATCCATGAGACTAACAGGAGGCAATTATGCCTATTATTTTGCTGTTGTTTGTTTTTAATGCCGACCAACCCCTTTAGAAGGATTATTTTCAAGTTGTCTCTTGAGCAATTCAGAGCTATTCAGTCTCGCAGTCTTCTTGCTTCCCGGTTTCTGGCAGGGAGGGCTCTCCTCAAGTGATAGTTCTGGTCAGCAGCAGTGCTGTAGTATTAGTGGACTATAAAGCTCAGCACAAGTTCTGCTGTAACACATTCAGCTGTTAGTGGTTTCTTCTGGGGTGTACACTACAATCACTGTATTTACCCAGAGATCACAGGACTTTTGAACAAGCACACCATTCTGGACAGTGAGACCTGTGATTAGGAGAACTGCTCTGGGAGTAGCAGATGATGCGGGCTGGTTATTTTGCAAGACTTACAACAGCAGCTTGTCAGGAGCTGTGAGGGAGTGGGAGAGAGGTTAGAATTAGTGATGGGTGAACCCAAACTTACAAGTTCGGCGTTCGTACTATTCTGGTACCTGAACTTTGGAGAAGAGAAAAGAAAAAAAGTTTGGGTCGGATACCAGAACTGGAACTCGGGTCCTAGCCGAGTGTCTTCGAATAATATGTTCGAGTCCCCACGGCTGCATGTCTCGCGGATGTTCGACAGCAGCAACACGTTTGTTAATAATTATATATATATATAATTTCTATGGGTTGAATACCTAGGAAATAATACAAGTTGCTTACAAAAATATTTGCCGAAACACCCTCTCCAAACCACACGTCCGTCCCTCAGCACTTGTAAGGCTTTTATACATACCGCATATACAAGACAGTTAGCTCTGGAGACTTGGTGCTCGGATTGGGTATTGTGATCCAAGCACAATCTGTGCTTCCCAAACATGTGAAACCGGCCTATGGGATCATTCATAAGTCTAATTTTCACATAGTTTTATGGATAGCGCTCATCCCCATGACAGTCTTTGGGGCCATTTACACGTCCGGAGCTAGTGGTCTGCAGAAAATTGCGGAGTCATATCAGATTTTGATCAGCGGGTCGGATCAAAATCGGCAATGCAAGTCAATGGATCCGTGATCTGAGTGCGGTCTGATTTTCATGGACTGTCAGACAGGAGAAGGAACTTATTTTTTTTCGCATACGAGAAAAACAGATGACACTTGTACCAAACTCTGATCAAAATAAAAGATAAACAGAGTCCGAAAGAGGCCTTACTCAAACTATAAAAAAGGTCCCTTACTGATCATTCTGGCCATACGGATCGTACCAAGCTTTTGGGATTAGACTATGCTGATTTTCGCTAAATTTTGACCATCTAGAACTTTTGTAATAGTGATGAATCATTTATCAGGAACTTGGATTTCCAAACTTTGGACAAAACCTTTATTATGGAAACCAATTATTTATTTGTTCTAATATACTGTATATGGCACAAGTGTGGTCTAATTACCAGAAAAAATGACTTGTGACTGTATTTTAAGAGGTTTATATGACATATATGGTTTGTTAAGTTTTTTTTTAGATGCTTGGAATTTTAGATATAAGTCATTCCCACTGCAGACATATAATAAATCAGAGTCATGTCATAAAGATTCTTGGAATTAGAAAAAAAACAAAACAAACATTTAGACCTTGGAGAAGAAGCATTAGGCTGCGTTTTTACACTGGCTGGTAAAGGACCTCTGAACATTTAAACTGATTAGCAGTCAGCCTAGACCGGACGACCGCACAGAGCGATAGGTAATACGATAATTCTGTGAGCATTGGACTTGTGCTGCTGAGAACAGTTTAAACAGGATGAGGTGCTGTCGAGAACGATGATTTGTAAGCAAGTTCTTAGGGCGACATTCATTCTTAGGGCGATATTCGTTCTGAGGAGCGCTCATTCACAGTTATCGGCCGGTGTAAATGCACCTTACGACTTTGAAGGTTCACTTACCTGAAGATCTCGTTTGGTTATTAACCCTTTTTCCTCCTTATCGCAAAGTTGGAAGAGTTCCTCAGCTTTTCCCATCATTTCCTTTGATTCTCTTGACAGGAGGGATGGCGTCGACCGTCTGGGAGCTTTTAACCCTTTCCTTCCCCTAAGACATGGAGAACACCTTGGGGAAGTACCCCTTTGTTCCATGTCTAGAGGTGGCAGGGTTTGGCCACCAGTTATTTTCAATGGGGAGCTGCAAAGAACACAAACAAAGGACATATTTAGGTAATGTATTGTCCCACACAACAGCACAAAAGTTACATGGTGATATTACAGATTACACGAAGCGTCATCATTTCCAGTGGATGACTTTCTGTCCCTTAGTTGGACTGCTGCAGCCAATCAGTGGCTGTCATGTGACTGACTGACCGGATGTCATCACATTTGGTCCTGGCAAAGACAACTGGAGCAGCAGTAATGGAGTGGTGTGGAGTGGAATTGGAGTTCGAAGGCTGATTAACTGTATAATGATTAGTGATGAGCGGGTGTGCTCGTTACTCGAGTTTTCCGAGCATGCTCGGGTGTTCACCAAGTATATTGGGTGTGCTCGTAGATTATGTTTTTGTCTCCGCAGCTCCATGATTTGCGGCTGTTAGACAACCTGATCACGTGCAGGGATTGCCTGTTAGGGAAAAAACTGGAGTAACGAGCACACCCACTCATCTTAATATATACTTACCTCGTAATGTCTTCACATCCTGCTCTGTCCAGATCCCAGAATTTCAAGCGGTGGAAGTTCACCGACCTCCATATTGGGACATCCAAGTGATGGGTGTCTCAATATGGAAACTGTTAGTGGTACCAGCCTCTTGCGCGGTACCACCAACGGAACACAGTCGCACCACACACACACTGTATATGCCGTACGCAGCCTCTTGCGCGGTACCACCAGGGGAACATCGTCACGAACACGCCACCGCTGGGATCAGACGAATGATTCACTGACTGTCGCCATCTTTGTACAGGAGGAGCGCATGCACAATTTGAATGTGACCGCCGCTATCTGTCTGCACAAAGATGGCGGTGGTCTGATTTACTGCGCCTGCACGAATTACACGCAGGTGCAGTGAATCATTCGGCTGATCCCGGTGGCAGACGTGTCTAAGGCAGAAGAAGCCGGTCACATTAAAGGGGTTTTCCCACGAACAAAAGTTCATTTTAATAATTGTCTGTGTCTGTCCGTGTACGGAGCATACCACAGCTCCTGGGCAGGGGAGGAAGCAAAAGACAATACTGACATTGCAGCAGGGGATCACAGAGGACTCATTTTGTCAGGTAAAATATTTCACTGACTGTTTTTAAACAATATTTTACCTCACAAAATGTATCCTCTGTGATCCCCTGCTGTAATGTCAGTATTGTCTTTTGCTTCCTCCCCTGCCGCGGAGCTGTGGCATGTTCTGAACACGGTCAGACATAGACAATTTTTAAAATGAACTTTTGTTCCTGGGAAAACCCCTTTAAAAGGATAAGACAGCAGATGGAGGAGAGAGAAAGCGCACAGGGGTGAGCGAGACAGAGCACAGGGGGGAGACAGCTCAAACGGGACAGCACATGAGGGGAGAACACAGCACAGGAAGGAGAGAGACAGCAGACAAGGGGGAGAGCACAATGGGTAGACAGGTCAAAGAAGAGAGCAGACGGGAGAAGTCAGCACATGGGGAAAGAGAGAGTGGATAGGTGGGTGAGCACATGGGGGGAGAGATTCTCAACGCTGCAAACCCTGCCCCCATCGTGACATTACCGCCCTCCCGATGCGATAGCATCCGGCCTCCATCTAGTCACTAATAATGATCTCTTCCCAGTGCCCTTTGAAATGATGTGGACAACTATGGGTGCAATTATTTTTTTTTTTACTTAAATGTATTCATTTTTTGCTATAATCATTTTTGCTACTAGGTTTTCTTAAAAATTGGGATCTTTTTAGTTTTAGTAGGCTCTTTATATCACTGTACATAGCAAAATGAGTTAACCGTGAATCAGCCAGGTCAAGATGTCATTACCCAGAACAATAGAGCGGCCAGGGACAAGGTAAGGTTCTTTGTGAATCTCTGGTAAAGCGTGAAAAGTTCCTGCTCAGGAATGATTTATTTCTGTTTTGCATCAAGAAGGATTGGTTTCAATTCAGACAAAGATATTATCTGACTCTTATCAAGAGTAATGTGCGTACTATAGTCATCCAGGAGGCCACGGTCCATACTAATGTAATCACAGCTTATTAGGATTTCATTCCGTCCGAATGTCCGATGGGCAGCACACACCGTCTTTGGCTCCTCCAACAATTCTTCAAACCACCAGACTTTTTACAAGATCAGCACTGACTGGATGGAACTACATGATGTAAAATTGGAAAAAGAGGTGCTGCAGAAGTGGTAGTTTTTGGTGAGAACATACGCAAACTGAAATGTCAGGAAAGCCAAGTAGTTATTATATAAAAAAAATTACCTGAATTTTTAACCTTAATGTATCTGCAATGCTTGGACTGGCTGGTGGATATCCCAACCGAAGCATGGCAGCTTCACAGAAATATATGAAGCTGCCATACTTGGTTCAAGAGACTCATCAGCCAGTCTGAGAACGGTGTTCTGATCTTGGTAATATGCAAATGAGGCTGAAGAGCTATGGTAGATCTGAAGACTCTGCCACTCCACCTCTATTCCCTGCGCAGCACCGCTTCCTCCAGCCTGACTGATGACTCGGCCTCTATTTTGTGTGACTTCAGGCAATCAGTCATGCAGGAGGTAGCGATGGGCAGAGAATAGAGTCGGAGTGACAGAGGATTCAGAACTACAATAGCTCTTCAGCCTCAGTTGCATATCAATTCAAACACTGATTTCTCTGTAACGGACAGACATGTAAAGGTATTGCTGGACTTGTTTGTTAAAGAGGTTTGGTATGTGAGATCCCGCTGACAGATTCCCTTTAAAACAAACTGCTGAAAAGTATATGTTGGACAAATAAAATGGAGCATGACCATTTTCAAATGTTCCAGATTTGCATGTCATCTGTAGTCAAGCGTTACATATTTGCTGTACCTGACATATCCTTCATGAGGAGGACTGTTTGTAATGTAACACACATAAAGCTATAGTATAATTGTTTAGTTAAGCGCGGAACGCTGTGCACAGAAATAACATTCACAGTCACTTTCTAAACACTAAAATGGAAAAAGACATCATTGTCCAAGACTCACGCGATCACCATCAACAGTGGTGTGGAAACCAGCAGGCATGGCTAAGTAATAAGGACATCCTGAACGGTGACTTGGGTAACAGGAATTTTATTCACAGCCAATTTACAACAAAACAAACAGTAAACAGCGGAACTAAATGATGTGCAATATCAGCAAACAGTAAGGCTACATTCACACGTTGCGGTTTTTACCGCGGAACCGCAGCGATTTTGCCGCTGCGGGTCCGCTGCAGTTTCCATAGCGTTTCCATTTACATGTAAACCCTATGGAAACCGCAAACCGCTGTGCACATGCTGCGGGAAAAACCGCGCGGGAACGCAGCGGTTTAAAACCCGCAGCATGTCACTTCTTTGTGCAGAATCGCTGCGATTCTGCACCCATAGGAATACATTGAACCGCTTACTTCCCGCATGGGGCTGTGCCCACGTTGCGGGAAGTAAGCGGATAATGTGCGGGTGGTACCCGGGGTGGAGGAGAGGAGACTCTCCTCCAGGCCCCGGGAACCATATTTGGGGTTAAAAAAAAGAATAAAAATAAAAAATCATGTTATACTCACCCTCTGAAGTCAGCGCTGCACGCGGCCGTCCGGTCAGAGTTGCTGTGCGACCAGGACCTTCGGTGACGTCGCAGTCACATGACCGTGACGTCACGAAGGGTCCTTCTCGCACAGCATCTCTGGAACCGGACCGCCGGGTGCAGCGCCGAGGGATCGGGACGTCAGAGGGTGAGTATAACCAATTTTTATTATTTTTAACATTACTATTGATGCTGCATATTGCTGCATATGCAGCATCAATAGTATAGGCGGAAACCCGCAGCGGAAACCGCGGAACAAACCGCGATAAATCTGCAGGGAGAACCGCAGTTGTTTTGCCCTGCAGATTTATCAAATCCGCTGCGGGAGAACCCGCAGGGACAGGACGCTATGTGTGAACATAGCCTAAATAGCTAGTTGGTAGAAAGCCATGGGCAGCAAGGCACGAGCAGACCAAGGGATTTACAACTTTTGGTGTAAAAGGTGTGAAGGGTGCGTACATCTTTGCCTCTATTTTTGTAGTGTTGCTTCATGTTGCAAATAAAATAATCCCACTGCTTTTGTGCTAATCTGATTCTGCAATCATACATCCATTATTCTCCGACTACCAAATATCCGTCACCAAGAAAAAATGCATAGATTGTAAGTAGCATGAAGGAAGGATAAGTGCGCACAAAACTGTCTGTTAGGTCAGTCTCACACGTCCAGATAATTCCGGTACCGGAATTATCCGTGTCCATGTGCTTACCATGAACATCAGTGTGGCACACATGCGGCAGGCGTGTGCCGCCCGTGTGCCAACTGGGTACCACACGGACCGTGCAGGAGACAGCCCTACAAGCAAGCGCTGTCCCCTGCATCTGGTGCTGAAGCCGCCATTCATATCTTCTCTCCAGCAGCGTTCGCTAGAGAGAAGATATGAAAAATCCTTTTTTTTTTTCGTGTTTAAAATAAAGATCCCTGTCCCCACCCCCCTCCCACCCCGTGACCGCTCATACAGGAGAAGCTGGCGCTGAGAGGACGCTGCGAGGGAGCCGGGTGAGTATTTTATTAACAGCGGGCGGGCGCACAGGGGGTGGGAGGGGACAGGGATCTTTATTTTAAACACAAAAAATTAAAAAAAAAGGATTTTTCATATCTTCTCTCCAGCAAACGCTGCTGGAGAGAAGATATGAATGGCAGCTTCAGCACCACGCTGGGGGGACAGCGCTTACTGTAGCACTGTCTCCTGCACGGCACACGGACTGCACACGGACAGCGTCCGTGTGCGGTACGTGTTTTACACGGACCCATTTAATAGGTCCGTGTAATCCGTGCACTCCCACGAACACTGACATGTCTCCGTGTTTTGCACACGGACACACGGTCCGTGAAAACACACTGACATGTGCAGAGACACATTGATTTCAATGTGTCTACATGAGGAAACTGTCACCTCACGTACCGGAGCCACTGACGTGTGAAACAGGCCTTAGGCTATGTTCACATGTCCAGTAATCATCCATTTAGACTGAATCCAGGAGCAATCAGCTGGCAAAAAAGTTGTACAGCTGCAACTTTGCCCATTTTAAAGAAAAACTGATTTCTCCTGGATCCGTTTTTTAACATTGAAGTCAATGGAAGACGGATCCGTTAATTATCCATCCGTTGATGATAAATAATATAAACAGGAAAACCCAACTACTACTTGTTTCTTAAGCTATTATTTATTATGCCTATTTATATGGCGCCATCATAATCTGTAACACTTTATAGACCTCATCATAACTGTCCCCATTGGGGCTCACAATCTACATTCCCCATCAGTCTTCAGAGTGTGGGAAGAACCAGGAGTAAAGTCACGCACACGCGGGAAGAACATACAAACTCCTTGCAGATGTTGTCCTTGGTGGGATTTGAACCCAGGACCCTAACGTTGCGAAGCACCAGTGCCACCACTGAGCCTAAAATGTCCCAGATTCCTAAGAACACTGACTCATTATCTTTATGATATATGTGAAAAGTACGATGACTGAATAAAAGTAAACCGTATATCTTAGTTGAGCTCATAAACAAACAAGTTATCGTTTCAGCATTCTCCTGCTCTAAAGGAGACGTCTGGGGAACAATACTACAATGTGATTGAAACGTTACGCAATAAATTTTAATTGTTTTGCGCTTAGCATGGACATTGCAGAGAGCGGTATTCCTTGGCAGGTTCACGGACTCCCTTAGAAATTAATCTTTATTTGTTTTCTGACTTGTTCCAGATAAGAGCAGAAGCCAATGTTTTACTATACAGTAAAAGCCATTTCCTTCTGTGTGTAGACAGGTCTTACAAGACGATCGCAACGTCACCCAACAACTTCAGCAGCTCTTATGACAGGAGCTAACAACTGCTTCCTGTAGGCGATTTTACAAGATCCAGGTATCACATGGTTGACTAAAAAAATAAAATGTATTTGCCTAAGGCCAGGTTTATCATTGTGCTCTGCAAACGGCAAAAAAAAAAAAAAGAAAAGAAAAAAAAAGGCCAATCTGTTAGCTGCTGACGTCAATGATTGGAGAAAAAAAGTAATGCAAAAAACAAACTAAAGATCATGAAGGATTCTAGAAAAAAAAATCTCATGTACACATACATACACAGAATTCTTCGTGTATGTATTTTTTTTTAATTCATTTTATGTATTTTCTCTCCTATTTCTACAACCCCTCCCAAAAATTATGGAATCACCGGCCTTGGGGGATGTTCATTCAGTTGTTTTAGGCTGGGTTCCCATTGCGTTATGGGACCGCGTTAAACGGACAGCGTTGCACGGCGAAATTAACGCCGTGCAACGCGGCCGTTAACGCGCCCATTGAAGGCAATGGGAACGCGCTTCACTAGCGCGTGCCATGTTCGGCACGCGCTAGCGACGCGCCGGTGATTCCTGGCGCGCCGCGGACGCTGCTTGCAGCGTCCGAGGTGCGCCCGCGGTCCGTTCCCCGCTCTCGCAGATCGGGGATCTGCGAGAGCGGGGACGTTACCGCGACCCCGACCGCAGCCCCATAGAAAACATTGCGTTAGCGCAATCCGCTAGCGCTAGCGCTAAACGGATTGCACTAACGCAATGTGACCCTAGCCTAATTTTGTAGAAAAAAAGCAGATCACAGACATGGCACAAAACTAAAGTCATTTCAAATGGCAACTTTCTGGCTTTAAGGCTGGGTTCCCATTACGTTAATGCAGTCTGTTAGACGGACTGTTACACCGCGGCAGTCTGTTAACGCTGCCATTAACCCCCATTAAAGGCGCATCGCCAACGCATGCCATAATCGGCATGCGCTAGCGATGTGCTGTCATTCAGTGACGGAGCCTTGGACACGGGCTGCAGCGTCTGAGGCTCCGTCACCGCTAGCACAGATGAATCATCTGCGCTAGCCGTATAGCATAACACGATGGCGTGTATGCTATAGTGTTAACGCAGCCCGTCAATGCTATGCGATGTGAACCTAAAAGAAATCAAGAACAAAAAAATGTGGTTGTCAGTATTGGTTACTTTTTTTAACCAAACATAGGGGAAAAAATATGGAATCACTCAATTCTGAGGAAAAAATTATGGAATCATGAAAAAAAAAAACACACTCCAACACATCACTAGTATTTTGTTGCAGCACCTCTGGCTTTTATTACAGCTTGCAGTCTCTGAGGCATGGACTTAATGAGTGTCACACAGGACTCTTCATCAATCTGGCTCCAACTTTCTCTGATTGCTGTTGCCTGATCAGCTTTGCAGGTTGGAGCCTTGTCATGGACCATTTTCTCCATCTTCCACCAAAGATTTTCAATTGGATTGAGATCCGGACTATTTGCAGGCCATGACATTGACCTTATGTGTCTTTTTTCAAGGAATGTTTTCACAGATTTTGCTCTATGGCAGGATGCATTATCATCTTGAAAAATGATTTCATCATCCCCAAACATCCTTTCAATTGATGGGATAAGAAAAGTGTCCAAAATATCAACATAAACTCGTGCATTTATTGAAGATGTAATGACAGCCACCTCCCCAGTGCCTTTACCTGACATGCAGCCCCATATCATCAATGATTGTGGAAATTTGAATGTTCTCTTCAGGCAGTCATCTTTATAAATCTCATTGGAACGGCACCAAACAAAAGTTCCAGCATCATCACCTTGCCCAATGCAGATTCATGATTCATCACTGAGTATGACTTTCATCCAGTCATATACAGTCCACGATTGCTTTTCCTTAGCCCATTGTAACCTTGTTTTTTCTGTTTAGGTGTTAATGATGGCTTTCATTTAGCTTTTCTGTATGTAAATCCCATTTCCTTTGGGCGGTTTCTTACAGTTCGGTCACAGACATTGATTCCAGTTTCCACCCATTCATTCCTCATTTGTTTTGTTGTGAATTTCCTGTTTTGGAGACACATTGCTTGAAGTTTCCGGTCTGGACGCTTTGATGTCTTCCTTGGTCTACCAGTATGTTTGCCTTTAACAACCTTCCCATGTTGTTTGTATTTGGTCCAGATTTTAGACACAGCTGACCGTGAGCAACCAACATCTTTTGCAACATTTCGTGATTTTTTCCTCAGAATTGAGTGATTCCATAATTTTTCCCCTATGCTTGGTTAAAAAAAGTAACCATTACTGACTACCACATTTTTTGTTCTTGATTTCTTTTAGTGTTTCTTAAAGCTAGAAAGTTGCCTTTTGAAATGACTTTAGTTTTGTGCCATGTCTGTGATCTGCTTTTTTACTACAAAATTAAACAACTGAATGAACATCCTCCAAAGCCGGTGATTCCATAATTTTTGCCAGGGGTTGTATATATTATATAGAATCATACACATATTATAATATATGGAAATAGGAAAGAAAAATAAAATAATGCAAAAATAAAGATTGTGTGTAAATCATTTATATACACACATATCGCGTCATATGTTAGCATCCGTTTGTAACATCTCGTAGAAAAAGACAATTACCGTATGTAAAAAAACAGATGCAAATGGACACCAAACTGAACATAAAGTATCCATTCTTCAATGAATCAGTCAAATGGATCCATTTAAAAGTGGAACTTTGACTTCCGTTTCCATCCATTTATGTTCCGTTCTGACCTGATCCATTTTTACAATAGGGGTCTGGCCATGTGCAGCACTACAAAACAAATCCATCAATGACGGTCCGTTATTATCTCTTTTCTGTAGACTTTAATGTTAAAAAAGCGGAAGTGTCCATCTGTAATCTGTTTTCACACTGGAACAAAAAAAAAAGTAAAAGTGGTGCAGACTACATTTTTTGTCCATCCAAGAAACGGATAGCAGACGGAATAGATGCAAATTGATATTATGTTAAGAAAAATAAAACACATAGGTAATATAAATGAATTTTTATTTTTGTTTTTATGCTGTCCAAGTGGATCATTAAAAAAAAAACGGACGTATGAACACAGCTTTAGCCAGGTCAGCTTCCAAATAGATATCAGCAAACCAGCAGAGAAGAGGCTCGGGTCACATATTGTGGTTACAGACCACTTCAGGGCGACTACCTTGTGGGGTGGATTGCAGTATCAAAGGAACACCAAAGACCTAAACTGTGATTCCTGGAAAAGTAAAGAGCGCGATGTCCCAAAGTGAGCAACAGTGATCAACCACGTCAGCCTCCCTGTAATTTGGGGTTGTTGCCTTACACAATGATATCAGCTGTGGCCTGTGATGATGAACTCTGCCATGGCCAGAGACAGTGGAGTGAGTAGGATATGTTCCAGGAATCGGTGGCCTCAGAGAGCGAGTAAGACTGTGACCTGCACCAGGAGCTCGGTTGGGAGTAAGATTCTAAATCTTGCTGTGTTCTGTACCTTTGCGTAATCTTATACCATTCCTATACAAAAAACCATGGACTGTTCAGAGTGAGATGTGCTGGACGTTGTACCTTGTGCAATGTACAAAACTGTAGGGCTCTGTTTGTCGAAGGCAGCATCAGCCATGGTATTGATCGATTATATAGTATACTGACACGGAGTTATAGTTTAACACGAACACAGTACTGTTGTGGGCCGCCTCAATGTTGTGTACCACCAGGCTCCGGGCCGCTAGAGTGTTGTGTACCGCAAGGCTCCGGGCCACCTCAGTGTTGTGTACCGCCAGGCTCTTGGCCTCCTCAGTGTTGTGTACTGCCAAACTTCGGGCCTCACTGTTGTGTACTCCCAGGCTCCGTGCCTGGAGCCTGCTATTGTGTACCACCAGGCTCCGGGCCTGAAGCCTGCTGTTGTGTACCAACAGGCCCTAGGCCTAAAGCCTGCTGTTGTGTACCACCAGGCTCCGGGCCTGAAGCCTGCTGTTGTGTACCACCAGGCTCCGAGCCTAAAGCCTGCTGTTGTGTACCAACAGGCACTGGGCCTGAAGCCTGCTGTTGTGTACCACCAGGCTCCGGGCCTGAAGCCTGCTGTTGTGTACCACCAGGCTCAGGGCCTGAAGCCTGCTGTTGTGTACCACCAGGCTCCGGGCCTGAAGCCTGCTGTTGTGTACCACCAGGCTCCGGGCCTGAAGCCTGCTGTTGTGTACCACCAGGCTCCGGGCCTGAAGCCTGCTGTTGTGTACCACCAGGCTCCGGGCCTGAAGCCTGCTGTTGTGTACCACCAGGCTCCGAGCCTGAAGCCTGCTGTTGTGTACCACCAGGCTCCGGGCCTCAAGCCTGCTGTTGTGTACCACCAGGCTCCGGGCCTGAAGCCTGCTGTTGTGTACCACCAGGCTCCGGGCCTGAAGCCTGATGTTGTGTACCACTAGGCTCCGGGCCTGAAGCCTGCTGTTGTGTACCACCAGGCTCCGGGCCTGAAGCCTGCTGTTGTGTACCACCAGGCTCCGGGCCTGAAGCCTGATGTTGTGTACCACTAGACTCCGGGCCTGAAGCCTGCTGTTGTGTACCACCAGGCTCCGGGCCTCAGTGTTGAAGTGTAACAACCATGATCTGTATCAGTAATAATGTGAAACTATCAAGCTCGGTGCCACTATCCAGTCTGTGACCATCGAGCGGGTGCCCTCATTGAGAAAGTTTTAACAGTTATGCTTTTCTGCTTGTATTTTACATCAAACGGAAACACAGAAGTGACCTGTCTATACCCGTACTATATTTTAAAAAAATAAAGTGCAAAAGAGATAACAAAAGAACGTAAATGTAAAACCAGGCACCAATGGGAAAGGGAAGCGATGAGTCCCGTTGTTCAGTTGATCAACCGCTAAGGTCTGTGACTGGCTGCAGCGGTCAGGTGTCTGAAATGTGACATCATGGGATGAGTCTCTGCTGACTTTCCAGTCACCTGACCGCTGCACAGTCACAGACCTCTATGGTTATGTGATCGAATATAAGGTCATTGCTTCCAGTCCCACTGTAGCCACCGAGTTTGAGAGTACATTCTTTTATTACGCTTTTCTAATCCGTTTCTTTTAAACTTTTTTTTATTTTATTTCTGACAACACCTTTCATTTTACTACCGGTCATCTAGTGTCAAGTATTTTAACAAGTTGTCCATAAATTTCTGGGTAGTTCATAGTAGCTACAGGAATTTTCACATCTTACAATTTAGCAGCGTGGCAGGAAACGGGTTAATGGCTGTGAAGGGCCCATATCTCATATCTGTGGTGCCCTTGAAGCCATGTGCTCTAACTAGGTGTATTTAAAGAGGAGATAAGCAAATAGATCTTTCGAAATAGTGTGACTGTCAGTGTCATGAAGGCAGATTTCCCCTTTTATATTAAATAGGAAGTTAAAGGTTAATTTCAGACAAATATACATTCACACACACAGTGGCATGTAAAAGTTTGTGCACCCCTGGTCACAATTACTGGTATTGTGAACAGTTAAGCAAGTTGAAGATGAAATGATCTCTAAAAGGCCTAAAGTGAAAGATGACACATTTCCATTGTATTTTAGGCAAAACATATTGTAATATTTTATATATAAATTACAAAAGGGAAAATGGGCTGATGCAAAAGTTTGGGCACCCTTAGAGATGTGTGTGCTCAGAAGATAACTTTGAGGTTAAAGACCTAAATTAGTCTTTTAGTGTTATGGCTTATTCACCATTGTCCTTAGGAAAGGCTAGGTTATGCCAATTTTCCAGCTTTTTTTAAAAAAAAACAGCTTCCTCTAACCTTGTGCCAAAAAACAGCAGGCATGGGTTCTTCTAAGCAGCTGCCTAGCACTCTGAAAACGAAAATAGTGGAGGCCCATAAAGCAGGAGAAGGCTATAAGAAGATAAAGCTTTTTCATGTTGCTCTTTCCTCCATTCGAAATGTAATTAACAAATGGCAGATGTCAGTTAACAGGAATAGTGGAGGTCAAGATAAGGTCTGGAAGACCAAGCAAAATTTTAGTGAGACCTACTTGTGGAATTGCTAGAAAGACAAATCTGAACCACTGCTTCACTGCATAAGAACTTCTGAAAGATTTAGCAGACTATTTGTGGTACATTGTTCTAATGTTCAGAGACACCTGCACAAATATGGAAAAGCCATAGGAAGAAAACCTCTACTGCGTCCTCACCATAAAATTCAGCATCAAAAGTATGCAAAAGAACATCTAAACAAAGCTGATCTATTTTGGAAACAAGTCCTGTGGACCGATAAGTTAAAAATAGTACTCTTTGGCCACAATGATGAAAGATATGTGTGGTGAAAAAACGGCCCAGAATTTCAGGAAAATAACATCTTTCCAACCAATAATCATGGAGGTGGATCAATCATGCTTTGGGGTTGTGTTGCAGCCAATGGCACGGGGAACATTTCACGGGAAGAGGAAAGAATGGATTCAATGAAATTTCAACAAATTCTTGATGCAAGCATAACATTATCTGTAAAAAAGCTGTAGTTCAAAAGAGGATGGCTTCTATAAATGGGAAATAATTCTAAACACAAGTCAAAGTTCACAATAGACTACCTCAAAAGGCGTAAGCTGACGGTTTTACCATGGCCCTCACAGTCCTCTGATCTGAATATCATTGAAAATCTATGGATAGGCCTCAAAATAGCAGAGGATACAAGACGAGCGAGGAATCTCACAGAATTGGAAGAATTTCCCAAGGAAGAATGGATGAAAATCCCTCTAATAAGAATTTAAAGACTGGCTACAAAAAGCATTTAGAAGCTGTGATACTTGCAAAAGGGTGTGCTACCAGGTACTAACTATGCAGGGTGCCCAAACTTTTACATGCCACTGTATGTATATATATATTTAATATTATTGCATATATTATATAAAATAAGATATATATAAAATATACTAGATGGTGGCCCGATTCGCATCAGGTATTCTAGAATATGTATTTATGTATGTATATAGCACAGGCCACGTAGTATATAGGAGCCATGTAGTATATAGCAGACAAATACTACGTGGCCTGTGCTATATACTATGTGGCTGCTATATACATACATATTGTAGAATACCCGATGCGTTAATACAGGCCACGCAATATATAACAGTGGCCACGCAGTACATAACACAGCCACGTACGATATAACAGCCCAAGCAGTATATAGCAGCCACGCAGTATATAACACAGGCGACGTAGTATATAACACAGGCCATGCAGTTTATAACACTGGCCACATAATATATAACACATCCCACGCAGTATATAGCAGCCACGTAGTATATAACACTGCCCACGCAGTATATAACACTGCCTATGTAGTATATAGCAGTCACGCGGTATCTAACACAGCCCATGTAGTATACAGACCGCTAAGTCTTCTGGGTAATTTCGCAATGCATCACTGGGAACGGAAGATGGCGGCCGGCGCGAGCGGCTCGGCAGACTACGGTGGGTGAGAATACCGGTTTTTACGTACCGGTAATAGGATTTTACGGAGCCACGACAGCACCCCTACGAGAGAGGGGATCCGCCCACCTTCCGGACAGGAACCTACAGAATTTAAAGGGGCGGTCCCCCTCACCACTCCAGTTTGTGTTTCAGAGTATAAGGGACACCGCCATTGAGTTAGTACATAAACATATATACTTAAACATTACTAAATACCATCACCTACTAAAGAGTGATTTTTTAACAAGCACTTTTTCCCCAAAGGGTGCAGAAACCAGTGAATAACTACGGGGGGAATGTGCGGGTGCTGTCGTGGCTCCGTAAAATCCTATTACCGGTACGTAAAAACCGGTTTTCCTATCGCCACGACAGCACCCCTACGAGAGATTTTCAAAGATCAATCACCTGGGAGGGACTACAGCACTAAGTACTGTACGGCCAAAAACTAAATTGGCCTCTGAAGATAAATCAAGACGATAATGTCTATAAAAGGTGGAAGGAGATGACCACGTTGTCGCCTTACATATTACGTCTATGGAGACGTCCGCTCTCTCCGCTCAGGATGAGGCCATGGCTCGAGTGGAGTGGGCCCTGATGCCATCTGGTGGTGTCTGGCCTTTAGCAGTATAAGCAAGATATATGGCATCTCTTATCCATCTGGCGATAGACGCTTTAGTTACACTTGCCCCTTTCCTTGGATTCTGAAAGGAAATAAACAGAGCCCTACTCTGCCTCCATGGTTCTGTTTTGTGTAGGTACTCTAATAGAGTTCTTCTGACATCTAACATGTGATATTTCTGCTCGTCAGCTGAATTCGGATTGTTATAGAAAGATGGTAAAATTATTTCTTGACTTCTATGAAATTTGGAAGCTACTTTTGGTAGGTATGCTGGATCAGGTTTTAACACTACCCTATCCTGAAAGACCATTAAATAAGGAGGATCTATCGACAAAGCTTGTAAGTCACTCACTCTCCTAGCAGAGGTCAGGGCTACTAGGAAGGCTGTTTTTAAAGTTAAATTTTTAATGGAGACAGAATCTATTGGCTCAAAGGGGGCTTCTGTTAAGGCGTCTAAAACCAAATTTAGATCCCATGGTGGTAATCTAGGAATATACACTGGTTTACTACGTTCAGTGGCCCTGATAAATCGGGAAACCCATCTATTTCCTGCCACATCACTGTTATATAACGCTCCCAAAGCTGATACTTGGACTCTAAGGGTATTTACCGCCAAGCCCAATTCTCGGCCTTTCTGTAAAAACTCCAGAATAGCCGGAATTGGAACCTTGCCAGAAAAGGGATTTTGGTAGAAGGCAAGGAACTTTTTCCAAGTTTTAGCATAGATCTTAGTGGTGACTTCTTTCCGACTATTAAAAAGGGTAGATATGAGAGCCTCTGAAAACCCTCTTCTCCTCAATAACTCCCTCTCAAATTCCACGCCGTCAGATGCAGGGATTCCACATTGGGGTAACTGAACAGACCCTGAGAAAGAAGCTCCGGGCTGGTCGGCAGTACCCAGGGTTCGGACACAGACATTGCCCTGAGTAACGAGAACCATGCCCTCCTGGGCCAAAAGGGGGCAATCAGGATCACTCTCGCCCTGTCCTCCCTGATCTTCCTGAGGACTAACGGGATCAGATACATTGGAGGGAACGCGTAAGCTAGAGGAAAATTCCAGTGTATTTGAAGGGAGTCTATTATACAGGGCTTGTCCGCCACCCGAAGAGAAGCGAACTTCCTGGTCTGCCTGTTCTCTCTCGTTGCGAATAGATCGATTACTGGCAATCCCCACAGGTCCACTATTTGTCTGAACACCCGTCGATCTAGAACCCATTCTCCCTGACGTAGAGAATGACGGCTGAGGTAATCTGCCTCTGTGTTGAGCTCTCCCCGAATGTGCACAGCTGATAGAGAGCGAAAGTGGGCTTCGGCTATTTCTAGTATGTCTGTGGCGGTGTTCATTAGGGATCTTGACCTTGTACCCCCTTGATGGTTGAGATACGCCACTACTGTTGTGTTGTCTGTCTGGATTCTTACATGTGAATCCTGCAGAGATGGAAGCAACCTGAGTAAGGCTTTCTTTACTGCCGTGAGCTCCTTCCAGTTTGAGGACTCTTGAGCCTCTAAGAGAGACCATTGCCCTTGAGTCCAGACATCTCCTATGTGAGCTCCCCAACCTATAGGACTGGCATCGGTTGTGACCGTGTTGTCTGGTACTATACTCCAGCGTACTCCTTTTCCTAAATGTCTTCTGTTCAATCACCATCTCAGACTGTGTAGAGTGGCGGTGGACAGCCTGAGTCTTCCGCTTAATTGCCCTTGAAGACTCCTTTCTGTGTATGAAGACTTGGGCCTGCAACACTCGAGTGTGGAATTGAGCCCACTGGACGGCTGGTATGCAGGACGTCAGGGATCCCAGAAGGGACATAGCGTCCCTTAAAGTCAGATCTGGCTTTTTTGTTACCGTACTGACTTTGTGCACAATCCTCTGCTTTTTCTCTTCCGGAAGGAAACACTGTTGCACTTCCGAATCCAGCAGATTACCTAGGAAAGTCTGAGTCGTTGATGGTTCGAGTCTTGACTTTTCCATATTGACTATCCAACCCAAGTCCTGTAAGGAAGATATTACATGATTTAGGCGAGTACTACACTGGCAAAAAGAATTTCCCACTACCAGGAAGTCATCCAAGTAGGGTATAATTAACGTATCCTGTTCTCTGACATAGGCCATTACTTCTGCCATGACTTTAGTAAACACCCTCGGTGCCATAGATAGACCAAAGGGCATTGCAGCAAACTGAAAGTGTCTGACCTGGTCGTTTAAGCGCACCGCCATTCTGAGGAATTGTTGATGATCCTGGTGAATGGGCAGATGGTAATACGCATCTTTTAAATCCAGGACTGTCATATAACATCTGGGAAAGAGAAGTTTAGTTGCCGTTTTAATAGATTCCATCTTAAAGGCATGATACTCTAGATGTTTGTTCAATCTCCATAAGTTTATGATGGTTCGAAAGGATCCATCTGGCTTGGAGATTAAAAATAAAGGGGAATAGAACCCTTTCCCCTGCTGATGTTTTGGAACCTCCACTATGACTTTCTTCCGTCTTAACATTTGGACCTCTTTTTCAAGGGCCTTTTGTTGGTCTAAGGAATCAGGGGCAGTCAAGATATAAAATTCAGAAGGTCTTTCCCGGAACTCTAATTTTAACCCTGAATTAATTATACCCAGAACCCAATTGATCGAAGTTATTTTGGCCCACTGAGCATAGAAGTAATTTAATCTGCCCCCTACTGGAAGATCATTATTAACGATAATTCCTTCTTCTTCTTGAGGAAGATGTTGAAGCATTAAAGTCCGAACCTTTCTTTTTCGGGTCTGATGGTTCCCAGTCTCGGTTTTGGTAGGGTCTTCTGTATTGGAAGCGTCTCCTGAAGGTATTCCTAAAGGTAGGATTGAAAGCTTTAGGAAAACCTTTCTTCCTATCCTCAGCCTTAGCCAGGATATCATCCAATACCGGGCCAAACAGGTACTCACCTCTACACGGTATTGTACACAGTTTAGCTTTCGCCTGGGCATCCCCTTTCCAGGTCTTAAGCCATAAGGCTCGGCGAGCAGCATTTGAGAGACCTGCTGATCTTGCCGCCAATTTTAATGAATCCACTGATGCGTCCGCTAAATACGCCACCCCTTCACGTATTTGCGAAAGGGAATTCAGCATCTTGTCTCTGGGCACCTTGGACTTCAGCTGTTCTTCCAGTTGGGATATCCACACCATGACGGATCTAGCTGTACATGTGCTAGAGATAGCAGGTTTGAACGCCCCGGCAGTTGACTCCCATGTTTTTCTCAAAAACATGTCCGCCTTCCTATCTGACGGGTCTTTCAAAAGGCCCACGTCCTCCAGCGGCAAAGTACCGGCTTTAGATGTTGACGCCACCGCTGCATCCACTTTCGGGACTTTCATCCACTCCGCCAGCTCATTGTCATCAAAGGGATACCTTCTTTTGGCTGATGACGGAAGGAAACCTTTGTCTTGCTTATCCCATTCTCTCTTTATAAGAGTCTTGACCGTATCCACCACTGGAAAAGCCTTACGACTCCTCTGGCACAAGCCCGCAAACATTATGTCCTGTGCGGACCTTGGTTCTTTGCTCTCTGCAACACCCATGGTAGCTCGGACTCCTTTAACTAACATGTCCATGTTGTCTACCGAGAAACAAGGCCTTCCCTCTTCATCTGAGGAGGATGGGGATGAAGATCTGGAACATTCCCCTTCTTGCAGGGACAGACTAGATCCTGGCGATATGTCCCTGCCCGACCTTTCCTGGCGGCTGCCTCTAAGGGAATAGCTTATTTCCTCCCTGATGACCGCTCTAAGGTCTGATGACCGAAGGGGAGCTTCCTCTTCTAAGGTCTGAGATATGCAAGCCTGACACAGCCTTTTGGTGTAACTGTCAGGCATTGGAGTCATGCATAGAGCACATTGCTTGTGCTTAAATTTAGTGGTCTTTTTCCCCTAAAACAAAGCACAAATAACAGACCATATCAGCACCAGGTGTCTGATTTTACACTCACCATAAGGCTGATTCCGTGAATACCGGTTCTGGAGGAGTAGGATCCAAATGTGACGCTGAGGCGCTTGCACGCTGCTGCCCCCGTACCACGCTGCTGCTGCTTCTCCCTGAGCGACTACCATTCTTACTGCGCTGTTCCGTTCCCTCTCCATGAGGGTGCTCGGCGTCCCCTACTGAGGACATGGTTGCGCGCCTCCTACCATTAGCGTCGCTCTTTTACAGCGCTGCAGCGCTCCTCCCCCGGCTTACCCCGGAAGCGTATCAACTACTTCCGGGTTCACCAGCGCCGGTGTGGACGCTGCACACCGCGCTTCACCGCGGACCAGGACGGCACTGCCCGACTCCTGGGACGCGCTCCTTATGGCCAGACGAGGGGGGGTCTGCAAGCAGGACACCCCCGACGCTGCTTCCGAGCCCCCGATTCCGCCGTTCCTAGAAGATACTGCGCGGAGGCATGGAGGCCCGGGTAAGACTGCTGCTGCAGGCTCCCGCCATCCGGACAGGAACCCAAACTGGAGTGGTGAGGGGGACCGCCCCTTTAAATTCTGTAGGTTCCTGTCCGGAAGGTGGGCGGATCCCCTCTCTCGTAGGGGTGCTGTCGTGGCGATAGGAAAAGCAGGTTTTTTTTGCTTTTTTTAATTATTTTTAACATTACATTTTTTTACTATTGATGCGGCACAGGCAGCATCAATAGTACAAAGTTGGGGACACACAGGGTTAATAGCAGCGGTTACGGAGTGCGTTACCCGTGGCATAACGCGGTCCGTTACCGCCGGCATTAACCCTGTGTGAGCGGTGAGTGGAGGGGAGTATGCGGGCGCCGGGCACTGACTGCGGGGAGTAAGGCGCGTCCATTTTCTTCCGGACTGTGCCCGTCGCTGATTGGTCGTGGCTGTTTTGCCGCGACCAATCAGCGACTTGGATTTTCATGACAGACAGAGGCCGCGACCAATGAATATCCGTGACAGAAAGACAGACAGGAGGACAGACAGAAAGACGGAAGTGACCCTTAGACAATTATATAGTAGCTATGGCTACTGAAATGTATGTTCAGTAAATGCACTCAGTACTTGGTCGGAGCTCCTTTTGCATCAATTACTGCATCAATGTGGCGTGGCATGGAGGTGATCAGCCTGTGGCACTGCTGAGGTGTTATGGAAGCCCAGGTTGCTTTGATTGCAGCCTTCAGCTCATCTGCATTGTTGGGTCTGGTGTCTCTCATCTTCCTCTTGACAATACTCCATAGATTCTCTATGGGGATAAGGTCAGGCGAGTTTGCTGCCAATCACACACAGTGATATTGTTGTTTATAAACCAGGTATTGGTGCTTTTGGCAGTGTGGACAGGTGCCAAGTACTGCAAGAGAATGACATTTCCATCTCCAGAAAGCTTGGATTATTAGTATGGTCTCTGGACATTTGCTACGGACTTGCAAATACCACCCAAATATAACAGAAATAAATATCATTGCATTGGACGTAGATTTTAAATCTGAGTTGGTGCCAAAATCCATGTCACATTCAACAAATGTGAACAGCGCCATACGGTACTTTTATCAAAAGATGTTTAGCAACAAGAGCTGCCGTCACAGACAGGAGTGGAACCTGTCCCAGGGGCGGCGAAACTTATATGTCAGGTGGCGCGGTACAGTGCGTGTCCTTTACACTTTTACATCGGATTAACAAGGGTGTGTGTATACAATTGCACCCTTAGTAAATTGGCAGTATATTTAATAGAGCAGGTGGCTTCCTATTAAAACCCACATTTTTATTTATACCTCAGGTATAGCAGGAATGCAGTTTTCTATGTGTTGTTTCCATACTGAGAACGATATCTAGGGGGGGGAATATTCATGGTAAGTATATAGATCTACCAGCATCAGATACACATGGAATTAAAACACAAAAATAGCAATTACAAAGAGTCACAGTAGGAAAAACAAGAGTTTTACACTTACATAGGGATGGTGGTACAACAGGGTATTTTCTGACCTGTTCCTGTGGGCAACGTTTCCACCGCATCTGAGAACAGCATAATGTAGGGACAGAGACCCCGATTGCAGGGATGTGACACTTACTAGGCTGTGTATTGCTGTTTTCACTAAAATCAGTGTTTTATCAGAAGGAGATTATCACTTCAGGACTAGGTGTCTTGAGACTCCTGGTCAACTGTTGTGTAACCCCGCCCCCACCACTGATTGGCAGCTTCTCTGCCTATGCACAGTGTACACAGAAAGCTGCCAATCAGTGGTGTGGGTGGGGTTATACAGAGCTCAGTTAGTTCTGCAGCCAAGAAAACAATGATTGTATCAAAATGACAGCATACAGAGCAGCAGGTGACATCACTGGAATCAGGGTCTCTGCCTCTACATCATGCTATCAGATTACACAGCAAAAACCAGATGACAGATTCCCTTTTAAAGCACCAACTGCCATCTATTTTAGTAATAGGAAAACGTATATTCACTCAGTACAGGTTTTACCCTTGAATTGAGATTGAACGATAAGTCCAGGAGGAGGAAAAAAAAAAAGACGGGAGGGAGGAGCTGGAGACAGATATAGATATTCTGCTGCAAGTTCTCCTGAAACAACAGTTACACTTCTCCATAGAACTTTACGAGCACCAACTGTCATCTCCTGACTCAGTTATTAGAAATTCATAATTCAAGACTGATTTTACCCCGTTAATTGATAATTTTGAGAATGAATGATCAGTCCAGGAGGAGAAAGAAGTAGATTTCTCTAATAATACATGTTACTCTGTATCTTATTTTCATGTGTAGTATGAAAAAAAAAAATAAATTAAAACTACAGGTCACTCTTTAAAAAAATGACCACTATGGGGAGAAATCCAGGATAAGTATAAGACGCAGAAATACATGGGATGAATTTTCAATACTGGGGAACACGGGGGCTCAGTGGTTAGCACAGCAGCCTTGCAGCGCTGGAGTCCTGGGTTCAAATCCCACCAAGGACAACATCTGCAAGGAGTTTATATGTTCTCCCCGTGTTTGCGTGGGTTTCCTCTGGGTTCTCCGGTTTCCTCCCACATTCCAAAGCCATACTGATAGGGAATTTAGATTGTGAGTCTCATTCGGGACAGCGATGATAATGTCTGTAAAGTGCTGCGGAATATGTTAGCGCTATATAAAAAAATAAAGATTATTATTATTATACTGCAGTTCCAATCAATGTTTGTGAGTATATCTTTTGCAGAAATGTATCTTTCAATCTCCTACTTAGCAATGCTTCTTAAAAAAAAAAAAAAAAAACACGAGTCTCGTGGGAACATACCCTAAAGAAACAGAACTTACCTTATGTCATCTATTGGCACAAATTCCTGTTCTCTGTTAATTTATTTCAACTAGCGCAAACAAAGACCTGTGCACTATATAATGACTGCTAATATTCAGATTTATGTATGGAGGTTATCATATGTTAGATAAGGAGGTGATCAGCAGTTTGCACCTTGTTTGGGGCTTTACTGGAAACTTCTCCCCCCCCAAACGGATATCTTAATAAGAGATACGACAGATAAAACAGATTGTAAAAGTATAGTGCCCAATAAATTAAGGTATAATAATAAGCTATAATATACCCGATGTTACGGAAAACAAGACAGACATTTAGTATAGAGACTATAGAAACAACTATAGAAGTTTGTCCTGTCACTCTCCCTGTAGCCAACCTGTGTTTGTCAGCCATCTTTCTTGGCTCCTCTCCGTAAATCTTAGTTCAGAATTGTCTTTATACCTACTTGCAGTTGTTACTAATGTACATAATGCAAGAATTCAACCAGAGAATAAACTTCTTCTGCAATGTTCATACATGCCTCTACAGTCGAGTCAAGCTATCTGATGAAGTTCTCGGTGTGAGTACTGGTACATACAGACATCTACAGAAATGGTATCGCAAGAACCCTACGTTCGCAGCCTAGTTATGAAGTCAGAATACAGCAGAGATCAGAATACATTGTATCTCTAGGGGATATGGCAAGGACTCTAAAGGGAGTGGAAGTGTGATCTCTGAGCTCCGAGTGGGGCAAAACAAAACAAAACAGGGGAGCAAAAGATTTCTTACCTCCCCAATACACCCACAATGAGTCACGATGGCTCAAATTTTAAGGCAGCCCACCCAATCTTCAGCCCCTATTTGCTCCCTCTGGAGGAAGAAGACCATGGACCACCACAGTAGCCGGCAGTTATCAGCAGAGGTTAACTCCATCTGTGCTGGAATGTCCTCATCTCCACCCCACAGATTTTAGGACAGGTGATCAATGTCTGATCAGGGCGACACCCCTGCAGATCAGCTGTTCTTGGGTGTCGGCGGCTGCCACCGACCAATGGCGGAGCTGCTCCATCTTCTTATAGTGGCCACGGCAAACCAACAGCAGGGCGGATGTGCAGTACCCTGCCGTGGCCACTATCAGAAGATGGAGCAGCTCCGCAATTGAGCAGCTCCTGCCGGTGGCCGCTCTGGCCTACACAGAGAAAAATGGAGCGGCGGGGATGTCGGACTCCGGCTGATCAGACATTGATGACCTATCCTAACGGTAGGTCATCAGTGATAAAGTAGTGACAACCTCTAAGCATGTTACAATCAACACAAAAACTTTTTTTTCAGCAAAAATAAATGTTCCGCATAGACTAGGATCAGTTCTGGGAACAAGTAAATATGAAAAAATAGCGAGAACAACGTATAAACTTGATTGACATATTCTGGGCAAGAGGTTTAGCGAATACATTGTGCACGGAGCAGGGACAGTCTGAACATATGTTGTTTCACATTGGAACATATGGCGATCAAGGCCAGACATGGAATCTGCATACATTATATAGGTGGAGAAAACGGAGGTGTCGGAATTGTAGCAAGCACAGATGTATTCTAGGAGATCAGTATATACGGCGGCTGCAGAATACGGGGCGTTTATAGCCAATTAGGGATTGGATTCCTATTTATTTGCTTGTCCCATTGTACGGTGTGCCGGCACCACTCACACCCATCATTTATGTGTTGCGTTGTTTTGTGTGCACAGTATGTTGTATCTAGAAGATGTTTTGTGTGTAGTCAGGAGTGGTGTGCCTGTGCCAGTGTCTGGAGTGGCGTGCCAATGTCAATCTGGCATGTACTTTGGCTACAATTATAAGGGTTAGATGTCAGGGAAAACCATTTAAGATTTTACACAACAAGGCAGCGCCACAATGGAACGATTAGGTAAAGAACCGTAATAGGATCCAACACTTCACGGGAGCTCAGCATGGACACTGCCCTTAGTGATCACGACTGAAGTTCCAAGACAAAGCGATGCTTATCCACAGAGGAGGCGACCATTTCATGTCCTTCATTTCCACTTTTTGGTATAAGCCAGTGACATTAGGGTACACCTCACATATTTATTACGGTTTCAGTTGCAGAATCGGCACCAACATTTTACAATGCTGCACAGTACAATGTCAGTGAAGGGGTTTAAATCCACAAACAAATGTGCAAGTAAAGCATGCAGATTTCATTTGCAAAGTTTGTTGCAGATTTTTAGACAATTTTATATTCTGAAGCAAAGCCACATAGGACTGGGCTAAATCCCAGCACTGCAAGTATTGATTAGATGCACCCGACTACCGTTGACTAAGAACCAGGGGGCCTGTGTTCACTAGGTGTGTGTCTGCTGGATCTTCAGAAGAGTCGAGTGTGCTGCTGGTGAGTGACCAGCCAAAATGTTAGCTGTAGCTAAAGAGAGATACATGTCAGGGTCTCTCTCTGAATGAGGAATACATGGGTCAGCTAGGAAAGCTGAGCAGTCTGTGTGTTGGAGCTGCAGAAAACCATGAAATCAGCAATACTTTGTTTTTTAGCTATATATATTTAGGTTCTGTCTGTTCAATGACCACAGTGTGAATGTTCTCCTACCCATTGTGCTTATACCAACATATGTTCCAGCTCTTTTTTTTTGGTTTTGCTTTAGTTTTTTGTACATTGTATGTACAGGAACAAGGCTCACCCTTTTGGGGCGGCGTATCTTGTCTATATAGCTATTCACGGGCAGCTGCAAAACAGTCAGGCCTCGACCCTGATCTCTCTGTCTATTTTGAGGTCTGCTGACATATAGTGAAGTGAACTACAAGCGTTAGGGTTCATCCTGATTAGGTACCCCTTCTCACGGTGGGATGGCTTTTATGCTTTTTTGATGGAAATAGTGTCAAGTAAGAACCCTATGATATTAACCCCTTCATGACCCAGCCTATTTTGACCTTAAAGACCTTGCCGTTTTTTGCAATTCTGACCAGTGTCCCTTTATGAGGTAATAACTCAGGAACGCTTCAACGGATCCTAGCGGTTCTGAGATTGTTTTTTCGTGACATATTGGGCTTCATGTTAGTGGTAAATTTAGGTCAATAAATTCTGCGTTTATTTGTGATAAAAACGGAAATTTGGCGAAAATTTTGAAAATTTCGCAATTTTCACATTTTGAATTTTTATTCTGTTAAACCAGAGAGATATGTGACACAAAATAGTTAATAAATAACATTTCCCACATGTTTACTTTACATCAGCACAATTTTGGAAACAAAATTTTTTTTTTGTTAGGAAGTTATAAGGGTTAAAATTTGACCAGCGATTTGTCATTTTTACAACGAAATTTACAAAACCATTTTTTTTAGGGACCACCTCACATTTGAAGTCAGTTTGAGGGGTCTATATGGCTGAAAATACCCAAAAGTGACACCATTCTAAAAACTGCACCCCTCAAGGTACTCAAAACCACATTCAAGAAGTTTATTAACCCTTCAGGTGCTTCACAGCAGCAGAAGCAACATGGAAGGAAAAAATTAACATTTAACTTTTTAGTCACAAAAATTATCTTTTAGCAACAATTTTTTTATTTTCCCAATGGTAAAAGGAGAAACTGAACCACAAAAGTTGTTGTCCAATTTGTCCTGAGTACGCTGATACCTTATATGTGGGGGTAAACCACTGTTTGGGCGCACGGCAGGGCTTGGAAGGGAAGGAGCGCCATTTGACTTTTTGAATCAAAAATTGGCTCCACTCTTTAGCGGACACCATGTCACGTTTGGAGAGCCCCCGTGTGCCTAAAAATTGGAGCTCCCCCACAAGTGACCCCATTTTGGAAACTAGACGCCCCAAGGAACTTATCTAGATGCATAGTGAGCACTTTGAACCCCCAGGTGCTTCACAAATTGATCCGTAAAAATGAAAAAGTACTTTTTTTTCACAAAAAAATTCTTTTAGCCTCAATTTTTTCATTTTCACATGGGCAACAGGATAAAATGGATCCTAAAATGTGTTGGGCAATTTCTCCTGAGTACACCAATACCTCACATGTGGGGGTAAACCACTGTTTGGGCACATGGTAAGGCTCGGAAGGGAAGGAGCGCCATTTGACTTTTTGAATGAAAAATTATTTCCATTGTTAGCGGACACCATGTCGCTTTTGGATAGCTCCTGTGTGCCTAAACATTGGCGCTCCCCCACAAGTGACCCCATTTTGGAAACTAGACCCCCCAAGGAACTTATTTAGATGCCTAGTGAGCACTTTAAACCCTCAGGTGCTTCACAAATTGATCTGTAAAAATGAAAAAGTACTTTTTTTTCACAAAAAAATTCTTTTCGCCTCAATTTTTTCATTTTCACATGGGCAGTAGGATAAAATGGATCATAAAATTTGTTGGGCAATTTCTCCCGAGTACGTCGATACCTCATATGTGGGGGTAAACCACTGTTTGCGCACTCGGCAGGGCTCGGAAGGGAAGGCGCGCCATTTGACTTTTTGAATGGAAAATTAGCTCCAATTGTTAGCGGACACCATGTCGCGTTTGGAGAGCCCCTGTGTGCCTAAACATTGGAGCTCCCCCACAAGTGACCCCATTTTGGAAACTAGACCCCCCAAGGAACTTATCTAGATGCATATTGAGCACTTTAAACCCCCAGGTGCTTCACAGAAGTTTATAACGCAGAGCCATGAAAATAAAAAATAATTTTTCTTTCCTCAAAAATGATTTTTTAGCCTGGAATTTCCTATTTTGCCAAGGATAATAGGAGAAATTGGACCCCATATGTTGTTGTCCAGTTTGTCCTGAGTACGCTGATACCCCATATGTGGGGGTAAACCACTGTTTGGGCGCACGGCAGGGCTCGGAAGGGATGGCACGCCATTTGGCTTTTTAAATGGAAAATTAGCTCCAATCATTAGCGGACACCATGTCACGTTTGGAGAGCCCCTGTGTGCCTAAACATTGGAGATCCCCCAGAAATGACACCATTTTGGAAACTAGACCCCCAAAGGAACTAATCTAGATGTGTGGTGAGGACTTTGAACCCCCAAGTGCTTCACAGAAGTTTATAACGCAGAGCCATGAAAATAAAAAAAAAAATTATTTTCTCAAAAATGATCTTTTAGCCTGCAATTTTTTATTTTCCCAAGGGTTACAGAAGAAATTGGACCCCAAAAGTTGTTGTCCAGTTTCTCCTGAGTACGCTGATACCCCATATGTGGGGGTAAACCACTGTTTGGGCACATGCCGAGGCTCGGAAGTGAAGTAGTGACGTTTTGAAATGCAGACTTTCATGGAATGCTCTGTGGGCGTCACGTTGCGTTTGCAGAGCCCCTGATGTGGCTTAACAGTAGAAACCCCCCACAAGTGACCCCATTTTGGAAACTAGACCCCGAAAGGAACTTATCTAGATGTGTGGTGAGCACTTTGAACCCCCAAGCGCTTCATAGAAGTTTATAATGCAGAGCCGTGAAAATAATAAATACGTTTTTTTTCCTCAAAAATAATTATTTAGCCCAGAATTTTTTAATTTTCCCAAGGGTAACAGGAGAAATTTGACCCCAATATTTGTTGTCCAGTTTCTCCTGAGTACGCTGATACCCCATGAGTGGGGGTAAACCACTGTTTGGGCACACGTCGGGGCTCAGAAGGGAAGTAGTGACTTTTGAAATGCAGACTTTGATGGAATGGTCTACGGGTGTCACGTTGCGTTTGCAGAGCCCCTGGTGTGCCTAAACAGTAGAATCCCCCACAAGTGACCCCATTTTAGAAACTAGACCCCCCAAGGAACTTATCTAGATATGTGGTGAGCACTTTGAACCCCCAAGTGCTTCACAGACGTTTACAACGCAGAGCCGTGAAAATAAAAAATCATTTTTCTTTCCTCAAAAATTATGTTTTAGCAAGCATTTTTTTAGATTCACAAGGGTAACAGGAGAAATTGGACCCCAGTAATTGTTGCGCAGTTTGTCTTGAGTACACTGATACCCCATATGTGGGGGTAAACCACTGTTTGGGCACACTTCAGGGCTCGGAAGTGAGGGAGCACCATTTGACTTTTTGAATACGAGATTCGCTGGAATCAATGGTGGCGCCATGTTGCGTTTGGAGACCCCTGATGTGCCTAAACAGTGGTAACCCCTCAATTCTACCTCCAACACTAACCCCAACACACCCCTAACCCTAATCCCAACTGTAGCCATAACCCTAATCACAACCCTAACCACAACCCTAATTCCAACCCTAACCCTAAGGCTATGTGCCCACGTTGCGGATTCGTGTGAGATATTTCCGCACCATTTTTGAAAAATCCGCGGCTAAAAGGCACTGCGTTTTACCTGCGGATTTTCCGCGGATTTCCAGTGTTTTTTGTGCGGATTTCACCTGCGGATTCCTATTGAGGAACAGGTGTAAAACGCTGCGGAATCCGCACAAAGAATTGACATGCTGCGGAAAATACAACGCAGCGTTTCCGCGCGGTATTTTCCGCACCATGGGCACAGCGGATTTGGTTTTTCATATGTTTACATGGTACTGTAAACCTGATGGAACACTGCTGCGAATCCGCAGCGGCCAATCCGCAGCCAAATCCGCACAGTGTGCACATAGCCTAATTCTAAAGGTATGTTATTATTATTATTATTATTATTATTATTATTTATTATTATAGCGCCATTTATTCCATGGCGCTTTACATGTGAGGAGGGGTATACATAATAAAACAAGTACAATAATCTTGAAAAATACAAGTCACAACTGGTACAGGAGGAGAGAGGACCCTGCCCGCGAGGGCTCACAATCTACAAGGGATGGGTGAGGATACAGTAGGTGAGGGTAGAGCTGGCCGTGCAGCGGTTTGGTCAATCGGTGGTTACTGCAGGTTGTAGGCTTGTCGGAAGAGGTGGGTCTTCAGGTTCTTTTTGAAGGTTTCGATGGTAGGCGAGAGTCTGATATGTTGTGGTAGAGCATTCCAGAGTAGGGGGGATGCACGAGAGAAATCTTGTATGCGATTGTGGGAAGAGGAGATAATAGGGGAGTAGAGAAGGAGATCTTGTGAGGATCGGAGGTTGCGTGCAGGAAAGTACCAGGAGACGAGGTCACAGATGTATGGAGGAGACAGGTTGTGGATGGCTTTATATGTCATGGTTAGGCTTTTGTACTGGAGTCTCTGGGTGATGGGGAGCCAGTGCAGGGATTGACAGAGGGGAGAGGCCGGGGAATAGCGGGGGGACAGGTGGATTAGTCGGGCAGCAGAGTTTAGAATAGATTGGAGGGGTGCAAGAGTGTTAGAGGGGAGGCCACAGAGCAGGAGGTTACAGTAGTCAAGGCGGGAGATGATGAGGGCATGGACTAGGGTTTTTGCAGATTCTTGGTTTAGGAATGTGCGGATCCGTGAAATATTTTTGAGTTGGAGGCGGCAGGAAGTGGAAAGGGTTTGGATATGTGGTTTAAAGGAGAGATCAGTGTCAAGGATTACCCCAAGACAGCGGGCTTGTGGGACTGGGGAGAGTGGGCAGCCGTTTACTGTAATGGATAGGTTCGTTGGGGAGATCGCGTGAGATGGGGGAAAGATGATGAATTCTGTTTTGTCCATGTTAAGTTTTAGAAATCTAGTGGAGAAGAAGGATGAAATAGCAGACAGACATTGAGGGATTCTGGTTAGTAGGGAGGTGATATCTGGTCCAGAGATGTAGATCTGTGTGTCGTCAGCATAGAGATGATACTGAAAGCCGTGAGATTCTATGAGCTGTCCCAGGCCAAAGGTGTAGATGGAGAAGAGCAGGGGTCCTAGAACTGAGCCTTGCGGGACTCCGACAGATAGGGGGCGAGGTGAGGAGGTGGTGTGTGAGTGGGAGACGCTGAATGTACGGTCAGTTAGGTATGATGAGATCCAGGATAGGGCCAATTCTGTGATGCCAAGGGATGAGAGGGTCTGCAGCAGCAGGGAATGGTCCACTGTGTCAAAGGCAGAGGACAGGTCCAGGAGGAGGAGGACAGAGTAGTGTCGCTTGCTCTTGGCGGTTAATAGGTCATTGGTGACCTTAGTTAGGGCAGTTTCAGTGGAGTGGTGTGACCGGAAGCCTGATTGAAAGCGGTCGAAGAAGGAGCAGGAAGATAGATGGGAGGACAGTTCAATATGGACATGTTGTTCCAGTAGTTTTGAGGCAAAGGGGAGAAGTGATATAGGGCGATAGCTAGATACAGAGGATGGGTCAAGAGAGGGCTTTTTGAGGATAGGTGTGATTGTGGCATGTTTAAAGCTTGAGGGGAAAATGCCAGTTGTTAGTGATAGGTTAAAGAGATGGGTTAGGGTTGGGATGAAGACTGTGGTGAGGTTTGGGATGAAGTGGGATGGGAGTGGGTCAAGTGCACAGGTGGTGAGATGCGATCTTGAGAGTAGAGTGGAGAGTCCGTCTTCTGTAATGGTGGAGAAGTTGGTTTTGGAGGTGGAGGGCTGGGTAGTTGGGAGGAAGGGTTCTGGGGGTTGTTTACTAAAATTGTCTCTGATGTTCTCAATTTTCTGCTTGAAAAATGAGGCGAAGTCTTCAGCTGAGATGAGTGGGGAGGGAGGAGGTGCTGGGGGATGGAGGAGAGAGTTGAAGGTGTTGAATAACTGTTTGGGGTTGTGAGACAGGGAGGATATGAGAGATGAGAAGTAGGTTTGTTTTGCTGTGGCGAGCATGGTTTTGAAAGCAGTGAGGGACTGTTTGAATGCGATGAAGTGCTCGATGGAGTGGGATCTTTTCCATCTGCGCTCAGCAGCTCTGGAAGCTCGCCTCAGTTCTTTTGTCATGCTGGTGTGCCAGGGTTGTCTGTTGATTTTGCGAGCTTTGGTATGTGTGAGAGGGGCAAGAGATTCCAAAGCTGCAGCTATTGTGGTGTTATATAGAGTGGCAGCATCATCCGCATTGTGTAGGGAGCTTATGTCTGTGAGAGGGAGGAGGGATTCAGAGAGTGAGTGAAGATCAAGGTGTTTAAGATTTCTGCGAGGGTGTGAGAGTTTGTGGGGTGGGGGTTGTAGACAAGGAGTGGAAAGGGAAGAGAATGTAAGTAGGTTGTGGTCAGAAAGAGGAAGAGGTGAGTTTGAGAGGTTAGATAGGGAGCAGAGGCGGGTGAGAATGAGGTCCAGTGTGTGACCATCTTTGTGGGTGGCTGTAGAAGACCATTGAGTGAGGCCAAAGGAGGAAGTGAGAGATAGAAGTTTAGTGGCAGCTGAGAGGGAAGTGTCAATGGGGATGTTGAAGTCGCCCATGATGATAGTGGGGATGTGTATGTGCACACGCTGCGGAAAACGCTGCGGATCCGCAGCAGTTTCCCATGAGTTTACAGTTCAATGTAAACCTACGGGAAACAAAAATCGCTGTACACATGCTGCGGAAAAACTGCACGGAAACGCAGCGGTTTACATTCCGCAGCATGTCACTTCTTTCTGCGGATTCCGCAGCGGTTTTACAACTGCTCCAATAGAAAATCGCAGTTGTAAAACCGCAGTGAAATGCGCAGAAAAAAACGCGGTAAATCCGCCATAAATCCGCAGCGGTTTAACACTGCGGATTTATGAAATCCGCAGCGGAAAAATCCGCAGAGGATCAGAATACGTGTGCACATACCGAAACCCTAACCCTAGCCCTAACCCTAACCCTACCCCTAACCCTACCCCTAGCCCTACCCCTACCCCTAACCCTATTCTAACATTAGTGGAAAAAAAAAAAATTCTTTATTTTTTTATTGTCCCTACCTATGGGGGTGACAAAGGGGGGGGGGGGGGGTCATTTATTATTTTTTTTATTTTGATCACTGAGATATAATCTATCTCAGTGATCAAAATGCACTTTGGAACGAATCTGCCGGCTGGCAGATTCGGCGGGCGCACTGCGCATGCGCCCGCCATTTTGGAAGATGGCGGCGCCCAGGGAGAAGACGGACGGGACCCCGGCTGGATCGGTAAGTATGATGGGGTGGGGGAGGGGGACCACGGGGGGGGGGGGGGATTGGAGCACGGGGAGGGAATCGGAGCGCGGGAGGGGTGGAACGGAGCACGGGGGGCGTGGAACGGAGCACGGGGGGGCTGGAATGGAGCACGGGGGGGTGGAACGGAGCACCGGGGGGGTGGATCGGAGTGCAGGGGGGGGTGATTGGAGCACGGGGGGGGTGATTGGAGCACGGGGGGAGCGGACAAGAGCACGGGGGGGAGCGGAGCACTGGACGGAGGGGAGCCGGAGCAGTGTACCGGCCAGATCGGGGGGCGATCGGTGGGGTGGGGTGGGGGCACATTAGTATTTCCAGCCATGGCCGATGATATTTCAGCATCGGCCATGGCTGGATTGTAATATTTCACCAGTTATAATAGGTGAAATATTACAAATCGATCTGATTGGCAGTTTCACTTTCAACAGCCAATCAGAGCGATCGTAGCCACGAGGGGGTGAAGCCACCCCCCCTGGGCTAAACTACCACTCCCCCTGTCCCTGCAGATCGGGTGAAATGGGAGTTAACCCTTTCACCCGATCTGCAGGGACGCGATCTTTCCATGACGCCACATAGGCGTCATTGGTCGGATTGGCACCAACTTTCATGACGCCTACGTGGCGTCATGGGTCGGGAAGGGGTTAACAGGTACTGTTACTATTTACTTACTGCAGGGTATGTGCTCATCTCCTGTACCAGTTGTGACTTGTATTGTTTAAGATTATTGTACTTGTTTTTATTATGTATACCCCTCCTTACATGTAAAGCGCCATGGAATAAATGGCGCTATAACAATAAATAATAATAGTAATAATAATTTTGTTTCTTTCCTAGGTTCTATAAATGTTTAGGCAGTAGCGTAGCTACCAGAGGGGCAGGGGGTGCGGCCGCCCTGGGCCCACAGCTCACAGGGGCCCACCTGGAGCTACACTTAATTAGCTAAGCTTGGTGATAGAGCAGGAGATACGATCTCCCTGCTCTACCTCAGGCAGGGGCTGGAGACAGGCAGTGAAGCTCCGCCCCCTCCCCCCAGTGCTGACACTGTACCTGTGTCCAGCAGACACGCCCACATTGCACGCTCAGTGAAGTGAACGTGTCTGCGGCAGAGAAGTCAGGACCATGGCGCTGGGGCTTCCCTCCAGAGAGGAGTAGGACAGGCGACACAGTGCTGTGAGTAACAGCTCACACTTCTGTCCGTAGTGGCCTGAGGTGTCTGCACTGTGCAGGGAGGAGGTGACAGGACGCTGCTTCTCTCCAGAAGACCCAGCCACATGCTGTATCTGCACTCTCTGAGACACTGGAGAGCAGCTGAATCTAAAGGTACCGTCACACTAGACGATATCGCTAGCGATCTGTGACGTTGCAGCGTCCTCGCTAGCGATATCGTCCAGTGTGACAGGCAGCAGCGATCAGAATCCTGCTGTGATGTCGCTGGTCGGGAAAGAAAGTCCAGAACTTTATTTGGTCGCTGGATCTCCCCGCAGACATCGCTGAATCGGCGTGTGTGACACCGATTCAGCGATGTCTTCACTGGTAACCAGGGTAAACATCGGGTAACTAAGCGCAGGGCCGCGCTTAAGGTACTGTCACACTAGACGATATCGCTAGCGATCCGTGACGTTGCAGCGTCCTCGCTAGCGATATCGTCCAGTGTGACAGGCAGCAGCGATCAGAATCCTGCTGGGAGATCGCTGGTCGGGGAAGAAAGTCCAGAACTTTATTTGGTCGCTGGACTCCCCGCAGATATCGCTGAATCGGCGTGTGTGACACCGATCCAGCGATGTCTTCACTGGTAACCAGGGTAAACATCAGGTAACTAAGCGCAGGGCCGCGCTTAGTAACCCGATGTTTACCCTGGTTACCATCCTAAAAGTAAAAAAACAAACACTTCATACTTACCTACAGCCGTCTGTCCTCCAGCGCTGTGCTCTGCTCTCCTCCTGCTCTGGCTGTGAGCGCCGGTCAGCCGGAAAGCAGAGCGGTGACGTCACCGCTCTGCTTTCCGGCCGCTGTGCTCACAGCCAGACCAGAGAAGCAGAGCGCCGGGAACAGACAGCGGTAGGTAAGTATGTAGCGTTTGTTTTTTTTACTTTAACGATGGTAACCAGGGTAAATATCGGGTCACTAAGTGCGGCCCTGCGCTTAGTAACCCGATGTTTACCCTGGATACCCGGGGACTTCGGCATCGTTGAAGACAGTTTCAACGATGCCGAAGTCTTTCCCCTGATCGTTGGTCGCTGGAGAGCGGTCTGTGTGACAACTCTCCAGCGACCAAACAGCGACGCTGCAGCGATCCGGATCGTTGTCGGTATCGCTGCAGCGTCGCTATGTGTGACGGGGCCTTAACAGTCCAGTGTCTGTATGATCTCATATCAGTAAATCCAAGGTTGTAAACACAAAACCCCCATTATGAAATGGAATAAATGGCGCTATAAAAATGTATAATAATAATAATAATAAAATTATAAAACCTTTTATTAAAATAAAAGTTTCAGTGAGTTTATACAGTGTGATAAATAGCCAGACAGAAGAAAAAAGCATCATAAGTAAGTGTGTATAGAAAATCACATATGGGTGTGGGCCCCTGAACATATACTCAGTCTAGACAACAAGACCCCAAAGGGGAGAAGGGAAAAAGAGGGGAGTAGACGAGCCAGGGGGTGTACTTTCTTCTTTAGAAGTAATATTCTACCTCCCCCTCTTTCTTCTGGTTGGCTCCTTTCCTTTTCCCTCTTTGGGATCTTGTCCAGACAACAGTATTTTTTTAGGGTTAGGCTACTTTCACGCTTGCGTTATTAGGCGTACATCGCAATGCGTCGTTTTGGAGAAAAAACACATCCTGCAAAGTTGCCCGCAGGATGCGTTTTTTCTCTATTGACTTGCATTAGCAACGCATTGCGACGTATGGCCACACATCGCATCCGTCGTGCAACGGATGCGTAGTGTTTTTGGCGGACGCGACACACAAAAAAAGTTCAATGTAACTTTTTTTGTGCGTCGTGACCGCCATTTTCGACCGCGCATGCATGGCCGAAACTCTGCCCCCTCCTTCCCGCTAATCGCAATGGGCAGCGGATGCGTTGTAAAACTGCATCCGCTGCCCACGTTGTGCTACATTTAACACACTGTCCAGCGGTACATCGGGCTGACGCATGGTGATGGCCCCATACCGATGCAAGTGTGAAAGTAGCCTTACCTGGATAAATTCTGGAAGCTATACCAATACACTGGCCTCTATACGCACCCACTGGCTGTTTCTATTTTCTTCTATTTAGCTCTTTGTTAAAGGGAACCTGTCACCCCGAAATTCGCGGGTGAGGTAAGCCCACCGGCATCACGGGCTTATCTACAGCATTCTGTAATGCTGTAGATAAGCCCCCGATGTTACCTAAAAGAGGAGAAAAAGACGTTAGATTATACTCGCCCAGGGGCGGTCCCGCTGCTGGTCAGGTCAAACGGGCGTCTCCGATCCGCTGCGGCGCCTTCCATCTTCATTACAAGATGTCCTCTTCTGATCTTCAGCCACGGCTCCGGCGCAGGCGTACTTTCTCTGCCCTGTTGAGGGCAGACAAAGTACTGCAGTGCGCAGGCGCCGGGCCTCTGACCTTTCCGGCGCCTGCGCACTGCAGTACTATCCTCTGCCCTCAACAGGGCAGAGCAAAGTACGCCTGCGCCGGAGCCGTAGCTGAAGATCAGAAGAGGACGTCTTGTAATGAAGATGGGAGGCGCCGCAGCGGACCGGAGACGCCCATCCGACCTGACCAGCAGCGGGACCGCCCCTGGGTGAGTATAATCTAACGTCTTTTTCTCCTCTTTCAGGTAACATCGGGGGCTTATCTACAGCATTACAGAATGCTGTAGATAAGCCCCTGATGCCGGTGGGCTTACCTCACCCGCGATTTTCGGGGTGACAGGTTCCCTTTAAGTATATCAGGCCTGTAAAAGTAGCAGCCCACAGACAGGGACAGACAGTGACCAGATTCTAAAGAGTGGGAGCTATTGCAAGTCCCATTATACAGCATGGGAGCTACTGCGGGGGTCATTATACAGTGTGAGAGATAATGCAAGGGCCGTTATACAGTTTGGAAGCTGCTGTCGGGCCATCATACAGTGTAGGGGCGTATATACAGTGTTGGGACCACTGTGGGGGCTGTAAAGGGTTTGGGGCTACTGTGAAGGCACATAGACATTTTAGTATGTAAGAGCACAATGGTGGCATTACTATGTGAAGCAGTATGAAGAACAATGCTATTGTACCACACAGCAGGTGCAGTAATAGGGACCTATATGGAGCAGCCGCTCAGTATTGGGGTATCAGGTGCAGTAATAGGGACACATATGGCAGCAGAGGCTCAGTATTGGGGCATCAGGTGCAGTAATAGGGACACATACGGCAGCAGCGGCTCAGTATTGGGGTATCAGGGGCAGTAATAGGGACACATACGGCAGCAGTGGCTCAGTATTGGGGTATCAGGTGCAGTAATAGGGACACATACGGCAGCAGCGGCTCAGTATTGGGGTATCAGGGGCAGTAATAGGGACACATACGGCAGCAGCGGCTCAGTATTGAGGCATCAGGGGCAGTAATAAGGACACATACGGCAGCAGCGGCTCAGTATTGGGGTATCAGGTGCAGTAATAGGGACACATACGGCAGCAGCGGCTCAGTATTGAGGCATCAGGGGCAGTAATAGGGACACATACGGCAGCAGTGGCTCAGTATTGGGGTATCAGGTGCAGTAATAGGGACACATACGGCAGCAGCGGCTCAGTATTGGGGTATCAGGGGCAGTAATAGGGACACATACGGCAGCAGAGGCTCAGTATTGGGGTATCAGGTGCAGTAATAGGGACACATACGGCAGCAGAGGCTCAGTATTGAGGCATCAGGTGCAGTAATAGGGACACATACGGCAGCAGCGGCTCAGTATTGAGGCATCAGGTGCAGTAATAGGGACACATACGGCAGCAGAGGCTCAGTATTGAGGCATCAGGTGCAGTAATAGGGTCACATACGGCAGCAGCGGCTCAGTATTGAGGCATCAGGTGCAGTAATAGGGACACATACGGCAGCAGAGGCTCAGTATTGAGGCATCAGGTGCAGTAATAGGGACACATACGGCAGCAACGGCTCAGTATTGGGGTATCAGGTGCAGTAATAGGGACACATACGGCAGAGGCTCAGTATTGAGGCATCAGGTGCAGTAATAGGGATACATACGGCAGCAGCGGCTCAGTATTGGGGTATCAGGGGCAGTAATAGGGACACATACGGCAGCAGAGGCTCAGTATTGGGGTATCAGGTGCAGTAATAGGGACACATACGGCAGAGGCGCAGTATTGAGGCATCAGGTGCAGTAATAGGGACACATACGGCAGCAGCGGCTCAGTATTGGGGTATCAGGGGCAGTAATAGGGACACATACGGCAGCAGAGGCTCAGTATTGGGGTATCAGGTGCAGTAATAGGGACACATACGGCAGAGGCGCAGTATTGAGGCATCAGGTGCAGTAATAGGGACACATACGGCAGCAGAGGCTCAGTATTGGGGCATCAGGTGCAGTAATAGGGACACATACGGCAGCAGCGGCTCAGTATTGGGGTATCAGGTGCAGTAATAGGGACACATACGGCAGCAGCGGCTCAGTATTGGGGTATCAGGGGTAGTAATAGGGACACATTCGGCAGCAGCGGCTCAGTATTGGAGTATCAGGGGCAGTAATAGGGACACATACGGCAGCAGCGGCTCAGTATTGGGGCATCAGGTGCAGTAATAGGGACACATACGGCAGCAGAGGCTCAGTATTGGGGTATCAGGTGCAGTAATAGGGACACATACGGCAGAGGCGCAGTATTGAGGCATCAGGTGCAGTAATAGGGACACATACGGCAGCAGCGGCTCAGTATTGGGGTATCAGGTGCAGTAATAGGGACACATACGGCAGCAGAGGCTCAGTATTGGGGTATCAGGTGCAGTAATAGGGACACATACGGCAGCAGAGGCTCAGTATTGGGGTATCAGGTGCAGTAATAGGGACACATACGGCAGAGGCGCAGTATTGAGGCATCAGGTGCAGTAATAGGGACACATACGGCAGCAGCGGCTCAGTATTGGGGTATCAGGGGTAGTAATAGGGACACATTCGGCAGCAGTGGCTCAGTATTGGGGTATCAGGGGCAGTAATAAGGACACATACGGCAGCAGCGGCTCAGTAGATGGTGATGGGGCTGGAATATGAGAAGTGAAATGTGTCTTTGCTGTATTCTCTGCAGCCGAGTCGTTGCTGGAAGAAGTTGTCATGTCGGTCTGGGTCAGTTGGAAAAGACGGGAAAGAACGTCAGTGGTAAGTCACCATCTGTAACTGTGCTGTGATCTATGTTCTGTAGGACTGGTAGTGATGGTCTTTGTGGAGTGTTTTTTAGTTACAGGGGGATCATCGGCTGAGGTTCTTATACACGCAATTACAGTGCCACACCGTAGTTGTAGTCAGGGGTTAGGGGCCCACTCAGATATCTCGCCCCCCCTGAGCTGAACCCCTAGCTACGCCTCTGTGTTTAGGGTAACATTTCTGCCTAAGTTTCCCTGTTATATTTTTAAAGAACTTTTGGATCCATTCTGTTAAGGACAACACATATTGTAATTGTCATACTCCAGCAATCTTTTTTTAGACAATCCTTAATTAAATTCTTGATAAGGCTCCAAACTACTCGTGTATGACCACCTGACCCTAAGAGAACATAAATGGTGAAAAAAAAACGCAATTCCACCATTGTTTTTTGGGGGTTTCGTTTTTTCTTACTTCAATAGGATTCACCAGGTCAGTCCAATAACGGCAATAGCAAACTTACAAGATGTTTTTATGCAGAGTTCAGTACTCAGAGAACTGCTACATCTGTGGCAGATAAAAGAGATTAAAGCAGCCTAGTAAGTGAAAAATTGCTGGAACCAGGGTCTCTTCCCCAACATCATGCTGCTCTCGGATGGAGTAGCAAAAGCCTCTTGACAGATTCCCTTGATATTTTTTTTATTTTATTTTATTTTTTTAAGGGAAGTAGAGTGACCAAAAATCAGCGATTCTGGCATTTACATTTTTGGTTTTGGCTAGTGATGGGCGAATGTGCTAAGGTGTTCTCTCAGCATGCTCGGGTGCGAACAGAATGTCTTCGGCGTGCATGGAAAATATATTTGAGTCCCCGCAGCTGCATGTCTCGTGGCGACAGCTGCAACACATGGAGGGATTGCCTGTTTCTTAAGCAGTCCTTGCATGTGTCGAACAGCAGCAAGACATGCAGCCATGGAGACTCGAACATATTTTTCGAGCATGTCGAAATCACTTGGTCCGCACCTGAGCATGCTCAGATAATACTTTACCCGAGCACGTTCTTTCATTACTAGTTTTGGCGTTTACAGCACAAACTTATGTTTTGAAAGATTGGACTTTTTTCGGACACGACAGTACCAAATACATTTTGGCTTCAGCAGGCCTTTGCCATCCTGCATTGTTGTCACACTAATAATTGCGCCAATCTCATCTGAGCTGAGCTCCGGCTGCTGCAGTTACAGGCAGATGTCGGCCAAGTATCACAGCCGGCATCTGCCTTACACACTGCAGGCTCAGCTCCCGAGCCATCTCCACACAACGCTTAGTGATCTCAGCCAAAAACATACGTCACTGGTCGTTAGTGCATTATATAACCAATTTTACCCCTGAAATTTGCTAGAGGTTAAAATCAGAGTGAGCTGCCCCTATACTTACCCACCTGCCGCTTCATAGAGTGCAGGGCTCCTTTAAGAGTCTGACCTCACGGTGAATGTCACTTGTTCAGTGACGGCAGCTTTTGCCACGGTTGTCATATATTGTCCTTGTCGCTGGCCACCAAACTATATGATGAGAACAGCAAACAAGACCGGCACAATATACACTGTACACACTGTAACTATTGACCCCATTAGTAGTGTGAAGATACACAGTAAGGGATCTCCAGGATACGGACAGCAATGGAAAGTCTGAACACTGATCTGCTGCCCTGCAATAAGAAAACTGCAGAACACTACTTGTATGATAAATCTGCCCTAAAATAAAAAATGGCCAGTATAGGAAAACTCAAAGGCTATGCATCATCTGATATAGGAAAATATACATGTTAGTAGTTACTTTTACTTAATAACATTGTACTAAGAATCAGTCTCCAATTTTTACCCTTTTTTATGACCCCCTAATATGCAGATTGCAGCCTGATCGAAGATTCAGATTTTTCTCTTGTGGGAGTGTCTCTCTCTGTAATACAGGCTAGACATGACACTGGTGTGTATCCATGGTGCTTCATTGCCTATATATCAGCACAGCTTCTATCCTGAACTTATTCTCTCTTCACCTGCTTTCCACCTTATCTGCAGGATGTTTTCTCTGCAATCCCCGAGACTGTTCATGCTTTCTCCCCTCTCCACTGGAGGCCTGAGAACAATCAATCACCTTTCCCTGCTTCTGGAGTGCTCTGTACACAGATCTCTAGAGAAGAGTTGGAGAAAAGGGAAAGCTTTTAGATCTTAGCAGTAGCTCTGATGGATTTGTATGAGGTTTTTTTTTTGTTTTGTTTTTTTGCAAACACCGAGCTAGATAAAGAACTTATCCAGTTTGTAGCTGGATCACCTCATATATTGCCAACTCAAAAATACTATATACTGCCCATCCAAGGGCAGCTGTCAGAGGACGTAACTGGTCTAGATCGACCTGTTCTATTCAAACCTTTCCGAATGGCTTTAAATGCCAAATCTTGAGTTTTCCAATGCAAAACACCTCCCAGAAGCGTGCGACGTGCTAATCCCACACGACATGCCTGCGTAGAGCGAGGCTGTGTGTGACGGTATAATGTACGGTCTCTAGAGCAGGGGTGTCAAACTGCATTCCTCGAGGGCTGCAGACAGGTCATGTTTTCAGGATTTCCTTGTACTGCACAGGTGATAATTTAATTACCAACTCATTATTTGTGTAGGTGATTAAATTATCACCTGTGCAGTACAAGGAAATACTGAAAACATGACCCGTTTGCAGCCCTCGAGGAATGCAGTTTGACACCCCTGCTCTAGAGCAGGGATCCCCAACTCCAGTCCTCAAGGCCCACCAACAGGTCATGTTTTCAGGATTTCCTTTGCATTGCACAGGTGATGCAATTATTACCTGGGCAAGACTAAGGAAATCCTGAAAACATGACCTGTTGGTGGGCCTTGAGGACTGGAGTTGGGGACCCCTGCTCTAGAGTATCTGTGATGTGTCACAGGTGAGATAAAATGACAGTGATAATATAAAATGGGCGTTCAACCATAACTGGTACAGGGACTTTTTTTTTTTCTTTTCAGTTGGGTTTTATTAAACATTTTGCACCGTTTACCATATACATAGCTTCTGTGGTTGCAGAATGAGCTACCTGAGGATCCATCAGTGAGCTGGCTCTGGACGGTCATTTTTTTTTTTTTTATCTTTATTCTAAGTTTTTCTTGACGGCCACAAAATGACTCAACCTTCATATGGTGATAAATTATCCGAGAAGAGCTCAGAAGAAGGGAGATAAGAGATGTAAACGAGCTCACCCAGTGTTCCCAGTGACTTCATTCTGCAGGCAGAAAGGCTAGAGAAGGCAGAAGGTGCAAAACATTAAAGAAACGCAACAGACAAAATTATTATACTCCGTTGCCGCTGTGTCAAGAGGCTTTTTGCCACAATCGCGAAAGAATCGCAACATTTTTATTTTTTTTTTTTTTTTTTTTAACGTGGCAAAAAAAATGCAACGCTGCCAAAACACTTTAACACAGCCTCTATGATGAGACCTCAGTGAGTGGCTGATTTTATTTTTTTCAATTTTGGCTGTGTCTTTTTTGTAGCCATAACTTTATTTTTTTCCACTAAAGTCAGTATGAGGGTCTTTTTATGGGACAAATTGTATTATATTTTAACACATTTTTGGGGGTACCTATAAGTCATTGTGTAATGTAGATCATTTTTTTCTGCACCTCCTATAACAGTAAAAAGGGTTTTTTTTTGGCTTATTTTATACTGTTCATGTTTCATACCAAATACTCTGTTAAATGAATTTTCCAGGCCACTCTAGTCACATGGATTCCTAATATGTATAGCTTACTTATTTTTTTTGTTATAATTACTGTATGTAATAGGAAAAAATATATATATATATATATCTACTATATAAAGCTGAATGTGTGTATGTGTGTGTGTGTATGTCCGGGATTGGCATCTGCACCATCGCAGCTACAGCCACAAAATTTTGCACAGTCACACGTCTGGACCCTGAGAGCGTCATAGGCTATGTTGTGAGGCGAAATTTTAACCCCGCGCGTTCCAATTCACCAAACAATTTTGCCCCTATCTACATAATGGGGAAAAAAGTGAAAGGAAAAGTGTTGGAAGCGTTGCAGCTACAGAAACAAAATTTTGCACAGTCACACGTCTGGACCCCGAGAGCGTCATAGGCTATGTTGTGAGGTGAAATTTTAACCCCGCGCTTTCCAATTCACCAAACAATTTTGCCCCTATCTACATAATGGGGAAAAAGTGAAATGAAAAGTGTTGGAGGCGTCGCAGCTACAGCCACAATATTTTGCACAGTCACACGTCTGGACCCGAGAGCGTCATAGGCTATGTTGTGAGGTGGAATTTTAACTCCGCGCTTTCCAATTCACCAAACTATTTTTCCCCTATCTACATAATGGGGAAAAGTGAAAGGAAAAGTGTTGGAGGCAAATTGACAGCTGCCAGATGTGAACAAGGGGGACTTAAAGAATGAGAGCGATGGCGCCAAAGAGTATATACCGTACAGTTGCTAAGGTGGGGCCCCGACATGGGATACTCACCACACACGGGGATATGAACACACACACAAAATGCGCCACACACTACCACGTGCTTGAACACATATACCACCCTCAGCACACATTTCACCACACATACACCAACCTCGCCACATAAAAGTCGAAACACAAAAGTCGCCGCGCGCAAAACTCACCACATGCAAAAACTAGGCTCACGCAAAACTCGCCACAAGTGCAAAACTCACCTCATGGAAAACTCGCCACACGCAAAACTTGCACACGCGGAAAAATTGCCACATGCACAAAATTTGTAACACATGCAAAAGTTGCCTCACACAAAACTTGCACATACTCAAAATGCACCAGACATAAAACTCACCACGCGCAAAACTCGCCATGCCCAAAACTTGCTGCACACAACTTGCAACACTAACATGCAACTCGACACACAAAAAGTTGCTACACGCATGTTGCCACACAAAACTCATCTCACAAAAGTCGCTACATGCATGTCGCTACACACAACTCAACACACAACTTGACAAACGAAACTCACCCTAAAACACACACAAGTCTGGTATTAGCCTTCAAAAATAAAAATCTGATTAATAAGCAGACAAACTACAAGAGCAACAAATGTACCATATAGAAAATACGGCAGCTGTCAGTCACATGACCTGTCTATTATGTGTATGTGTGAGCTAATATATACTGCCAGGGGGAGGGCTTCCTGTTGGCTGGGGATTTATCAGGCTGCCAATTTATCTTACAAATACTGAGGTAAAAATACTGACCAAATAACGTGTGAACGAGGTCTAATACAGGAGATCACACAGGTATATACTATATACAGGAGGAGATGACATACAGGTATATACTATATACAGGAGGAGATGACACACAGGTATATACTATATACAGGGGAGATGACACACAGATATATACTATATACAGGAGAGATGACACATGACACACAGGTATATACTATATAGAGGAGGAGATGACATACAGGTACATACTATATACAGGAGGAGATGACATACAGGTACATACTATATACAGGAGGAGAAGACACACAGGTATATACTATATACAGGAGCAGATTACCTACAGGTATATACTATATACAGGAGGAGATGACATACAGGTATATGCTATATATAGAAGATGACATACAGGTATATACTATATACAGGAGGAGATGACACACAGATATATACTATATACAGGGGAGATGACACACGTATATACTATATATATAGAAGGAGGTGACATACAGGTATATACTATATATAGGAGGAGATGACATACAGGTATATACTATATATAGGAGGAGATGACTTACAGGTATATACTATATATAGGAGGAGATGACAGGTATATACTATATACAGGGGAGATGACACAGCAGGTATATACTATATACAGGGGAGATGACATACAGGTATATACTAAATACAGGAGATGACATACAGGTGTATATTATATATAAGTAAGATGACAAACATGTACTGTATATACTGAGGTGAAAATGAGAGGTGTGAGGTGAAAATGAAAAGGTGTGAGTGCAAAATGAGAGGAGTGAGGGAAAATAGTGTAGTAATCGGAAAATGACAGATGTGAGGTCGAAATGACAAGTGTTAGGGGGGAATGAGAGGAGTGAGGGAGAAAATGAGAGATGTGAGGGGGAAAATTAAAGATGTGATTGGGAAAATGAGAGGCGTGATGGGAAAATAAGAGAAGTGACGTGCTATAACTAAACACAGATATTTACTATGCCCAGGCAACGCCGAGCTCTTCAGCTAGTATATATATATAGTTCATTCTATCAGATTTTTTTATGCATTTTTTACAATACAATGTCCAATGGAGCAGGGTTAAAGCACCATAATTTGATGGCACTTAGATCATCATTAGGTTAAGTAACACCATTGGCTACCTATGAGATCAGACATAGGACTGAAGAGGACCCCCAGCCAATATATGGGCCCCTTTCAGTCCCATAGCTCATCATAATGCATAATTGCAACAGCTTAAATAATTATGGTTCCGACCATTCATATTGTGACAGTTAGCTACAGCTACTGCAATACCCTGCAAATGGGTTAAGCAACATAGCTAATCAGAAGAACTATGCTACATTTCTAATTGGATGTATTTGCCAATATTATTATACCTACTACATATTGGGATAGGAATACTCCTTTAATGATATCGATTATTCTGGGGGAAAAGAACATATATGTACACACACACATACACGGGGTGTAAACGACTAATTATCGACTGCACATAGGATCACATGGCTCCAGGGCAGAGGCGAGATTGCTCAGCACTTAGGTAATCCTCTCCCTCCGGTTCATGCAGCTGCTCTCTAAACACTGGGGCGTCTGTTATAATGAGAGTCATAAATACCTGCACCATTGGAGTAACTGATTATTTGGTGACACCTCCCTGATAAGCTGCCATATGGATCCCAGGCAGGTCTGGTGCAGTCCTGTGCATTAGTCCTCGCTCTGTGGGATTTATTCACTTGTTTGCATTGGATTTACACAGTTCGGATCCTAATTTACCTACAGGGAGGAAGCGTTGTGATTTACCTTTAAACTGATTTTCATACATTTGGATGCGCCACAGACGGGGCCCGGAGTATTCAGCGGAGCGCGTCATCGCCACAGCGGTGCTAGTTTTCCTTAATTCATACTAAGCTCACATAAGCCATACCTATTACTTCTAATTAATGAGGTCACGATATAAAAGGGCTCATTACCTGGAATGAAAGTTACTCTTCAATCTTTTCAGGATCATATCTCTATCAATAAACAATACACATTTAGTGAATCTAAATGGATTTATGCGGGAACCCTTTAAAGGGAATCTGTCATTAGGTTTTTGCCATCTAATCTGAGAGCAGCATAATGTAGAGACAGAGACCCTGATTCCAGCAATGTGTAACTTATTGGGCTGCTTGTTGTAGTTTTGATAAAATCCCTAGTTTTCTTTTCAGCAGGATATTGTCACTAGAGGACTAGTAAACCTGCTTGATCTTCATGAGCTCTGTATAACCCCGCCCCCACCACTGATTGGCAGTTTTCTGCCAGTGCAGTGTATACAGAAAGCTGCCAATTAGTGGTGTGGGCGGGGTTATACAGAGCGCAGCATTCAGAGAACTGCTAGAAAAAAATGGCGATTTTTGTTCAAAACTGCAGTGAGCAGCCCAGTAAGTGATACATCACTAGAATCAGGGTCTCTACCTCAACATCATACTGCTCTCAGATGAGGTAGTAAAATCCCTTTAAGGGGCAAGGTAAGTGAAAAACAATCCCTTTAAAAAAAAATGAAATAGTGTATATAATATTAAAAAAAATGAAATAGTGTATATAATATATACTCAACCCTCTGTTCTAGCGCTGCGTCCCCAATGCTCATTGCTGATATTATTTGGGTTGCATTGGCTGCAGACATCACAGCCCGTATAGTGTAGGAGAAATCTGCAGCCAATCACTGGGCTCATCGGTACGAGGTGTATAAAGCAGCGAATGCCAGTGATTGGATGCAGACGCCACACCCCAAATAGTGATTGGCTGAAGATCGGCTCAGCGGTACTTGCCATATACCACTCAGGAAAGTGATTGGGTGCAGACGTCACATGGGGTATATGGGCTGTGACGTCTGCATCCAATCAGACATCCAGTTCGACAGCCACAACAGATGCAGCCGCGAGGACTCATGCAGCACACCAAAGACACTCGGTTAGCATCTGAGCATGCTCAGATAACACTTTATCCCAGCACGCTCCCTCCTCACTAATAGACATATTTTTTTACATATGGTAATGTAGCCATTGCCGTGACATACATTGGTGTCTATGTTGGAGAAAAACTTTAAATGCAGTGTGAATGAAGCCTTAGAAAAGTATAAAAGTACTCTCACCAGCACTCTATTAGGGATCTATCAGATGTACAGACCCCAATATTCCCAAGACGGGTCAGAAGGAATTATTTTCCCTTGTCAGCAGAGGGAGTCATGTTGCATTTTAGTGGTTACAAAATGTAATAAAGCCACGGAGATGTTGTTCCAATAAATTCCAAGAAACCACAATCTCCCCCGACTCCCCGATACACATGATCGTTCAGCCAAGGCTTCATGTGTTTCCAACGGGGAGAGAGGAGAAACCTGCCGCAAGTCACCTCTGGCAATGGCTTCCCTCAAAACTCACGATCAGCTGGTGATATTCCAACCGTTTGATCCATCTCTTCCCCGGCATCATGTTGGGAGAACCCCAATCACATCCGATGGTCGGGCAGTCCTTCTGAAATTGCCAAAATCATCTGATTTTCGGCTGAGGTGTATGGCGACCTTCACAAAGAGCAGCAACATACTCGTCTTATTAAGGGTCGCGGAGATCCACTCTCGGATTCACCTTTACATATACATTTGGCTTTTCTATCTAGTAGCACAGTCTGATTAAATGCTGTATACCACCTCAACATGTTCACCCCGTATATATCTCTATATCTGCCCTGCACACACGTATATACTCCCCACCGCCACATACAGTAGTCGTACGCGTCCAGGGGGGCCGTCACATGATCCTAATTCCTCCTCTTGACAACATTAACAAGGGGATTAAAGCCGGAGTCATTCATCAGCTTTACGTGTCACAGAGTCTTATAAGTCAGCAGGCGATGTACTTGCCCATTCAAGATCTAAAGCCTGTTGACAAAATGTTGTAATCGCTTAACTCTCCTTTGGCCGAGGTTACCTGAGGTGCAGCATAAAAAAAAATTAAATTATCACATTTACAGGTTGAAAAAGTACTTAAAAAGGCGTATAACTTTTGAAAGACTTTCCGTTATTTTTTAGGTTTTTTTTTTATTTTAACGTGGCTCATTCTACACAGCTGTACTTCATTTATCAAGAGCTTGAGTGATCAATATTTGTACATCTGCCAAATTATTCAATATTTTCCAGGATGTATGACAATATCCCGCTACAACCTAGGCAGGATTCAGGGTGCAGTAATAAGCAGCTTGCAATGTACTAACAAGGCTGCATGCAAAACGGTCCGTGCATCTAACTTCTATCAATACTCTAGGGCAGTGTTCCCCAACTCCGGTCCTCAAGAGCCACCAACAGGTCATGTTTTCAGGATTTCCTTAGTATTGCCCAGGTGATATAATCCTCAAGAGCCACCAACAGGTCATGTTTTCAGGATTTCCTTAGTATTGCCCAGGTGATATAATCCTCAAGAGCCACCAACAGGTCATGTTTTCAGGATTTCCTTAGTATTGCCCAGGTGATATAATCCTCAAGAGCCACCAACAGGTCATGTTTTCAGGATTTCCTTAGTATTGCCCAGGTGATATAATCCTCAAGAGCCACCAACAGGTCATGTTTTCAGGATTTCCTTAGTATTGCCCAGGTGATATAATCCTCAAGAGCCACCAACAGGTCATGTTTTCAGGATTTCCTTAGTATTGCCCAGGTGATATAATCCTCAAGAGCCACCAACAGGTCATGTTTTCAGGATTTCCTTAGTATTGCCCAGGTGATATAATCCTCAAGAGCCACCAACAGGTCATGTTTTCAGGATTTCTTTAGTATTGCACAGGTGATATAATTCCATCACCTGTGCAATACTAAGGAAATCCTGAAAACATGACCTGTTGGTGGCTCTTTCTTGAGGACCAGAGTTGGGGAACACTGCTCTAGGGAAAGCTATAACTAACAGGCTGCAGCTCTTAAGCGCCCCTTTACGCTCTGTAAGCGTTTCTTGGCTTCATTCAGGAGAGAAAATGTCAGGACACAGATTATAAGGTCAATACCATCTCTACCAAACAAAGATCACAGAAGCAGACGGGGCAGGATGTGCTCACAAGTGACGTTATCTACTCATGTGCCACGTCATTTTAGGGTATGCGCACACGTTGCGGATTTTTCCGCGCTGATTCTGCAGAATCCGCAGGTAACATGACCTGCGTTTTACCTGCGGGTTTTCTGCGGATTTCGCCTGCATTTTTACACCTGCGGATTCCTATTGAGGAGCAGGTGTAAAACGCTGCGGATTCCTCACAAAGAATTGACATGCTGCGGAAAATAATCTGCTGCGTTTCTGCGCGGAATTTTCCGCAGCATGTGCACAGCGGATTTGGTTTTCCATAGGTTTACGTGAGGACCAAGCATAAAACAAACCCTTTGCGATACATAAGGTTGATACTGACATTTTAAACATTTTTGCCACCCTTGGTGGTTTTTTTTTTTTAATGCACCTGTAATTAGGAGATGGCTGTCGTGAAAAAAGTTACACTTGTGAAAAAAAAAAAAAGTCACAGAAACATCGGACAATTTGATTAAATACAGCAAATAAAAAAGTGAGAATAACAGACAGCACTTGGACCAATGTTATTTAATGGGGCAGTGCAGATGAGTGATTTTTTTCACTGGACGGATCTGCGTACGAAAAAAAAATTAAATAAAAAAAATAAATAAATCACAGCATACACTAGTTTCTTCCATAAATCGGATGACATTTGTCCATTCACATCTATGAGTGCACCAAAAAATAAAAATAATAATAATCAGATGCCATATGGAGCCACAGTCTAGCATAATGTCTGATTTTTACGGGGACATTGCAATTTAGTAACATATGAAACTGTAAAAGATTAATAGCTGCTGTCGAAAAAAAACCAAAAAGATTATACATGGACTGCACAAGGATGGCGAGTGAGAAAAAAAAATTGTCTGAATTTTCTGGATAAAACTCTAATGATTTTTTATACGCCAGTGTGAACCAGGACTTGAAAAAACAATTGAAGTCCCGGACCCCCCGCAGCTAATAAGGGTCTGTCTGGTTTTCGTCATGCCGTCCAGCATTTACTAGACATTTATGCAGCATTTTTGGCAAAAAATGCTATTGAAAAAAACAAAATTAATTTTGGAGATAATCATGGAAAGATGTTCTATTGCAAATACGACAGAACAGAATAAGAGCGAGATACAAATGCTAGTGTGAATGCGTCCATAGTAATGCACAGATGGGCAGAGAGTATAGCGCTTACCCACACTGCACACAATGGCGTATTGTGCCTGAAGAGGGATGAACGAGCCCCGCAGCGCCCACCGATACCTGTCTGCACAATCCTCAATATTCGCGGCACTGGCAGAAGGGATATTGGTCTGTATATTACTATAATCCAGAACCAATCATACAAAAAAACTGCAAGTAAGCAGAGATGCAGAACGGATCCTACATTTCTAAGGTCGAAATATGGATCAGAGTTTAATCTACCTTTATTATCACTGCGGTATTGAATTTTTTTTTGTCTGTAAGCCAAAATAATAATAAAAAAATTGCTCCACGCATTATTTAAAAAAAAAAAAAAAAAAAAAAAAAAAACAGCGCTTGGATGACATATGGATGATTTGTGATGCGGGTGCAGATCTAAGTCACTTACCGTATTCACAATCCCATTGCTCCCATTAATTTGAATGACCCGTTTAAATCTATGGCTCAGATAAAGGGCGCAGTCAGACGGTCATATAAATCGGACCGCAGTGCTCGGACTGGCCGGCGGCTCTCCCGACCCAAGCGTGACGGCTTCATATATTTCTATGCAGCCATGGCGCTCAGGTCGGGAGAGCCGCCAGCCAGTCTGAGCACTGCGGTCCGATTTATATGGCCGTCTGACTGCGCCCTTTTAACTAATTAACCCTATACTTCTATACAAAGCCTAAATCCCCAGATCACTCGGGCAGACTTCCGCGCCCATACAGATAACTTGCTCCAGATCTGAAGAAGCCAGGGCCGGACTGGCCATTTGGCAATTCTGGCAAATGCCAGAAGGGCCGGTCTGGTTATGGGCTGCCTTGTGTGCTATGTTGTTAACAGAATCAATGTTTTCAAGACACCCATACTGTTAACAGTTGTGACGGAGCACAAAGCCGGTCACTCCATCACTTACCCCAGCAGGCCGTGGGTATAATTAGAAATATTGGTGTTGTAGTAAATCTTGTTATCCTCCATCCAAGGTAATATTAGTAATATATCCCCATCTGGTACTTGGGGACGGGGACAACATGGGCCTGTGTGATTTCAAATGCCAGGGCTGAATTTCATCCCCAGTCCGTACCTGGAAGAAGCTCACACTATTTTTTTTCCAGAGTTGTTTTTACAATGTTTTGTCTATTTATCTACAGACAATATTTTTGAATTATCGCTTACATTAATCAGTTAGATGTGTTGTCAGAGGGGGCTGCCACTACCGAGACCCCCACAAAACACATTTCCAACTATGTCATTGCAATACAAAGGAATTCCGATAAATCTCAGGTATTTCACAACGGTTGGAGGAGCGGCCCTGCACATGTGACTAGTGCACCCGTACAGCACATGTCAAATATCTGTAATATGGATCAATGAGAAAGCGCAGAATCAATATTTTTTTTAGAAACAAGAAACTTATTTAAAGTGTAACAAAGCTTTTAAATAATTTCTAGCTTGCAACCACGGGGACTGGAACATATTATTCGAGCACACCGAAGACACTGTGTTAGGACTCGAGCATGCTCAGATAACACCTTACCCCAGCACGTTCGCTCAACACTAGTGACAACCAGTGTGGCCCGTGTTACAGATCCCGGGTGGATTGTCTCACAGTTTCAACAACTGCTGAATGGATCTTAATCTCTTCCATAAAAGGGAGAAAAGTCTACTGATCCTGTTCTTCTGCTAAAGTAGAAGAATTATATTTAAAAAATATTTATATTTAAGAAAATTAATCTGCTGCTTAATTTTATAAAGGGGATAGGTTCCCGATTCTGCTGACGGGGGCAGGTCCTAGTGGCTCGACCTGTAAATTGAACAACCCCTTTAATAGGTTGAAAAAAAAAATAGATCCATTGTATAGCTGATGCAAATGGAAGCAGAGGAACCCCATTGATTATTATGGGGTCCACAAGGGGGGCACTTTTTCTTCTGCTCTAAATACAGACACAATGGAACTGAGACGGACCCCATAATAATCAATGCGGCCCCCTCTGTTTCCATCAGATATGTTTTTGACAAATTCTGGATTGTCTGTTCTTAAAATTGGAACTGAAGAGGTCAAAGTGCGAGTGTGGATCCTGCCTAAGAGGAAGATGACACTCACAGAGGGTAGAATACGAGTCTAGCGCCACGCAATGCCCCCCAAACTGGCGCTGGGATCTCACAGATCACACACAAGCGCCATCTCCAGACACTTTACTGGAATATCTTATGACACTCAGCGCCGGAATCACCAAAAGAGACGGTTACATGGAGAGTCCGCAGTCACACTGACCCCACACGGGAAAGGATTTAGAAATGGCGCGGGTATCCCACTTTGGATGAGGCTTTGCTCAGGGTGAAAGCTGCAGAAATTCTGCATCAAAATCCACAGGTAAGGGAACATCTGTGACACTGATATGTGGCAGGAAGAACGGTGACGGGGGCAGCACCATTCCTCCCATCAAGCATGATGGCAGCAGACCCCATTATAAGTCAGTCAGGCTCGGCTGGTGTCCATACGGCCACTGGTCCTCCATGGGTCGCTTACTATCCTATAAAACCAGAACGCACATGGGACAAAGGAAGAAAACATATGGATTCTGCAGTCAGTGCACCTTGCATGCGCCCCCCATACCATGAGCCCACCCTTAGTGCACATATAACAGGAAAGCCAACAGATCCCAACTCCAGTCACTGGGGTATCAGTCATTATTCATGTACAGAATCACTGTAGATCTGAAGCTTCTCCCCCAGGCACCTGCACAGAGCCCCCCGTACCATGAGCCCCCCATACCGGGAGCCCCCCGTGCACTCACCTGAGCGCTGCACCTGCTGCTATTACCAGCCCTGCTCCCGGATCCAGCAAGCGCACAGAGGGCGTGGCCTCAGGACGGGGCGGTGACTCCTCGGGTGTTAACCTGTGCACTGCTGGCTAATTCTAGTCCGGGCGCTTGGAGAAAGCGATTATTCCCGCTCAGTGAAAGTTGTGCTGCGGTTCTGTGACACTGTACAAGTCACACGGATGGAGGGCGCAATAATGACACGAAGGCAGAGGTTTGTGTCTCCTCAATGCGGCGAATGGATAGAATGTCTCGGCTCTTGCACACGTTTTCCTTACAGACTGACTCAAAAATGTTTTTCTTGGACACGTAAGAACATAGAACGTAAGAACATTGATGGAAATGGTCATTGTCTGTCGCCAAAATGGCGCAATCTTATCAGCTATGGATCGGATTCACAAAAATGGGAGTTTCGTCCAAATGTTACATAAAGCCGCACAGACCTTCCATTATTTCATCTAGTTTACCCCTTATCTGTGGATTTCCTGCAATCTGTCTACTCCCGGTCACACAGTCCATCACTTATCGTTATTGGCGAGGGCGCAACAAGAGTCCAGTGGGTCCCGGTGACAACTATGGACCTGAGCCCCCACCTGCACGTTGGTCAGATGTATGGGTCCCGGAGACAACTATGGACCTGAGCCCCCACCTGCACCTTGGTCAGATGTATGGGTCCCGGTGACAACTATGGACCTGAGCCCCCACCTGCACCTTGGTCAGATGTATGGGTCCCGGAGACAACTATGGACCTGAGCCCCCACCTGCACCTTGGTCAGATGTATGGGTCCCGGAGACAACTATGGACCTGAGCCCCCACCTGCACGTTGGTCAGATGTATGGGTCCCGGAGACAACTATGGACCTGAGCCCCCACCTGCACCTTGGTCAGATGTATGGGTCCCGGTGACAACTATGGACCTGAGCCCCCACCTGCACCTTGGTCAGATGTATGGGTCCCGGAGACAACTATGGACCTGAGCCCCCACCTGCACCTTGGTCAGATGTATGGGTCCCGGTGACAACTATGGACCTGAGCCCCCACCTGCACCTTGGTCAGATGTATGGGTCCCGGTGACAACTATGGACCTGAGCCCCCACCTGCACGTTGGTCAGATGTATGGGTCCCGGAGACAACTATGGACCTGAGCCCCCACCTGCACCTTGGTCAGATGTATGGGTCCCGGTGACAACTATGGACCTGAGCCCCCACCTGCACGTTGGTCAGATGTATGGGTCCCGGAGACAACTATGGACCTGAGCCCCCACCTGCACCTTGGTCAGATGTATGGGTCCCGGAGACAACTATGGACCTGAGCCCCCACCTGCACCTTGGTCAGATGTATGGGTCCCGGAGACAACTATGGACCTGAGCCCCCACCTGCACCGTGGTCAGATGTATGGGTCCCGGAGACAACTATGGACCTGAGCCCCCACCTGCACCGTGGTCAGATGTATGGGTCCCGGAGACAACTATGGACCTGAGCCCCCACCTGCACCGTGGTCAGATGTATGGGTCCCGGAGACAACTATGGACCTGAGCCCCCACCTGCACCTTGGTCAGATGTATGGGTCCCGGTGACAACTATGGACCTGAGCCCCCACCTGCACCTTGGTCAGATGTATGGGTCCCGGAGACAACTATGGACCTGAGCCCCCACCTGCACCGTGGTCAGATGTATGGGCCCCGGTGACAACTATGGACCTGAGCCCCCACCTGCACCGTGGTCAGATGTATGGGTCCCGGAGACAACTATGGACCTGAGCCCCCACCTGCACCGTGGTCAGATGTATGGGCCCCGGTGACAACTATGGACCTGAGCCCCCACCTGCACCGTGGTCAGATGTATGGGTCCCGGAGACAACTATGGACCTGAGCCCCCACCTGCACCTTGGTCAGATGTATGGGCCCCGGTGACAACTATGGACCTGAGCCCCCACCTGCACCTTGGTCAGATGTATGGGTCCCGGAGACAACTATGGACCTGAGCCCCCACCTGCACCTTGGTCAGATGTATGGGCCCCGGTGACAACTATGGACCTGAGCCCCCACCTGCACCTTGGTCAGATGTATGGGTCCCGGAGACAACTATGGACCTGAGCCCCCACCTGCACCTTGGTCAGATGTATGGGCCCCGATGACAACTATGGACCTGAGCCCCCACCTGCACCGTGGTCAGATGTATGGGTCCCGGAGACAACTATGGACCTGAGCCCCCACCTGCACCGTGGTCTGATGTATGGGCCCCGGTGACAACTATGGACCTGAGCCCCCACCTGCACCTTGGTCAGATGTATGGGCCCCGGTGACAACTATGGACCTGAGCCCCCACCTGCACCTTGGTCAGATGTATGGGCCCCGGTGACAACTATGGACCTGAGCCCCCACCTGCACCTTGGTCACATGTATGGGCCCCGGAGACAACTATGGACCTGAGCCCCCACCTGCACCTTGGTCAGATGTATGGGCCCCGGAGACAACTATGGACCTGAGCCCCCACCTGCACCTTGGTCAGATGTATGGGTCCCGGAGACAACTATGGACCTGAGCCCCCACCTGCACCTTGGTCAGATGTATGGGTCCCGGAGACAACTATGGACCTGAGCCCCCACCTGCACCTTGGTCAGATGTATGGGCCCCGGTGACAACTATGGACCTGAGCCCCCACCTGCACCTTGGTCAGATGTATGGGCCCCGGTGACAACTATGGACCTGAGCCCCCACCTGCACCGTGGTCAGATGTATGGGCCCCGGTGACAAGTTTGGACCTGAGCCCCCACCTGCACCTTGGTCAGATGTATGGGCCCCGGTGACAACTATGAACCTGAGCCCCCACCTGCACCTTGGTCAGATGTATGGGTCCCGGAGACAACTATGGACCTGAGCCCCCACCTGCACCTTGGTCAGATGTATGGGTCCCGGAGACAACTATGGACCTGAGCCCCCACCTGCACCTTGGTCAGATGTATGGGTCCCGGAGACAACTATGGACCTGAGCCCCCACCTGCACCTTGGTCAGATGAATGGGCCCCGGTGACAACTATGGACCTGAGCCCCCACCTGCACCTTGGTCAGATGTATGGGTCCCGGAGACAACTATGGACCTGAGCCCCCACCTGCACCTTGGTCAGATGTATGGGTCCCGGAGACAACTATGGACCTGAGCCCCCAACTGCACCTTGGTCAGATGTATGGGCCCCGGTGACAACTATGGACCTGAGCCCCCACCTGCACCTTGGTCAGATGTATGGGTCCCGGAGACAACTATGGACCTGAGCCCCCACCTGCACCTTGGTCACATGTATGGGCCCCGGTGACAACTATGGACCTGAGCCCCCACCTGCACCTTGGTCAGATGTATGGGTCCCGGAGACAACTATGGACCTGAGCCCCCACCTGCACCTTGGTCAGATGTATGGGCCCCGGTGACAACTATGGACCTGAGCCCCCACCTGCACCGTGGTCAGATGTATGGGCCCCGGTGACAACTATGGACCTGAGCCCCCACCTGCACCTTGGTCAGATGTATGGGCCCCGGAGACAACTATGGACCTGAGCCCCCACCTGCACCGTGGTCAGATGTATGGGCCTCGGTGACAACTATGGACCTGAGCCCCCACCTGCACCTTGGTCAGATGTATGGGTCCCGGAGACAACTATAGACCTGAGCCCCCAACTGCACCTTGGTCAGATGTATGGGCCCCGGTGACAACTATGGACCTGAGCCCCCACCTGCACCTTGGTCAGATGTATGGGTCCCGGAGACAACTATGGACCTGAGCCCCCACCTGCACCGTGGTCAGATGTATGGGCCCCGGTGACAACTATGGACCTGAGCCCCCACCTGCACCTTGGTCAGATGTATGGGTCCCGGAGACAACTATGGACCTGAGCCCCCACCTGCACCTTGGTCAGATGTATGGGCCCCGGTGACAACTATGGACCTGAGCCCCCACCTGCACCGTGGTCAGATGTATGGGCCCCGGTGACAACTATGGACCTGAGCCCCCACCTGCACCTTGGTCAGATGTATGGGTCCCGGAGACAACTATGGACCTGAGCCCCCACCTGCACCGTGGTCAGATGTATGGGCCCCGGTGACAACTATGGACCTGAGCCCCCACCTGCACCGTGGTCAGATGTATGGGCCCCGGTGACAACTATGGACCTGAGCCCCCACCTGCACCGTGGTCAGATGTATGGGCCCCGGTGACAACTATGGACCTGAGCCCCCACCTGCACCTTGGTCAGATGTATGGGCCCCGGTGACAACTATGGACCTGAGCCCCCACCTGCACCGTGGTCAGATGTATGGGCCCCGGTGACAACTATGGACCTGAGCCCCCACCTGCACCGTGGTCAGATGTATGGGCTCCGGTGACAACTATGGACCTGAGCCCCCACCTGCACCTTGGTCAGATGTATGGGCCCCGGTGAGAACTATGGACCTGAGCCCCCACCTGCACCGTGGTCAGATGTATGGGCCCCGATGACAACTATGGACCTGAGCCCCCACCTGCACCTTGGTCAGATGTATGGGTCCCGGAGACAACTATGGACCTGAGCCCCCACCTGCACCTTGGTCAGATGTATGGGTCCCGGAGACAACTATGGACCTGAGCCCCCACCTGCACCGTGGTCAGATGTATGGGCCCCGGTGACAACTATGGACCTGAGCCCCCACCTGCACCTTGGTCAGATGTATGGGCCCCGGTGACAACTATGGACCTGAGCCCCCACCTGCACCGTGGTCAGATGTATGGGCCCCGATGACAACTATGGACCTGAGCCCCCACCTGCACCTTGGTCAGATGTATGGGTCCCGGAGACAACTATGGACCTGAGCCCCCACCTGCACCTTGGTCAGATGTATGGGCCCCGGTCACAACTATGGACCTGAGCCCCCACCTGCACCTTGGTCAGATGTATGGGCCCCGGTGACAAGTTTGGACCTGAGCCCCCACCTGCACCTTGGTCAGATGTATGGGCCCCGGTGACAACTATGGACCTGAGCCCCCACCTGCACCTTGGTCAAATGTATGGGCCCCGGTGACAAGTTTGGACCTGAGCCCCCACCTGCACCTTGGTCAGATGTATGGGCCCCGATGACAACTATGGACCTGAGCCCCCACCTGCACCTTGGTCAGATGTATGGGCCCCGGTGACAACTATGGACCTGAGCCCCCACCTGCACCGTGGTCAGATGTATGGGCCCCGGTGACAACTATGGACCTGAGCCCCCACCTGCACCTTGGTCAAATGTATGGGCCCCGGTGACAAGTTTGGACCTGAGCCCCCACCTGCACCTTGGTCAGATGTATGGGCCCCGGTGACAACTATGGACCTGAGCCCCCACCTGCACCTTGGTCAGATGTATGGGCCCCGGTGACAAGTTTGGACCTGAGCCCCCAACTGCACCTTGGTCAGATGTATGGGCCCCGATGACAACTATGGACCTGAGCCCCCACCTGCACCTTGGTCAGATGTATGGGCCCCGGTGACAACTATGGACCTGAGCCCCCACCTGCACCGTGGTCAGATGTATGGGCCCCGGTGACAACTATGGACCTGAGCCCCCACCTGCATCTTGGTCAGATGTATGGGCCCCGGTGACAACTATGGACCTGAGCCCCCACCTGCATCTTGGTCAGATGTATGGGCACTGGTAGCGTTCTAAATCCATAAAGACACACATGTCCTCCCTCCAATAATATAATAATAGTATCCCCCATCCTGGTGTAATGTATTCCAGGAATACAAAAGCAAACGCTCCAGCTCCTAAAATCATTTCTTTATTCTTCTTCATCAATTAAAACATGGTGATGCAGAATCCCCAGTAATAATAGTATGCACAAAGCAGACACTGGCAGTCCAGCAACGTGTTTCGATCCTATAGATCTTTGTCACAGAGACAAAGATCTATAGTCCTGATGGAGTTCCGTGCACCTGTGGCGGTCGGTGAGCTGGCTAGGGCTTACAGCCCAAACCCACTTTTTTTCACTTTTTGCTTATAATGTATTCCATCCTGTCCCTTTCCTGGTATAATGCTCCCCATCCTGATATAACGTCCTGAGCCCACCCTGCAATGATGTTCCCCATTCTGCCGCTGTACTTCAACACATTTTTTTTTTAAAGATTCTTCTCACCTTCCTTCACTCCCAAGACACTACATAGACCTGACAGCCAGGATAGTGCACCACCACGTTATGGGTGTCAGGTCCGAGCATTCCTACATGAACAGGTTCCTGGAAAGTGGATTGGTCGTCGCGGGCCAGTTGAATGGCCACCAAGGTCTCCCGATTTGACCCCCTTAGACTTTTATCTTTGGGGTCATCTGACGGCAATTGTCTATGCTGTGAAGATACGAGACGTGCAACATCTGAAACAACGGATACTGGAAGCCTGTGCTGGCATTATTTCTGCAGTGTTGCTATCAGTGTGTCAAGAGTGGGAGAAGAGGGTTGCATTGACAATCCAACACAATGGGCAGCACTTTGAACACATTTTATAAGTAGTCATAAACTTGTAAATAACTCATGAAAGAATAAAGTTACATTAAAACCAAGCACACCATTGTTTTTCTTGTGAAATTCTCAATAAGTTTGATGTGTCACATGACCCTCTTCCCATTGAGAAAAATATAGTTGGATCCAAAATGGCCGACTTCAAAATGGCCACGATGGTCACCACCCACCTTGACAAGTTTCCCCCCTCCCATATACTAATGTGCCACACACAGGAAGTTGATATCACCAATCATTCCCATTTTATTTAGGTGTTTCCATATACATGGCCCACCCTATACAATAATAGGAACTGTATTCTTAGACCGGACGCCCCACCTTTAGATCTGATCGACCCTGAGGTATGTTAGGTCTCTACGTTATTTGGTGTACTCTTCTCAGAGGTGCAGTCACGCAGATATCCGGGCTGTGGTGTGTTAACCTGGTATTTATAGTCAACACGTGAGTGAAGGTGAGCTGGATATTTTAGGATCTGGGAGGATCCAGGTTTGCTCCCATAACATATTAGTGATTAGGTAATTATACGGGGCACAGCCTGCCCTCGCCCGCAGCGACGAGGCTTTTCCTTCTAACGTTCGGCTTTCATTGCCTATTAAAACAGTGGATTAAAAGGACAGGGAAACTCTAACATATGGGTGACGGTGGTCACGATCAGGCTAGAGTGTGTTCAGATGAAATTCGGGTCTGTCCCATACATCAGCATGGCGTTCGTAGCCGTCACCCACACCCACTGCAGAAACAACCCATTCAGATGGATGCAACACTTCTTTCAAGTTGCAAAAATTGCGCATATAACCTAAAGAGGACCTGTCACGTGCTCAAAAAACTGCAGTCAAATGCTTTCGAAAAAAATCCCTGACCTCCCCTGATTCTGACACTTTTTTATTTTTTACACCCACGTGCACAAAAACAGCAAATGCTCCATAAAAGAAATGTTCATGTGAACGTTTCCCAAAGGGTTCACCCAGCATTCCATATCACTTTTATTGTATAGATCATAAAAAATTTATAGTATTTGTTACAGGGTGTTAAAGAAATGGCCCGATAAGGAGGTATGACATTTTCTTACATAGTATAGCGCCCCCTAGTTTTCAAAGTGTACATTACTGTACAGACCTGTGCAGCGGAATGTTGCTGTAAGCTTTCCGCCCTGTCCAGGGAGCTGGAAACACATGTAAAAAAAAACAAAAAAAAAACATTGCATGCATTGTGCCCATAGGACCTGCGACGCGTTTCCAGCATTGGTCCACACCATTAATCGTAGAGAGGTTCTGCCGCTATTCTGTCACCTATAGAAAATACATTTGAAACAATTGTGTATTGTTTTAATTGTATTCCTGTGTGTCTTTTAAATACATTTTTAATTTTATAATCTATAGATTGACAAATATTCAGTATAAAATAAATATGTTTCTTTTCTAAAGTTTAAACCGTTGAGTTGTTTAGTATTTAATAATAATATCCAATAGATTTCTCAGACCATAAGCTTTTCTTTGCCAATTACCTCCTCTATTCAATAACATACAATATTTTTTTTTTTTTACATTTTTTTGTTATGTGTTTCTACACAGTGTTTTTCGGCACCTGAATATGTATTGTTGCCTTTAGCTATATTGTATATGTCTTCCAAGATACGTTTTTGTTTTTGTTTTTTTCATTTTCTTCAGGTGGAGGCGTTGGCCTGCTCCTTTCACCCAAATGTACTTTCCAAGTTATCCCCCAAGTACCCTCACTTGTCTTCCCTTCCTTTGAGGTCCATGTGGTCAGACTCTACGTCCCCTTCTCCATGCGAGTGGCGGTGGTGTATCGTCCTCCCGGCCCCTCTCATCAGTTCCTGGATCACTTTGCCACCTGGCTTCCACACTTTCTCTCCTGTGACACCCCCACCCTTGTCATGGGTGATTTCAACATCCCCATTGCCTCTCCCCTCTCCCCAGCTGCTTCTCACCTTTTATCTCTATCCTCCTCTTTTGGCCTCTCGCAGCATACTAACTCTCCAACACATGAAGATGGAAACTCCCTTGACTTGGTCTTCTCCCGACTTTGCTCAGTGGATGATTTCACAAACTCCCCTCTCCCGCTCTCTGACCACAACCTTCTTTCATTCTCTATTAAGAACTGCCATCCTGCTCAGGTCACCCCCACTTTCCACACTTATAGAAACATACAGGCCATTAACACCCAGAAACTTATGAAGAACTTGCAGTCCTCATTGGCCCTTATCTCCTCCATCTCATGTCCTGATTCTGCATTGAAGCATTACAATGAAACCCTGCAAAGTGCTCTGGATGAAGCTGCTCCTCCTATACATAAAACAACTCGGCACAGACGGCAACAACCGTGGCACACGCTGCAAACACGTTTCCTGCAGCGGTGCTCCAGGTGCGCAGAACGTCTGTGGAGAAAATCTAATCTACCTGAAGATTTCATCCATTATAAGTTCATGCTAAAGACATACAATTCTGCCCTTCACCTCTCCAAACAAACCTACTTCAACACCCTCATCACCTCTCTGTCCAATAACCCTAAACGTCTCTTTGACACGTTCCAGTCCCTACTCAACCCAAGAGAGCAGGCCCCAACCACGGATCTCCGTGCTGACGATCTGGCCAATTACTTCAAAGAAAAAATTGACCACATTCGACAGGAAATCATCTCCCAATCTCTTCATACCATGCACTGTCCTCCCTCCCCCACTGCATCTAGTTCACTCTCTGACTTTGAAGCAGTTACAGAAGAAGAAGTAAGCAGGCTCCTTGCATCTTCTCGCCCGACCACTTGCACCAGTGACCCCATTCCATCACATCTCCTCCAGTCCCTTTCCCCGGCTGTCACCTCTCACCTAACAAAAATATTCAACCTTTCCCTCACTTCCGGTATTTTTCCCTCCTCATTTAAGCATGCCATCATACATCCATTACTTAAAAAACCATCCCTCGATCAAAACTGTGCCGCTAATTATAGACCTGTCTCTAATCTTCCCTTCATCTCTAAACTCCTCGAACGCCTGGTCCACTCCCGTCTTACCCGCTATCTCTCAGATAACTCTCTTCTCGACCCTCTTCAATCTGGCTTCCGCTCTTTACACTCTACTGAAACTGCCCTCACTAAAGTCTCTAATGACCTACTAACAGCTAAATCTAATGGTCACTACTCCATGCTAATTCTCTTGGATCTCTCCGCAGCTTTCGATACGGTGGATCATCAGCTCCTCCTCACTATGCTCCGCTCCATCGGCCTCAAGGACACCGTTCTCTCCTGGTTCTCCTCCTATCTCTCTGACCGATCCTTCACTGTATGTTTTGCTGGTTCCTCCTCCTCTCACCTTCCCCTTACTGTTGGGGTTCCTCAAGGATCAGTCCTAGGCCCCCTCCTCTTCTCGTTGTATACTGCCCCTATTGGACAAACAATCAGTAGATTTGGTTTCCAGTACCATCTCTATGCTGACGACACCCAATTATACACTTCTTCTCCTGATATCACACCGACCTTTTTAGAAAACACCAGTGATTGTCTTACCGCTGTCTCTAACATCATGTCCTCCCTCTATCTGAAACTAAACCTGTCAAAAACTGAACTCCTCGTGTTCTCTCCCTCTACTAACCTACCTTTGCCTGACATTGCCATCTCCGTGTGCGGTTCCACCATTACTCCAAAGCAACATGCCCGCTGCCTTGGGGTCATCCTTGATTCTGACCTTTCATTCACCCCCTACATCCGATCACTGGCTCGCTCTTCTTATCTGCATCTCAAAAACATTTCTAGAATTCGCCCTTTTCTTACTTTCGACTCTGCAAAAACTCTGACTGTTTCACTTATTCATTCTCGTCTGGACTATTGTAACTCTCTACTAATCGGCCTCCCTCTTGCAAAACTCTCCCCGCTCCAATCTGTCCTGAATGCTGCAGCCAGGATCATATTCCTCACCAACCGTTACACCGATGCCTCTACCCTGTGCCAGTCATTACACTGGTTACCCATCCACTCCAGAATCCAGTACAAAACTACAACCCTCATCCACAAAGCACTCCATGGCTCAGCACCACCCTACATCTCCTCCCTGGTATCAGACTACCACCCTACCCGTGCCCTCCGCTCCGCTAATGACCTCAGGTTAGCATCCTCAATAATCAGAACCTCCCACTCCCGTCTCCAAGACTTTACACGTGCTGCGCCGATTCTTTGGAATGCACTACCTAGGTTAATACGATTAATCCCCAATTCCCACAGTTTTAAGCGTGCCCTAAAAACTCATTTGTTCAGACTGGCCTACCGCCTCAATGCATTAACCTAACGATCCCTGTGTGGCCTATTTATAATAAAAAAAAAAAAGGTTCCTCGCATCATGTTCTCATACACTTTATGCAGTATTAGCCCTCTGTGTCTGTACTGCTACATACTTAGGCAGTTAACTGGTTCATGCAGCTTTACATGAACACCTGAGCCTTACACTATAGCTGGTCCGAATAACTAAAGCAATTGTTACCATCCACCTTTCGTGTCTCCCCTTTTCCCCATAGTTTGTAAGCTTGCGAGCAGGGCCCTCACTCCTCCTGGTATCTGTTTTGAACTGTATTTCTGTTATGCTGTAATGTCTATTGTCTGTACAAGTCCTCTCTATAATTTGTAAAGCGCTGCGGAATATGTTGGCGCTATATAAATAAAAATTATTATTATTATTATTTTCTTACAATGCATCCTATATACTTCATATTACAGCCGGTGCATTCGATACAATAAACTATATGGTCAGTATCACAATTCGTAAAACTATTGATATTAGGCTCCTTTTTGGATAGTTTTATTTTTTGCTACATATCGACAAATTTTGCATGTATTTTTGCCACATTTGTAGAAACCTTTTTGGGATATACTTCAATTTCGTCATTTTCATTTAGTATAAGCAATGCTGACACAATAGATGTTCAACACACTTATTCTACCAGATACAATCGTAAAGGATACCAAGATGGTCTTTTTGGTGACAATAAGAAAAATGTCCAACAGGACCAGATAACGAATAGATACATTTTCTAATATTGTCCTTACTACCCCCAATTGGAAGTTTAGTATGGGGCCAACTTTTTGCCCATCATCTACCTTCGATGTTTTTACATTGATGAACAACTTTCACCTTTTTGCTAAAAAATTGACCATCAAAAATTGAGGACAAAATGAAAAATGGAATCAAGAGAAACTACAGGCCATTGACACTTTGAATGAACGAGCGGGTATTGAAAAGACAGACACTGATACGGGTAAGATAGTGGGCAGATTTAATCCGAAATCTAAACAATTTCCACCGCTCAGTAGGTTTCCAAATATAGAAATTTTTGCCAAATTGGTCTCAGAAGAATTCAATAAGATACCAAGGAAGGTAATGCACTGCAATTTGAATTTTGAACTGAGGAAAACACTTGATGACTTGAAAAAAATTGAAGGGTGTGGTTCTAAAATCGGCAGATAAAGGCGGTAATACTGTAATCTGGCCAGAAAATCTCTATGAAACGGAAGAATTTAATCAACTAAGAAACCCAAAGCATTTCAAAAGGTTGACCTATAATCCCACAACTGCCTTTCACATTTCTTGGCAGAATATGGTGGGGGAGGCTTTCACGGATGGGGTCATCACTAAAGAAAATAAGGAATTCCTCCATTTTGAATATCCATGTCTTTCATATTTTTATCTTTTACCGAAGATGCACAAGGATAGGAATACACCACCGGGGAGACCCATTGTATCTGGAAACGGTAATGTGGGTGAACCTTGGTGCCGGTTTCTAAATGGATATCTGAAACCTTTGGTTGAAACCCTGCCCTCTTTCTTAAAGGATTCAACAGATCTATTACAGCAAATTGAAGATATTCACCTTGAGAACGATATGTGGAGACCTGTACTCTTTAAACATGAGGATGGACTATGAGCAGCAAGATTTTTTTTTCTATCTTCATGAATGTTGGAATCTAATTTTATCAATCTTCTGTTAGAGGTACTGGAGTTTGTCATAACTCATAATTTATTTATTTTTTTCAAGGACACCTTCTACCTGCAACTACAGGGAATGACTATAGAGACGACCTTGCCCCACTCATATGCCAACTTTTTCCTGGGGCTGTGGATGTCTTTTTGACCAAACATGACACATCGGGTCGAGAAGGTCCTGATGTGGACTAGATTCATAGATTAAATTTTTATGATCTTACAGGGCACCGAAAAGGATCTCCAGTCCTTCATAAAGGACCTCAAGAATAACTATCAATGTCAAACTGACAAGTCATTACAGCTGAGTGCCTTTGAACGTTCTTGATTTGTCCATTTATAAGGATGAGAATAATATGTTGCAGACTAAAATATTTCGAAAAGAGACAATGGTTAATGCTTTGCTCATACTTTGCATTCGCGACCTTTGGTTCACAATATACCTACTTGCCAATTCCTGAGATTAAGGAGGAATTGCTCAGAAGAAGTTGTATTGTTTGTACAGGCATGGGATCTACCCAGGCCCGGATTTAGGGGGGTGCCCAAGGGGCCCAGGCCCTGGGCCACCCACCAAGCGGGGAGCTTCCCACCAATATAGGGATAAATAACCCATCATTTCCCCCGGGATCAATAAAGTATATCGTATCGTGTTGTAAAACATGTAAAATACACGTCTCTTTGCTGTGGACCATTTCTAATGATAAGGAACATTTAACAAAAGAGAAACTATTGAAAGTGTAGAGACCTGGCTACGGTCCTACATCTCAGTGGCTGGCGCAGAGCGGCAGAGTCATGGCACCTGACCTGCGTCAGCATCCACTGACCTGGTTAGCCAGACTTCCTCAGTACCCTCCGTGTACCTAATGCTTAGCTTATGGCATGCGGCTGCCATCTCCGATCCCAATAGAAGCTTCTAGGCCCTATCTATTCAGCTACATGATCGCTCCCTCGGATTAGATCAGATGAGAGTTTGTTCAGCTACCTTCGAGGAAGGAGGTGAGCCAAGATGTCGGTGCGAGAAGAGGCTTCTCCACAGCGGAGCGCGGTAGGACTTCACTCTGGATCTTCAGTCACTGGTTCAGTGGTTCAGTCTTCACAGTGTCACGGTGGGTGAGTATGATCTGTGTGTGTGTGTGTGTGTCTATGTGTGTCTGTCTGTGTATCTTTCTTGCAGCTCCTGTCCTACACAGTACCATATTGTATATAGAGGTCCACACTATATCCTGCATTACAGTGTGTCTGTGTATACTGTATGTATATAGTGTGGACCTGTTTACAGTATATTGCTGTGTATAGAATTTATAGTAACGAAAAAGAAAATCCAGCTCACCATAGTAACAGTTCCACTCGGAGCACGGAAACGCTGTGTCAAGGCGTGAGGAATCCAAAAAGCAAAAAAAGAATATCCAGCTCAACGAGACAGTGAAAAGTAAAAACTTGGTACTTTATTCACTTCATGTAGAAGCAGAGGATAAAAACATCAGCACAATGAGGATAAGAACACTATCTATCTGATAGATAGTGTTCTTATCCTCATTGTGCTGATGTTTTTATCCTCTGCTTCTACATGAAGTGAATAAAGTACCAAGTTTTTACTTTTCACTGTCTCGTTGAGCTGGATATTCTTTCTTTTTTTGCTTTTTGTATAGAATTTATACAGCCCCTCAGCCTCTATTCTATATACAGCCAGCACAGCAACAGCCTCTGATATATACAGCCTGGCATCAGCTCCTCATATACAGTTAGGTCCATATATATTTGGACAGAGACAACATTTTTCTAATTTTGGTTATAGACATTACCACAATGAATTTTAAACAAAACAATTCAGATGCAGTTGAAGTTAAGACTTTAAGCTTTCATTTGAGGGTATCCACATTAAAATTAGATGAAGGGTTTAGGAGTTTCAGCTCCTTAACATGTGCCACCCTGTTTTTAAAGGGACCAAAAGTAATTGGACAATTGACTCCAAGGCTATTTCATGGACAGGTGTGGGCAATCCCCTCGCTATGTCATTCTCAATTAAGCAGATAAAAGGCCTGGAGTTGATCTGAGGTGTGGTGCTTGCATTTGGAAGGTTTTGCTGTGAAGTAAACATGTGGCCAAAGGAGCTCTCCATGCAGGTGAAACAAGCCATCCTTAAGCTGCGAAAACAGAAAAAAAACCATCCAAGAAATTGCTGCAAGATTAGGAGTGGCAAAATCTACAGTTTGGTACATCCTGAGAAAGAAAGAAAGCACTGGTGAACTCATCAATGCAAAAAGACCTGGCGCCCACGGAAGACAACAGTGGTGGATGATCGCAGACTAATCTCCATGGTGAAGAGAAACCCCTTCACAACAGCCGACCAAGTGACCAACACTCTCCAGGAGGTTGGCGTATCAATATCCAAATCTACCATAAAGAGAAGACTGCATGAAAGTAAATACAGAGGGTTCACTGCACGGTGCAAGCCACTCATAAGCATCAAGAATAGAAAGGCTAGACTGGACTTTGCTAAAAAACATCTAAAAAAGCCAGCACAGTTCTGGAAGAACATTCTTTGGACAGATGAAACCAAGATCAACCTCTACCAGAATGATGGAAAGAGAAAAGTATGGCGAAGGAGTGGTACAGCTCATGATCCAAAGCATACCACATCATCTGTAAAACATGGCGGAGGCAGTGTGATGGCTTGGGCATGCATGGCTGCCAGTGGCACTGGGTCACTAGTGTTTATTGATGATGACACAGGACAGAAGCAGCGGAATGAATTCTGAGGTATTCAGAGACATACTGTGTGCTCAGATCCAGCCAAATGCAGCCAAACTGATTGGTCGTCGTTTCATACTACAGATGGACAATGACCCAAAACATAAAGTCAAAGCAACCCAGGAGTTTATTAAAGCAAAGAAGTGCAATATTCCTGAATGGCCAAGTCAGTCACCTGATCTCAACCCAATTGAGCAGCATTTCACTTGTTAAAGACTAAACTTCAGACAGAAAGGCCCACAAACAAACAGCAACTGAAAACCACCACAGTGAAGGCCTGGCAGAGCGTCAAAAAGGAGGAAACACAGCGTCTGGTGATGTCCATGAGTTCAAGACTTCAGGCAGTCATTGCCCACAAAGGGTTTTCAACCCAAGTACTAAAAATGAACATTTTATTTAAAATTATTGAATTTGTCCAATTACTTTTGGTCCCTTTAAAAACAGGGTGGCACATGTTAAGGAGCTGAAACTCCTAAACCATTCATCCAATTTTAATGTGGATACCCTCAAATGAAAGCTGAAAGTCTGAACTTCAACTGCATCTGAATTGTTTTGTTTAAAATTCATTGTGGTAATGTCTATAATCAAAATTAGAAAAATGTTGTCTCTGTCCAAATATATATGGACCTAACTGTATATATATATATATACAACCCAACAGCAGCTCCATATATATATATATATATATATATATATATATATTCGCCCGCCAGGGCCGTGGGGCACTCGGTACCGAGTCCGGCACTTAAAGGGGATGTCACAGTGGCTGCGACCCGGTCCGTGGCCCTGGGCGCCCAAATAAAGGGGAAAGGTCTTTTAACCCCTTAATCCCATATGACGTACTATCCCATCAAGGTGACCTGGGACTTAATCCCCAGTGACAGGATAGTACGTCTTCGCGATCAGCCGCACTCACGGGGGGAGCGCGGCCGATCACGGCCGGGTGTCAGCTGGCTATCGCAGCTGACATCAGCACTATGTGCCAGGAGCGGTCACGGGCCGCCCCTGGCATATTAACCCCCGGCACACCGCGATCAAACATGATCGCAGCATTCCGGGGGCATAGGGAAGCATCGCGCAGGGAGGTGGCTACCTGCGGGCTTCCCTGAGACCCTCGGTACAAGGCGATGTGCTCACCTTGTACTGAGCGTTTCCTCCCTGCAGGCCCCGGATCCAAAATGGCCATGGGGCTGCATCCGGGTCCTGCAGGGAGGTGGCTTGCAAGTGCCTGCTCAGAGCAGGCGCCGGGAAGCCTCCCTGCTGTGCATGTAGGATCGCTGATCTGACACAGTGCACAGCAAAGTGTCAGATCAGCGATCTGTCACTTTACTGTGATGTCCCCCCTGGGGCAAAGTAAAAAAGTAAAAAAAAAAATATATATTTACATGTGTAAAAAAAAAACAAAAAAATTCCTAATTAAAAAAAATATATATTGTTCCAATAAATACATTCCTTTATCTAAATAAAAGAAAAAACAATAAAAGTACACATATTTAGTATTGCCACGTCCATAACGACCCGACCTATAAAACTGTCCCACTAGTTAACCCCTTCAGTGAACACCGTAAAAAAAAATTAAAAAATGAGGCAAAAAACCCTTTATTACCATACTGCAGAACAAAAAGTGGAATAGCACGCGATCAAAAAGACATATATAAATAACCATGGTACCACTAAAAATGTCCTCTTGTCCCGCAAAAAACGAGCCACCATAGAGTGTCATCAGTGAAAAAATAAAAAAGTTATAGTCCTCAGAATAAAGCGATGCAAAAATAATTCTTTTTTCTATAAAATAGTTTTTATCGTATAAAAGCGCCAAAACATTAAAAAAAATCTAAATGAGGTATCGCTGTAATCATACTGACCCAAAGAATAAAACTGCTGTATCCATTTTACCAAACGCGGCACGGTATAAACCCCCCCCAAAAAAAAAATAAATTCGTTAATAGCTGTTTTTTGGTCATACTGCCTCACAAAAATCGGAATAAAAAGCGATCAAAAATGTCACGTGCCCAAAAATGTTACCAATAAAAACGTCAACTCGTCCCGCAAAAAACAAGATCTCACATGACTCTGTGGACCATAATATGGAAAAATTATAGCTTTCAAAATGTGGTAACGCAAAAATATATTTTTTGCAATAAAATGCGCCTTTTAGTGTGTGACAGCTGCCAATCATATAAAAATCCGCTAAAAAACCTGATATAATAGTAAATCAAACCCCCCTTCATCACCCCCTTAGTTAGGGAAAAATTAAAAAATTAAAAAAAATGTATTTATTTCCATTTTCCAATTAGGGTTGGGGTTCGGGTTATGGTTAGGATTATATTTACGGTTGAGATTAGGGTTAGGGGTGTGTCAGGGTTAGGGGTGTGTTTGGATTAGGGTTTCAGTTACAATTGGGGGTTTCCACTGTTTTGGCACATCAGGGCTCTCCAAACGCGACATGGCATCCGATCTCAATTCCAGCCAATTCTGCGTTGAAAAAGTAAAACAGTGCTCCTTCCCTTCCGAGCTCTCCCGTGCGTTGGGTTTACCCCAACATATGGGGTATCAGCATACTCAGGGCAAATTGGACAACAACTTCTGGGGTCCAATTTCTCTTGTTACCCTTGGGAAAATAAAAATTTGGGGGGCTAAAAAAACATTTTTGTGGGACAAAAATGTTTTTTTATTTTCACGGCTCTGCGTTATTAACTGTAGTGAAAAACTTGGAGGTTCAAAGTTCTCACAACACATCTAGATAAGTTCCTTGGGGGGTCTAGTTTCCAATATGGGGTCACCTGTGGGGGGTTTCTACTGTTTAGGTACATCAGGGGCTCTGCAAATGCAACATGATGCCTGCAGACCAATCCATCTAAGTCTGCATTCCAAATAGCGCTCCTTCCCTTTCGAGCTCTGCCATGCGCCCAAACGGTGGTTACCCCCCACATATGGGGTATCAACGTATTCAGGACAAATTGCACAACAACTTTGGGGTCCAATTTCTCCTGTTACCCTTGGGAAAATACAAAACTGGGGGCTAAAAAATAATTTTTGTGGAAAAAAAAAGAATTTTTATTTTCACGCTCTGCGTTTTAAACTGTAGTGAAACACTTGGGGTTCAAAGCTCTCACAACACATCTAGATAAGATTCTTAGGGGGTCTACTTTCCAAAATGGTGTCACTTGTGGGGGGTTTCAATGTTTAGGCATGTCAGGGGCTCCCCAACGCAACATGGCGTCCCATCTCAATTCCAGCCAATTTTGCATTGAAAAGTCAAACGACGCTCCTTTCCTTCCAAGCTCTGCCATGCACACAAACAGTGGTTTACCCCCACATATGGGGTATCAGCGTACTCAGGACAAATTGGGAAAATAATAAATTGGGGGCGAAAAGTTCATTTTTGTGAAAAAAATAGAATTATTCTTACCGTTAATTCGGTTTCTAGGAACCTTCCACGACGGCATATGGAGGTTGTCTCTTTGCCCTAATGGGGAACAGGAAACACAAGAGAGGTTAAAAGCACCTCCCACCTCCCATTCACCAGTGACTTATAACTGAAACCATAGCACCGGTTTACCTTCTGAGTCCCAGAATTAATCCAGGAAATATAGAGGGTGGGAAATTAGTGCCGTCGTGGAAGGTTCCTAGAAACCGAATTAACGGTAAGAATAATTCTATTTTCTCTAGTCACCTTCCACGACGGCATATGGAGGAATACCAACTAATTGGCACTAGGGAGGGACAACGGCCTGAAGAACCTTGCGGCCGAAGACTAAATCTCTGTTGGATAATACATCCAACCTATAATGTTTGGAGAAGGTATGGAGTGACGACCACGTAGCTGCCCTGCAGATCTGCTCTGGAGTTGCGCCTGCTCTCTCTTCCCAGGAGACCGACGTAGATCTAGTTGAATGGGCCTTGATTCCTACTGGAGGTAGTTTATTTTGAGCAAGGTAAGCTTCTGTTATGGCTTTTTTAATCCATGTAGCGATGGTACTCTTGGCTACCTTCTTCCCCTTATTTCGTCCTGAAGAGTGGACAAAAAGGTTGTGATCAACTCTAAGAGCACTGGTTTGATCCAAATAATGTAGCAGGATACGTCTAACATCGAGAGTATTAAATTTTCTTTCCTTAGAGTTTGCAGGATTATTGCAAAAAGTTGGTAACACTATCTCTTGAGAACGATGAAATTCAGAGACCACTTTTGGGAGGAAAGAAGGATCAAGACGGAGTACTATTGAGTCCTCTCTAACCAGTAGATAAGGTTCTCTTATTGATAAGGCCTGTAATTCACCCACTCTTCTAGCTGAAGTTATAGCTACCAAGAAAACAGTCTTGTAGGCGAGATTTTGTGGGGAACAGGTAGACAAAGGTTCGAACGGTAGACCTGTAAGGCCTTGAAGCACAATATTGAGATCCCATGGAGGAACTATAACTTGCTTCCTAGGGTTCATTCTGTTTGCTGAGGTCATGAACCTTTTAATCCAGCGATGTCCTGCTAGATCTTGATCAAAGATGGAACTAAGCGCAGAGACCTGGACCTTCAGAGTACTGGGTTTCAGACCAATTTCTAGGCCTCTTTGTAAAAAGTCCAATATCTTAGGTATATCTGGCCTGAGAGGGTCTGGAGGGTTAGGCAGACAAAAAGATGAAATTTTTTTCCAGATTTTATTATAAATAGCATTTGTTACCGGTTTTCTGGATTTCTGTAGAGTAGCTATAACAGGGTTTGATAGCCCTTTCGCTCTCAGCACATTGGCTTCAGAAACCACGCTGCTAAATTCCACCTCTGAGGATCCGAGTGAAGAACTGGGCCCTGGGAAAGGAGATTGGCCTTCATCTGTAACATTATCGGTCCGTCCACCTGAAGTTGAATAATCAGGTTGAACCAACTTCTCTTGGGCCAAAATGGAGCAACCAAAATAGTTGGAGTCTTTTCTATCCGAATCTTCCGTAGCACTTTTGCAAGAATCGGAATGGGCGGAAAAGCGTACGCCAGATGAAATTGCCAATCTTGAACCAAGGCATCTATTGCTCTGGGATTTCCTCTTGGATCCAGGGAAAAAAATATTTCTACTTTCGCGTTCTGGTGAGAAGCAAAGAGGTCGACCTCCGGGAGACCCCATCTGTTTACCAGTAAGTTGAAAGTTTGCCGATCCAGACTCCATTCGCCTGGGTGAATATCCTGTCGGCTCAAATAATCTGCCTGAAAACTGGCAGTACCTTTTAGGTGAGTTGCCGTCAGGGACAGTAGGTGTTTCTCGGCCCAGGCAAAGATTCGGGCAGAGATATTTTTTAGACTGGTGAATCTTGTACTGCCCTGATGCCTGATGTGAGCCACCGTGGTCATGTTGTCCGAGTATATCTGGACATGTTGTCCAGAGAGTTGATGATTTGTTGCAAGGAGAGCTTCTTCCACAGCCTTGAGTTCTCAGAAGTTTGACGATCTCTCTCTGATTGACTGGTCCCAAAGACCCTGATAAGGAACGTGATTTATCATGGCTCCCCAGCCTCTCTTGCTGGCATCTGTTTTGATCGTGGTTAACGGGAATTGAATCCAACTCACACCCCTGCGAAGGTTTTCGGACTTCATCCACCACGTTAAGGATGCTTTCACTCGACATGGAGTGTGAATCCTCTTGTTTAAAGAGCCAGGACGACCATCCCAATTGTCTAGCAAATGAGTCTGGAGAATTCTTGAGTGGGCTTGAGCCCAAGCCACCGACTGAATGCAGGCTGTCATGGAGCCTAATAGCGACATTCCTTCCCGGAGTGTGGGAGATCTCATCTCCTTGTATTTCTTGACCTTTACTACTAATGGTAGTCTGTGATCTTCTGGAAGGAAGGACATCTGTTTTTCCGAGTCCAGAATTACTCCCAAAAACTTTCTGGTTTTTGAGGGTTGAAGCTGGGATTTCTTTATGTTCGGTATCCAACCCGGAGACTTCAATATCTCTAATGTGGTTGATACATGAGATACCAGGGTCATTTTGGTGGGAGCCACTATCAGCAGATCGTCCAGATAAGGCACTATACAAACCCCTTGTCTCCGAATGAATGACACGGCTTCCGCCATTACTTTGGAGAACACTCTCGGAGCTGATGAGATGCCGAAGGGAAGGACTCCAAACTGATAGTGCTCCACCTGATGATTCCCCTGAATCGCAAACCTGAGATATTTTGTGTGTCTCGGGTGAATAGGGATATGAAAATACGCATCTTTCAGGTCGATTGCCGCCATAAAGGCGTGCTGATGTATTAAAGTAATGGCTGATTTTACAGACTCCATCTTGAATATTCGATATTTTACATGTTGATTCAGACCTTTTAGATTTATGATGATACGTACTTCCCCCGATGGTTTGGGTACCAGGAATAAACGGGAATAATGTCCCTGACCCCATTCTGATTGTAGAACTGGGGAGATCACATTTGATCTTAAAAGGTCTCTGAGACCCAGTGTTAGCAGTTTGTGATCCCTCATTGAGGGGGTGGTAATCTTTAGACCCTGAGGGGGGAGAAGTTAAGTCGATCAATAGGCCCTCCTTGATAACATTGAGGACCCAGTGGGAGCTGGTGATGTTTTCCCACTGATCCACATAATTTGAGAGTCTTCCCCCCACCGGGTCGGAGTCATTGTTTATCTTGCTGAAATGACTGTTGCTGCTGCTGCTGTTGTTGAGGGACGAAGATATTTTTCCCTCTGCCTTTAGCATAGCTCCACCTGCCGGTCTTGCCTTTACCCCTCGGCTGAGAGGGCTGAGACAGTGGGGCACGAAAAAACCGTTTTCTTGGTTGTTTTTGCTCTGGGAGCGCCTTTTTCTTGTCGGTCGCTTTATCCAAAATGTCGTCTAAAGCTGGACCAAACATATAGTCTCCCTTAAAGGGGATGGCACATAACTTGGCCTTAGACGTGATGTCACCACTCCATAATTTAAGCCAGAGGGCTCTTCTGGCAGAGTTAGAGAGCACTAAAGATCTGGCAGCAATTCTAACGGATTCCAGAGAAGCATCCGCCAGAAACCCAGTAGCCTTATGTAAGATAGGGAGGGAATCCAACATCTCACTTCTGGAGGTACCCTGAGAAATGTGCGATTCTAATTTCTCCAGCCAGCAGGAAAGGGTCCTCGCTACACAGGTAGAAGCAATATTAGCCTTAAGGACAGAGGAAGAAGACTCCCAGGATTTCTTCAGGAGACTCTCAATCTTCCTGTCCATAGGGTCTTTTAACTGCGACGCATCCTCAAAGGGGAGTGCTGTTCTTTTGGCGACTCTGGCCACCTGCACATCCACCTTGGGAATGTCAAGTTTAACAAGGTCGCCTTCTAGAGGAAATCTATGTTTCATCTCGGAAAACATACTAAGGCGCTTCTCAGGGAGTTCCCACTCTTGCTCAATCATATTAAGCACATTTGCATGAACGGGGAATCCTGCCTTTTTCTCCGATCTGAGCCCACCAAACATATGATCCTGTATGGACTGTGGTACAGGTTCCTCTTCAAACCCCATGGTGTTACGAACAGCAGACACCAGGTCCTCAATATAATCCGAGGAGAAGAGGTATTTCCTGACCTCAGCCTTAGGGGATGCTGGATCTTCCCAGCCAGCAGATGAAGAAAAAGAGTGGTCTGAATCCGAATCCGATTCTACGACCTGAATCTTCCTCTTCTTAGCTGGGGAATGTGGTGGCGGAGGTGGGGGTGGAGGAGTGAAGGCTGCTAAGGAAGATTGTACCTCCTGTTTAACAAGAGAGCGAATCTCATCTAGAAGAGATGGTTGCTCTGCTTTAACTATCCTGTCAGTGCATGGCTGGCAGAGTTTTTTATCCCAGGTAGGAGGGAGCTTTGCAGAACAGACCGGACACTTCTTCCTAATAGTAGCTCTAGGGGCAGACTTTTCTCCCTGAAACAGAGAGGGAGAGAAGAATGAGGAGCTACCCCTAAGAAAAAACTACCTCCCGGATCCAGACCCTGCATACTCACAGTAGCAGGGGCAGTGCTGGGCTCTGCAGATGCAGGGCACAAAGAACCATCCATACTGAAGAGATTATAGTCTTACCTCAGTGGTGGTTCAGCAGGCTTTTATGGAGTAACTCTCCTAGCACCTGCCTCCAGCGGTAGAATTTCCCCTCCTCCTCCTCCAGGATCCACGTGTGGGACGCCATTGCACCGACACCGCTGCCGGCGAAACCCGGAAGAGCCGGCTTCAGGGTGATAAGAAAACCGGAAGTGACGCGCGCGCGACCGCTGACGTCACTTCCGGAACGCCGACCAAGCAGCATGGAGGGAGGAAGCCGGGAAGCTACGGAGAGGATCCCGGCTGGGGATCCCGGCTGGGGATCCCGGCCTGCTTTACCCTCACGGGGGCGCAGGAAGGCCGGGAAGGGTCCCGAGGTACCTGCCAAGCAGGACGACGGGAGCAGCCCACGGAGAGGCACAAGGCGACCCCAGCTGCCCGGCTGAAATACAGGTAAGACCTGGAAAAATGACTGTAGCCACCGGCCACTACAGCATATGGAACCTCTCCCTGTCCCATGGGGAACAGGAAAGACACTGGTGAATGGGAGGTGGGAGGTGCTTTTAACCTCTCTTGTGTTTCCTGTTCCCCATTAGGGCAAAGAGACAACCTCCATATGCCGTCGTGGAAGGTGACTAGAGAAATATTATTTTTTATTTTTACGGCTCTACATTATAAACTTCTGTGAAGCACTTGGTGGGTCAAAGTGCCCACCACGCATCTAGATAAGTTCTACTTTCCAAAAGGCTCTCCAAACGCAACATGGCGTCCCATCTCAATTACAGCCAATTTTGCATTGAAAAGTCAAATGGCGCCCCACATATGGGGTATCCGGGTACTCGGGACAAATTGTACAACAACTTTTGGGGTCCATTTTCTCCTGTTACCCTTGGTAAAATAAAACAAAATGGAGCTAAAGTAAATTTTTTGTGAAAAAAAAAATAATTTTTTTTTTTTTTTTTTTTTTTTTAAACATTCCAAAAATTCCTGTGAAACACCTGAAGGGTTAATAAACTTCTTGAATATGGTTTTGAGCACCTTGAGGGGTGCAGTTTTTAGAATCGTGTCATACTTGGGTATTTTCTATCATATAGACTCCTCAAAATGACTTCAAATGTGACATGGTCCCTAAAAAAAATGGTGTTGTAAAAATGAGAAATTGCTGGTCAACTTTTAACCCTTATAGCACCCTAACAAAAAAAATTGTTTCCAAAATTGTGCTGATGTAAAGTAGACATGTGGGAAATGTTACTTATTAAGTATTTTGTGTGACATATCTCTGTGATTTAAGGGCATAAAAATTCAAAGTTGGAAAATTGCGAAATTTTCTACATTTTCGCCAAATTTCCATTTTTTTCACAAATAAACGCAGGTAATATCAAAGAAATTTTACCACTATCATGAAGTACAATATGTCTCAGGAAAAAAATGTCAGATTCCCTGGGATCCGTTGAAGCGTTCCAGAGTTATAACCTCATAAAGGGACAGTGGTCAGAATTGTGAAAATTGGCCCGATCATTAACGTGCAAACCACCCTCGGGGCATAAGGGTTTAATAAAGTTTGTGTTCGTGACGCCACCTGTGGTATTCGGTCAGTAGGGACCGACGATGCTTAAAGGGGTCCTCTGGGGTGATGTTATGGCAGCCAAGATGGTGTAACTTCCCACAAGTGAAGTAGGTCCCCAGGGCTCCCGGTGTATAGATGAGGATGGTGAGTGGTGCAGTAAAGAACGGAGGACACAGGTTTGCGGTCTCTTCACCTGGTTTACTGAAGGCTTCAGGCAACCGCAGTCCAGGGTACCAGATCACAGGTACAGGCAGGGTCCGGCCGGCTTGGAAGCAAATTCAGAGTCCTTTTTACCAGGTGGAGTTAGAAGCCTTCCTATTAGCGTGGTGATGTTGTAGTCCCTTACTGCCTATGGCTTCTGGCAAGGTCCTCACAGTTCTCTCTGTCCTCCATGAAGGTTAGGACACAAACCCGTATGACAGGTGGCTCGAGCCTTTTTATAGGGCCTCTATCACGACCCGGGCTCTATGTGCCACTGTGCCTCCTGGGTATTAGGGCAGACAGGTTACTGTAGTCCAGCTGTCCTGCGGGTTTCTGCTGTGCCTCCTAGAGTCCGACACAACCTCGGTCTTCCGGCTACCGGAATCTGCGCTCGGCCAGGGAGGTAGCCCAAACGCTGCTATGCTCCCCTGGTGTCTCTCCTGCACGCTCACTAAACACGGTTCTTCTTACGGTATCTTAATATCTAGGAGCTGCAGCACCTCTGGCTACACGGCCCCTTCAGTCCTTCGACACTGACTGTCTGACTGCTCTCTCCTCTGTCCTCCTGACAGACTACCCTCTCACGTCCCCTCCAGCCAGAATATATCGCTAGGAAAGTTCCCCTGAAAACTGGGTTCAGAGCTCCCCCTTCTGGCCTGGAGTGCGAACATGTTGTGTGCTTTGTGTTTACCTGATAAAAGGAATCCTTCATCACTTTCAAGCATGACATCACTCTCCCTGTAAGGAAAGCAATGCCACTGTGACAACCAGGACCATGGGGTGTCACATATACAGCCCAGCAGCAGCAGCTTCTAATATATACAGCCCAGCAGCAGCCCCTCACATATATATACAGCCCAGCAGCAGCCCTATATATATATATATATATATATATATATATATTTATACATACAGCCCAGCGGTGTGAAGTAGGAGGACTGTAAATACCAATTTCAAGCTGATTTATTTGTCTTAACACCACCTTCTGGAATGATATCCTGCAAAGAACAGATGCTACTAGTAAAAATCTACAACACGCAAAACTCTATCTTGGCGTCACTGACCAGCTTAAAAAAAACAAAAAAAAAACTATGTCGCATCAAAGCGTGACTCCTTCAAAATTTATGAGAAGCAAGGCGAAGAGCTGTCTGGTTCTTCTGAGTATGTTCAGAAGATACCTCGACACAGGCGCCGAAACGTGTCTCTCAATCCACTGGGTTATGGCCATACGAAAGAAGTACAACTCAGCCCTTCTGAAAAATACAGAACAGAAACTTTCTTGCCTATCATTGATCAGTTTATCGCTTCTCTTGACCAACGTCTTCAAGCATATAAAGATATATCAAGCAAATTTAGCTTTTTTAGCCATCGGAAAGAACGGTCTTCAGACGATCTTAAGGCCATAGCAGAGCAACTCGTCAGGTCTTATTCACATGGCTTGGACATTACATTTATCGATGAAATGTGTCAGTTTGTAACATTTGCCAATTTATTCACCGATGAGGAGCCAAAAGGTATCAGCACTGAACATTTCGTGTACAAGCTTATCATGGAAAAGGGTGTGCAGGACACTTTCCCAAATATTGAGACAGCTCTAAGGATTAGTGATGAGCGAGTATACTCATTGCTCGGGTTTTCCAGAGCACGCTCGAGTGACCTCCGAGTATTTATGACTGCTCGGATGATTTACAGCTACTAGTGAGCTTGATTACATGTGAGGATTCCCTAGCAACCAGGCAACCCCCACATGTACTTATGCTGGCTAGTAGCTGTAAATCATTCAGCTGCCAGGATGAAAACAATCTCCGAGCACTCATAAATACTCGGAGGTCACCCGAGCGTGCTCTGGAAAACCCGAGCAACGAGTATACTCGCTCATCACTACGAAGGATATATCTAACAAACTGCAGTGGTGAGCGTTCCTTCTCAAAACTCAAATTAGTTGAAAACCGATTAAGGACATCCATGAAGCAGGAACGACTTGTACATTTGGCTATCATGAGCATCGAGTCAGATATACTGCGTGAATTGGACTTTAGTGACATCATTAGTTATTTTGCAGAACGAAAATCAAGGAAAGTGCCCGGATTGTAAAAAGTGAATGATTTTACCTGAATTACTCTGCGTAAATGATTTTTGTAAACAAACTTGCATTCGTTTCATTTTGTGTTTTTGCATTACATATTGCAACACCTTGAAAAATGGGCCTCCCTCCAAAATGGGCCCCGGGCCACCCACCTCTTACATCCGGCCCTGTTCATCAGTGTTCTGTTGTAAAATAGTCAGGACTGGATTATAGGAAGGGCACGAGGGGCTTGTGCCCTGCAGACTTCACCAATATCACTTCTCTGCAGCTCATCCAGACATGAAGGTTTGAGAAGATGTAAAAGCAACCTGTCACAATAGACGTTATGTGGCGTCAATCTGTTCAATGCTTTTATTACTAGCAGACAGAATATTATTTTCCTTGAATGTCGCTCCATTCCCCATCTGTCTGCACGGTGACAGAAAAAAAAAAAAAAAAGATGGGCAGCTGCCAGACGGAAAAACAAACTAGGAGGAACACTACATTCTAACACTGCCCGACTTCATACCTATTGGCAATTTTTTGCTTAACCCAAGTGTAACAAAGTACAAAAGCTATAGATTGACACTTCCCTCGGTGCTGCTGTTCTTCATCTTGGATTTGTTCCCAATCCAAGGTGTCTAATAGGGGGTGAAAAGGCTATAGCAATGTCAGGAGCACTATAGATGTCCTCATCTGATGCTTTTTAGAAGGGGGTTCAGAACCCACCAAGGACGTCTGCAAAGAGTTTGCATGTTCTCCTGGTTTGCGATAGAAAAATTTAGATTGTGAGCCCCAATGGGGATAGTGATGATGATGCCTGTAAAGTGCTGTGGAATATGATGGCGCTTGTCAAAGATTGAAGCCAATGAGGTGGGGAGGGGCCATAGCTTGAACCCACCCGCTATTATCTTTGGAGAGAACAGCTCTCTGCTGTCCCCTCTAGTCCAAGCCATTACGCAATTGACCGACTATCACCGGAGGGGGCCGCAGGCTGTTTCCAGTAATAGGCCGACTATTGGGAAACTAACAATGAGCATGTGGTATATACACCTCCAGCTCCAAAGCATGGAATATCTGTATATACCCCCGATACGGTCGCAACAAACTCCACGGTAACCCAAGACTACTCGCTGCCACTACCAGTTGATTTTTATACAGGTGGACTGGAGACCTGGTTCTGGTAGCGCGTACCTTCAGGGTGCAGGTTACAGAACAGAAGGAACGATAGGCATAGTTTCTAAAAACTATACAAAAGATTTTGCAAAGGGGGAAACCAATGCAGCATATACAATTACATAAAATAAAACAAGATTAATAAAAGAACTTTGTATGCTGATCACAGAGATTATTCAGTTTAGGGAAGGAGAGCGTTTCTATTGGAGGCGTTCAGAGAACGGGATTCATGCATACACAAATATTCATGTCTCTACAGGAACACAGATCAGCATTTGTCTGGACCTTTTATCAGCACCTGAATTACACTCACACTCCCCCTTTAATGACCTCAGGTGGGCTGGGTTGTGGGATGTTTTCAGCCCTTCAGGATTTTAGAACATTTAAAACTTATGCTTTATCTTCACTCCTGATGATCGTAGAAGTTAGAGATCACCACTATATTTTATATCAGGATTATACTGTTGCCCAGAGACCAAACACAACATGTCTGTTGTCAGCGATCCACCCACTGTTGATATGAGAAAATATGCATCTTCTTCCTTGATTCGTCCTGAAGCTGAAAATGTATGTCCCATCACCACCTGATCTATACAAACCCAAATATTCATTATTTTATGTTAGAGACCAAGTCTGTGGGTTCGGGGTGGTGGTGGGGGGGGAATAGCAGCTTCTTCCACTTCTCGATCTATGGGTAAAACACATGTACCTTTGTTATCCAACCTTCTTAACCCCTTCCCGACCTTTGATGCCACGTAGGCGTCATGAAAGTCGGTGCCAATCCGACCCATGACGCCTATGTGGCGTCATGGAAAGATCGCGTCCCTGCAGATCCGGTGAAAGGGTTAACTCCCATTTCACCCGATCTGCAGGGACAGGGGGAGTGGTAGTTTAGCCCAGGGGGGGGTGGCTTCACCCCCTCGTGGCTACGATCGCTCTGATTGGCTGTTGAAAGTGAAACTGCCAATCAGAGCGATTTGTAATATTTCACCTATTATAACGGGTGAAATATTACAATCCAGCCATGGCCGATGCTGCAATATCATCGGCCATGGCTGGAAATACTAATGTGCCCCCACCCCACCCCACCCCACCGATCGCCCCCCCAGCCCCCCGATCTGGCCGGTACACTGCTCCGGCTCCCCTCCATCCAGTGCTCCGCTCCCCCCGTGCTCTTGTCCGCTCCCCCCGTCCTCCAATCACCCCCCCGTGCTCCAATCACCCCCCCTGCATTCCGATCCACCCCCCCGTGCTCCGTTCCAGCCCCCCCGTGCTCCGTTCCAGCCCCCCCGTGCTCCGTTCCAGCCCCACCGTGCTCCGTTCCACGCCTGCCGCGCTCCGATTCCCCCCCCGTGGTCCCCCCCCACCCCATCATACTTACCGATCCTGCCGGGGTCCCGTCCGTCTTCTCCCTGGGCGCCGCCATCTTCCAAAATGGCGGGCGCATGCGCAGTGCGCCCGCCGAATCTGCCGGCCGGCAGATTCGTTCCAAAGTGCATTTTGATCACTGAGATATAATCTATCTCAGTGATCAAAATAAAAAAAATAATAAATGACCCCCCCCCCCCCCCTTGTCACCTCCATAGGTAGGGACAATAAAAAAATAAAGAAAATTTTTTTTTTCCACTAATGTTAGAATAGGGTTAGGGGTAGGGTTAGGGGTAGGGCTAGGGTTAGCGGTAGGGCTAGGGCTAGGGTTAGGGGTAGGGCTAGGGTTAGGGGTAGGGTTAGGGTTTCGGTATGTGCACACGTATTCTGGTCCTCTGCGGATTTGATAAATCCGCAGTGCTAAACCGCTGTGGATTTATGGCGGATTTACCGCGTTTTTTTCTGCGCATTTCACTGCGGTTTTACAATTGCGATTTTCTATTTGAGCAGTTGTAAAACCGCTGTGGAATCCGCACAAAGAAGTGACATGCTGCGGAATGTAAACCGCTGCGTTTCCGTGCAGTATTTCCGCAGCATGTGTACAGCGATTTTTGTTTCCCATAGGTCTACATTGAACTGTAAACTCATGGGAAACTGCTGCGGATCTGCAGCGTTTTCCGCAGTGTGCACATACCTTTAGAATTAGGCTATGTGCACACGGTGCGGATTTGGCTGCGGATTGGCCGCTGCGGATTCGCAGCAGTATTCCATCAGGTTTACAGTACCATGTAAACATATGAAAAACCAAATCCGCTGTGCCCATGGTGCAGAAAATACCGCGCGGAAACGCTGCGTTGTATTTTCCGCAGCATGTCAATTCTTTGTGCGGATTCCGCGGCGTTTTACACCTGTTCCTCAATAGGAATCCGCAGGTGAAATCCGCACAAAAAACACTGGAAATCCGCGGAAAATCCGCAGGTAAAACGCAGTGCCTTTTACCCGCGGATTTTTCAAAAATGGTGCGGAAATATCTCACACGAATCCGCAACGTGGGCACATAGCCTTAGGGTTAGGGTTGGAATTAGGGTTGTGGTTAGGGTTGTGATTAGGGTTATGGCTACAGTTGGGATTAGGGTTAGGGGTGTGTTGGGGTTAGTGTTGGAGGTAGAATTGAGGGGTTACCACTGTTTAGGCACATCAGGGGTCTCCAAACGCAACATGGCGCCACCATTGATTCCAGCCAATCTCGTATTCAAAAAGTCAAATGGTGCTCCCTCACTTCCGAGCCCTGACGTGTGCCCAAACAGTGGTTTACCCCCACATATGGGGTATCAGTGTACTCAGGATAAACTGCGCAACAATTACTGGGGTCCAATTTCTCCTGTTACCCTTGTGAATCTAAAAAAATGCTTGCTAAAACATCATTTTTGAGGAAAGAAAAATGATTTTTTATTTTCACGGCTCTGCGTTGTAAACGTCTGTGAAGCACTTGGGGGATCAAAGTGCTCACCACATATCTAGATAAGTTCCTTGGGGGGTCTAGTTTCTAAAATGGGGTCACTTGTGGGGGGTTTCTACTGTTTAGGCACACCAGGGGCCAGGGCCGCCATCAGGGCATGACGGCCATGACTGGCGTATGGGGCCCGGTGGGCAGAGGGGGCCCGCATCGGGCCCCGTCTCATCTGCTCACCGGGCCCCCCCTGCAGGCGCTGCGGCTCACTATTGACGTGCGGGCCCGTGCCCGCACGTCAATAGTTAACAGTCGCCGCCAGCCAGTCGGAGGCTGGCAGCTGACTTGAACGGCGGCAGTGCGCAGTCGCACCTCGCCGGCGTCTGACGTCATCGTCAGCCGCCGGCGAGTGCGTCCTTCACCTGCGTGGAGGAGCTTCGCCCGCCGCGGGAGCATGGCAAGGTAAGAAGTTTTTTTTTTTTTTTGGTAGCGGCGATCCAGGGGAGGGGGCCCGGGGCAGAGGAAATGCTGGACACAGACAGGGGCAGAGGAGATGCTGGACACAGACAGGGGCAGAGGAGATGCTGGACACACAGGGGCAGAGGAGATGCTGAACACAGACAGGGGCAGAGGAGATGCTGGACACAGGGGCAGAGGAGATGCTGGACACACAGGGGCAGAGGAGATGCTGGACACAGGGGCAGAGGAGATGCTGGACACAGGGGCAGAGGAGATGCTGGACACAGGGGCAGAGGAGATGCTGGACACAGGGGCAGAGGAGATGCTGGACACAGGGGCAGAGGAGATGCTGGACACAGACAGGGGCAGAGGAGATGCTGGACACAGACAGGGGCAGAGGAGATGCTGGACACAGACAGGGGCAGAGGAGATGCTGGACACAGACAGGGGCAGAGGAGATGCTGGACACAGACAGGGGCAGAGGAGATGCTGGACACAGGGGCAGAGGAGATGCTGGACACAGGGGCAGAGGAGATGCTGGACACAGGGGCAGAGGAGATGCTGGACACAGGGGCAGAGGAGATGCTGGACACACAGGGGCAGAGGAGATGCTGGACACAGGGGCAGAGGAGATGCTGGACACAGACAGGGGCAGAGGAGATGCTGGACACACAGGGGCAGAGGAGATGCTGGACACAGGGGCAGAGGAGATGCTGGACACAGACAGGGGCAGAGGAGATGCTGGACACAGACAGGGGCAGAGGAGATGCTGAACACAGGGGCAGAGGAGATGCTGGACACACAGGGGCAGAGGAGATGCTGAACACAGGGGCAGAGGAGATGCTGGACACACAGGGGCAGAGGAGATGCTGAACACAGGGGCAGAGGAGATGCTGGACACAGGGGCAGAGGAGATGCTGAACACAGGGGCAGAGGAGATGCTGGACACAGGGGTAGAGGAGATGCTGAACACAGACAGGGGCAGAGGAGATGCTGGACACAGGGGCAGAGGAGATGCTGGACACAGACAGGGGCAGAGGAGATGCTGGACACAGACAGGGGCAGAGGAGATGCTGGACACAGACAGGGGCAGAGGAGATGCTGGACACAGACAGGGGCAGAGGAGATGCTGGACACAGACAGGGGCAGAGGAGATGCTGAACACAGGGGCAGAGGAGATGCTGGACACAGGGGCAGTGGAGATGCTGGACACAGACAGGGGCAGAGGAGATGCTGGACACAGACAGGGGCAGAGGAGATGCTGAACACAGGGGCAGAGGAGATGCTGAACACAGGGGCAGAGGAGATGCTGGACACAGGG